>NC_045430.1:287815680-288121652 GCF_902635505.1 Sarcophilus harrisii
TCACTGTGCAATCTTCTGTTACCGAGTGCACTATTCTCCTTGTTCTGCTAACTTCGTGTCAGTCTTCCCAGGTTTTTCTGACAATATCTGGCTTATCATTTCTTATTACATAACAGAACTCTTCCAACACCCTGCAGAAGTAGCAGCAGCAGCAGCAGCAATAATACTTTGGCTCAGTAGTGGAGAAGCTGCGTGAGGGCAAGTTCTGATTCCTTGGAACCAGTGTGTCTGTGGGTAATTGTCATACAATCGGCATGTTGCTAACACATCATTGGCATATTGTTACCACTGATGGAAGCATTATTGTGTAATTGGTATGTCTAGGTTGGACGGTTGGCATTAATGACAGAGTTAGTGTGTACTCGTGTAGTCGGCCCATGTCATCTGCACTGGATGAAAAACTGTTAACATCTTCTATCAGTATGGAACTTTTCCCTCCTTCTTTGCCAGGTTGTCTATACTGTCTCAGGTTTTTCCTTCTCACCTTTCCAAAGCTGAGGATTCCACTGTTCCCTTGGAGCAGGACAATTATTTCCATAGTTTGCTAAGACAGACCACGAACTTACGTTCCGAGAATACTAGAACATACATTGATTATCTGTTTTTTCATGAAGACTGACATGCTCACAGGGAAGTGCGGAAATGAGGATCACAAAAGCACAATCTCTCCAACATGGCACCTTTGGGGTACTGTGGCCTGGCACCTTAAGAAAGCAGTAGGCTTACAACTAAGTCTGGGATATTTTATAAGCTGGAACTTTTTATTATGCAAGACGCCAGCATGTCCATGGGGATGCTTCTGGTCAGAGGCCTCTCAATGAGATTGATAGATTGGGGAATTTAGGCATGGAGCGAACTGAAACACCAATGGCCTTTGATCATAGAGTAATTAGGACATCGATGTGCTAGCTGGGTAGCTGTGGCTGATCAAAGCAAGCCTTAAAAAAAAAATTCCATATCTCCCCCAAAGCAGTAATGGTTCTCATTCAGAGCCCTTGCTTGCGATGATCCATGCCCATCCAGAATCACATCCAATATAAAATGCATTGTCTGTGGAAGAACATCTTAGGGGGTTTCCCCTTGACATCTGAAAAGAAATCTGGAACAAAAAGAATAAAGTTCAGCTGGAATCCATTTTGTTAGCTCCTTTCACAGGAATCCCTTCCCATAGACATGAGGTATAAATTCTGTCTGCCAAGTATTTAATTAACTCTCACTCCTAGAAACTGAGAGGAGCTGGGCAACACATATGCTTTATGGAGTGAGAAAAGCCCTAGGCATAACTTTTTCAGTGATCTAAAGTCTGCTACACTGCTCACTGAGGGCAATCAGTTCAGGGCTTCAGATGGATAGATGCATGCAGTGATACAATAAACTGAACTGATGTCATTTGAGTGTCAATAACTGTAAGAGGACTTGCTAACCTTCCCCCAGCCTTGGACATCACACAGGGCACGGCCTTGTAAGGGTGAACAAGATGGCGTAGGGAGGAAGGGGGTCCCACCCAAAGGAGCAATGTGGCAGTTCCCAGGACAGGCTTGCCACACATTGGAGGAGAGTATAGTGACCACGTACCCTATTAGGAAAGGAACGCTCACTCTGTATCTGCATGCAGCTTCCTGTAGAGAATCATGTATCTGCTATAGGTTAGGGTGTGCTTACATTAAGATATAGGAACTAGAGGCATACACTGAGGAGATAAAAGGACTTGCTGTCTTTGTAATAAAGGGAGTCTCACACCACCCTGACTCTCACCCCTCATTGCTCACAGTCTTCATTACTCAGGTGAACAGGCAGTTCTGGTCACATAAGGTCTGTTTCACTCGGGAGTTGGGGTGAACCCGAACAAATAGCTGTTTTATATTACAAATCCATAAAATCAGTTATTACATTCTAATTTTTCTTGTTTGGAATCGTGGGGAAACCATTGGCTAGGAGGTGCTGCTAATGAAAAAATTGTCTCTAGAGGGTCATGCAATCATATCTTTATTGCGATAAATTGAGCTAATCCAAAGTGGGCTTACAATGTTTAAAAACTTGAGTTTCAATTGGGGAAGCTTTGTTTAGAAACAAATAATGATAACTTACTGATTGGCAAAAGTGAAGAAGTCCTCAAAAACTCTCCTATCCCTTTGGGGACTTAATAGATGACTTGGGACCTTCTTTTTGGAAAAAGTCAAAAAACCTTATGATCCCTGGGGAAGACGTTGCTAAAAGATTTTCTGGTACTAAATAAATAACTAAGTTCTCTCAGTATCCAGGGGTATTTTTTATTTAGAAGTTTATCTCTAATGTGGAAATGATTTTACTATGACAGATTGACTACTGATGGTGAAAATTATGAAACAGAATTTGGAAGGGTATATAGGGAAATTATACCATTGAGCCACCTTAGTCTCAGGAGATCCTAACCTTGATTTGAAATGTAACTCCCTCCTTGAGCAGAACTGATCTGATTAACTGCCAGTTGACAGGATAAGATTTGAGAGGATCACATAACTGTACCCATCCTCAAAAGATACTATTGGCAGAACTTTTCCCTGAATATGTTTTATAAATAGGGAAAATCATCAGAACATAGAGGTGTGAGCTAAATGACCACACTTAAGAATATGCTTGTGGAAGTGATGAATAACCTCAAGGAACTGGATCTAGTAGATAGAGTACTTGAAGAATTAGGCAGCAGCAGCAGCTGCAACTGGAACAAACTTTCCAAAGGAAAAAAAGAAGAGCAATAAAAGAAAATGACCGTCTAATAAGGCTGTACAAATAGCTGAGGAAAGAAGGAAAGGGAAAGGAGAAAGACTAAGATATAACTCACTGAACTCAGAATCCAGAGAATATTATGGAGAAATAAGGATTGCTTAAATGAGAATTCCAAAGAGAGAAGAAAACAGAATGGAAAAGAAGAGATCTCTCCAAGAAAATTAGAGATCTCATTTCACATACTAGTAAATCTATGCTTAAGATTTTTCAAGTTACGCTTCAGCAACATGTGAATTGAGACTTAACAGAAGAGCCAGATGGTTTTCAGAGACCCTGAGCAATTAGAGAACAAATGGATTAAAGAGAAAGCAAGGAAGTTTCAGGGGGGAAAAATTTTACTTTTGGTACACCGATTAGACCTAAAGCCTTTGACAGTATGGATCACAACAAAATGCGGTGAGTCCTCAAACAGATGAGAGAATCAGATCATCTTGTCTCTTGATTCAAGAGACAACAGCTTGAATCAAGAAGCAACAGCTAGAATTGAATGTGGAACAACTGATTGATTTAAGATTGGGAAAGGAGCCCTGCAAATTTGCACACAGTCACCTTATTTATTTCACTTGCATGCAAAGTATTTTGTGTGAAATGCCAGGATGTAGGACTCCAAAGCTGAAATTAAAGTTGCCAGCCGAAATATCAACAAAGCCAGGCTCAGATAGGCAGATGGAACCACTCTGATGGCAGAGTAAAAAGAAATGAAGAAGGCTCTTGAAAGCTTGAAAAAAGGGAATTTGAAAGCTGGCTTCCTGCCTGGGGTGTGAGAAAAAAATACAGGGAATCTAGTAAAAACTTTTTATGATTAAGAGCAAATTGCTTTTGCTATATGAAAATGTTATTAATGTTAATAATTACTGGTTATTACTGGTAGTATTTTTCTTTTTCTTTTTTTTTTTATTATTATAACTTTTTATTGACAGAACCCATGCCTGGGTAATTTTTTTTACAACATTATCCCTTGCACTCACTTCTGTTCTGACTTTTCCCCTCCCTTCCTTCATCCCCTCCCCCAGATGGCAAGCAGTCCTATACATGTTGAATATGTCACCGTATATCCTAGATACAATATATGTGTTCAGAACTGAACAGTTCTCTTGTTGCACAGGGAGAATTGAATTCAGAAAGTAAAAAATAACCTGGGAAGAAAAACAAAAATGGCAACAGTTTACATTCATTTCCCACTGTTCTTTTTTTGGGTGTAGCTGCTTCTGTCCATCCTTGATCAATTGAAACTGGGTTAGATCTTTTTGTCAAAGAAATCCACTTCCATCAGAATCCATCCTCATACAGTATTGTTGTTGAGGTATATACTGATCTCCTGGTTCTGCTCATTTCACTTAGCATCAGTTCATGTAGTTCTCTCCAAGCCTCTCTGTATTCATCCTGCTGACCATTTCTTACAAAACAATAATATTCCATAACATTCATATACCATAATTTAATTGGTAGTATTTTTCAAACTGTTATCATTACTAAGGTAGTTTGAAAGAAAGATTGTGACTGACTTATGCAGGATGGGGTGATTCTAAAGAACAAAACTGGGTAGTAGCAGGTAAAAAAGGGCAATTATCTCATAAAAATAGGATATGGAAGAAAGAACTAAAACAAAGGATGGAGGTGTGTGTGGAAGGCTGGCAATGTTGGTGTTAATCTCATCTGAGCTGAAGAGGAAACAACATCCACATATGGAGAGGTCTAGCAGTCTTCTGAACTTGGGACAAATAGATGGTACAGTGGATAGAGCAGCAGTCCTGGAGTCAGGAGGACCCAATTTCAAATCCAGCCTAAGACAGTTTACACATATTAGCTTGTCTGACCCTAGACATGTCACTTAACCCCAGTTGCTCCCCAAGGTTAAAAAAAAAACCTGAAGGGGAGGATGAGATTGGGGCTTTTTCAAGGGTATATGGAATAAAATTAGGAAAGTAGGGAGAAGATAAGGAAAGTAAATTTAAAGTTTTGATTTAATAATGAGGGTAAGAAGCAAAGAGAAAGTAGCAGGGATAAGTCAAAAAAGGGAGACTTCAAAGAAAAATAGGGAGTAATTATAAGAGGGAGATTCAAATGGTAAACAGAACTTTGTTAAATCTATGAGAACACAAGTCATTTCCCCAACTGATAAATGAAATGAATGAGCAGTTTTTGAAGGAAAAAAACAAAAATATAAAAAAAAGGCTCTAGAACATCGTTGATTATATATGTGGACTAAAATTACCTTGAAATGCCATCTTACAGCTACCCTATTGGCTAAAATAATCTAAGGGTAGAGGGGACATGCTAAAGTCTTCCCTAGGTTATGAATTTTACTAACAGGGGCAGCTAGGTGGACTGGCACATGGATACATTGTTGGTGGAACTGTGAACAGATCCAGCCATTCTGGAGAGCAATTTGGAACTATCCTCAAAAAGTTTTCAAACCTTGCATACCCTTTAATCCATCAATGTTTCTACTGGGATTATATCCCATATATCTTAAATGAGGGAAAGGGACCGGCATGTGCCAAAATGTTTGTGGCAGCTCTTTTTATAGTGTCAAAAAAGTGGGAACTGAATGGATCCCCATCAATTGGAGAATAGCTAAATAAATTATGGTATAAATGTTTTGGGATATTCTTGTTCTGTAAGAAAATGACCAGCAGGATGATTTCAGAGAGGCTTGGGTGAAACAAACAAACAAACAAAAACAGAGAGGCTTGGACAGACCTACATGAACTGATGCTGGGTCAAATGAACAGAACCAGAAACAAGACTATACAATGATCAATTCTGATGAATGTGGATTTCTTCAACAATGAGATGATTCAAACCAGTTCCACTTGTTCAGTGATGAAGAGAGCCATCTAAACACAGAGAAAGAACCATGGGAACTGAGTGTGGACCACAATATAGCATTCTCACTCTCTCTGTTGGTATTTGCTTCCATTTTGTTTTTTGCTTTACTTTTTCTTCCTTCTTTGATCTGATTTTTCTTGTGCATCGAAATGATTGTATAAATATGTATACACATATTGGATTTAACAAATTTAATATGCATTGGATACCTGCCAGCTAGGGGAAGGAGTGGGGAGGAGAGGAAAATTTGGAACAAAAGCTCATGCAAGGGTCAATGTTGAAAAAATTACCCATGCATATGATTTGTAAATAAAAAAATCTTTATTAAAATTAATTTAAAAAAAAAGAACCTCCCCCCCAACAACACAAAGCATTTTTTGCAATTGCCTTTTGTTTACATGTGTCATTTAATCCAATGCATGTCATGAATCAATAGAAACACAAATCTATTTAATAGTAATTAGCTTTTAATTAAGAGTTGAAAAGAATTTTTATCTCCAAGAGGGAGTTTGTCCAATTTTTCTTCTATTTTTTGACCTCACATATGTGGGGAAAATTTTTTTTATAATATTCTGTTACTTGATAGTCAAGCCAAGGGGTCTCTGTTTATCTCAGTTTCTTTCTCTGTAAAATAGGTTCTCACAAGGATAAAGCAAGACAATATTGATACAGTGATTTAATGAGGTACTATCTGGTTCAAGGTGGCTTTCCACCTAGCGGTTTGTTGTCAATCCCACCAGTCTGTGATCTCCATAGGAGCAGGAGACACCTTTTGCAACTCTCTTTTGGTTCCTACATGCCAAGGCCTGGCATATATCAGGCTCATAAATGCTTGTTTACTTGAAAATGTTCTAAGGAAGAGCGGTGCTAGGATATCAACCCAAGTCTTCTGAGTCCAAATGTAGGGATCACTTCATTATACCATGCTGCCTTGCAAGTAGGCGAGTGGGTAAAAAAGAATGATCCAATATGGCTAAGAAGCTGTCGGCCATCCCCAAGTCATCTTTTATTTTTCCTTCCTCATGTTCCATGTAGTGTTATAGCTAAGGAAGGCTAAGTATGAAAGGCATCAGCACTAGCACATCTTGTCCCAATATTCTCTACCTAAGTAATTTTCCTCCTTATTTTGATGCTTTTACTTTTCTTCATAGATCTGGCAAGAACCAATCCTCTTTTTTATAAAAAAACCCTTTCCATATTGGTTACATTCATAAGGTTCCTCTCCAGTGTGGATACTCTGATGTCGAATAAGAACTCTCTTGTCTCTAAAAGCTTTTCCACATTGGTTACATTCATAAGGTTTCTCTCCAGTGTGGATTCTCTGATGTACGGTAAGATTTCCTTTACGACTAAAAATCTTTCCACATTGGTTACATTTATAAGGTTTGTCTGCTGTATGGATTCTCTGATGTCTATCAAGAGCTCTACATTCTGTAAAAGCCTTTTCACACTGGTGACATTCATAAGGTTTCTCTCTAGTGTGAGTTCTCTGATGTCTAGTAAGAACTACCTTGTCTCTAAAAGCCTTTCCACATTGGTTACATTTATAAGGCTTCTCTCCAGTGTGGATTCTCTGATGTACAACAAGAACTACCTTGTCTCTAAAAGCCTTTCCACATTGGTTACATTTATAAGGTTCATCTCCAGTGTGAATTCTCTGATGTTCAGTAAGAGAGACCTTACCTATAAATGCCTTTCCACAGTGATTCTCCAGTGTGGATTCTCTGATGTCTAGTAAGAACTACCTTGTCTCTAAAAGCCTTTCCACATTGGTTACATTTATAAGGCTTCTCTCCAGTGTGGATTCTCTGATGTACAACAAGAGATGCCTTACGTATAAAAGCCTTTCCACATTGGTTACATTTATAAGGTTCATCTCCAGTGTGAATTCTCTGATGTTCAGTAAGAGAGACCTTACCTATAAATGCCTTTCCACAGTGATTACATTTATAAGGTTCATCTCCAGTGTGGATTCTCTGATGTGCAATAAGAGATACCTTATGTTTAAAAGCCTTTCCACATTGGTTACATTTATAAGGTTTCTTTCCTGTATGGATTCGCTGATGTCTATTAAGACCTCTATTTTCTGTAAAAGCCTTTCCACATTGGTTACATTTATAAGGTTTCTCTCCAGTGTGGATTCTCTGATGTATAGTAAGAGCTGCCTTATCTCTAAAAGCCTTTCCACATTGGTTACATTTATAAGGTTCCTCTCCAGTATGGGTTCTCTGATGTAACGTAAGATGTACATTTTTTATGAAAGCCTTTCTACATTGGTTACATTCATAAGGTTTTTCTCCAGTGTGGATTCGCTGATGTCTATTAAGAGCTCCACTTTCTGTAAAAGCCTTTCCACATTGGTTACATTTATAAGGTTCCTCTCCAGTATGGATTCTCTGATGTACAGTAAGAGCTCCCTTGTCTCTAAAAGCCTTTCCACATTGGTTACATTTATAAGGTTCATCTCCAGTGTGGTTTCTCTGATGTGCAGTAAGAGAGACCTTACCTATAAAAGCCTTTCCACATTGGTTACATTTATAAGGTTTATCTCCAGTGTGGATTCTCTGATGTGCAGTAAGAGATACCTTATGTTTAAAAGCCTTTCCACATTGGTTACATTTATAAGGTTTTTCTCCAGTGTGGATTCTCTGATGTACAGTAAGATATTCTTTACGACTAAAAATCTTTCCACATTGGTTACATTTATAAGGTTTCTCTGTTGTATGGATTATCTGATGTCTATTAAGAGCTCCACTTTGTGTAAAAGTCTTTCCACATTGGTTACATTCATAAGGTTTCTCTCCAGTGTGGATTCTCTGATGTACAGTAAGATATCCTTTACGCCTAAAAGCTTTTCCACATTGGTTACATTCATAAGGTTTCTCTGTTGTATCGATTTTATGATAAAGAGGAAAACTATTTTTATATTTGAAAGACTTTCCATACTGATTACATTCAATAGGTTTCTCTGTAATGTGGATTCTCTCATGTTCAGGAAGAGCCCACCTTTCTGTGAAAACTTTCCCACTTTGATTATGTACATAAGATTTCTCTGCACTGTGGATTTTCTCAAGTATATCACAGATATCTTTCCAAGAGAAGTGACCAGGACTATCACTGATGAATCTTGATTTGTAAGTTTCTACAGAAAGACTTAGCTCTGGAGTACTTTCCTTCATTTCAAGTATGATTTCTCTTTCTGGAAAAAAACAAAACAAAAAAACGAAACATTGTACATTCCCACACATCTATATTTATATCTTCTTCCATCAGTAGAATGGAAACTCAGTAATTTTCTTTTTCCCAAAATAGCCATTAAATATCCATAATAAGTCACTTAAAAATCATATTAGCTCACATCCTAAGGATGAGTTAATTTCAAATGAGTTTTCTGCTCAAATACATTGGATCCTTATAGTAAGCCTGTGACAATACAGAAAGTGCTTTCGTTCTCACTATGTGCCTTACTTAGTCCAACAGCTCAGAATGGTTCAGTGAGTTGAACCAAATCACAGCAGCTGAGACTGGAATTCATACCCTCTGGATGGGTATGCTCTCACTATAGCATTTGATATAAATTATTTCCACTCTCAATTTTCCCCTTTCCCTTTTATTATCTGTACTTTCTAGTGATTACATTTAATTGTATTTATTTATTTTTTCTACATTATTTGAGATCACATTCACAATACTAACACTCTTGCTTTTCATAAGTTTTTTTTTTCTTTTTATCTAAGGCATAAGTGATTTAGTTCTGATCCACTCCTTTTTTCTTTAAAAAAGAGCCAAGTGCTCTTCCCCCATGCCCTCTCTTTGTAGTCTCCATTCTGGCAGAAACTTTTAACCTGGGTAAATAGTTATTGGGCTTGAGAGGCCTTGAGCCTGATCAACAGGGACCTTAGTCTTGCCACCCTTCTTCACAGAAGGACAGACTCATCCCATCATTTCCATTATCCATTATCTAGAAATTATTTAAAAATTTAAGGGAGCCAGTAGTGCAGTGGAGATAGACATAATGTACCCAAGTTTAAATTAAGCCTCAGACTGTTACTAACTGTATACCCCTTTGTAAGTCAATTAAACCTGTATCACCTAACTTGGAAGATTAATATGACATAAATTGATAAATTCTGCTTTATCTTTAATTTACAAACAAGTATTTCTATAACATAGTCCAATAAAAAAGATGACTGAACGCAAAACTGCAAATCTACAATGTACAACTTGCTATTTCTTTTAAATGGACAACCAAATTATCAAGTAGATTTTTTTCCTCAACTTTGATCATCCCCATGCTAGAGATGGCTACCATTACATAAATCCATATACACACAAATACATATAAGCATATATATAAACATATAGATGTGCAAAATTCTACTGTACATCTTTCTACCTATTAGTTCTTTATCTGGATATATATAGAATCTTTATTTCCTTCTTTATCTGTAATTTGGGGACTTACAGTAGTCAAAATAGCTCATTTCCTGGAAGTTGTTCTTATATAATAATATTGTTGGGAATATATTGTAAAGAAAGCAGATGGTACAACACTTGGCAAATGCTAGAACCATCCCAAAGAAGAATGGTTTGTAAGGAAAACCTGATTGAGCAATTTTCAGAGCTTTGGAAATAAATTTGTGTCCAAGTAGAGGTTAGACAACATAACCTCTGAGATTAGTTCCATGTCTGAGATGCTTCTACACTGATTTGATCTCTGACTTGAAGCTTCCTAAAACCTGGTAAGAGACAGCTTCAGGAGAAACAAAGGATACCCTCAGATTCCAATGATACAATGCAAAACACTGCAGGAGGATCCTGTCTCTTGAACACAGGAGACCAGCAATTTCCTCATTTTGAGAACCCCCTTTTCCCCACTAGACCCTGGACCCAAAGATATTCCCTTTGATTGCAGGTTCAGAGTTACCCAGGGAAATGTCCTTACTCAGGGAGAGCAGGTTCCAGGCATTCTCCAACATGACCTCCTTGTACAGCTTCTTCTGAGGATCATCCAAGAGGCCCCATTCCTCCTGGGTAAAGTCCACAGCCACGTCCCTGAATGTCACCGACTCCTAAACCAACAAAAAGCATGAGATATGGAGCCAAAATTCCTTTCAGAATTCAAGAATCCAAACCTCTTCAATTTCCAGAAGGAAACTGAAGCACAGAGAATGGATTTGCTCAAAGGTCATACCATTTTGGAGTGTCAGAGTCAGGTTCTGGAACCATGGTCAGTAAGAGTCTTCTTGAATTTTGAGGAAAGCATTTTATAGGATCAGTTGGGGAAAAAACAAACCTGAGAAATGTTTTATGTGGAATCGGGAAGAAAGTTTGTGTTTTATCTGGGAGATAGATGGATCTGGGGAGAACTAGAGGGGTGATGGGAAATTTCTTCCTTAGCAGAACTGATTCCAGTGATGTAGTCTAAAGAAAATTCTGCAAAGAGTTTGTGAGAAGCTGGCAAGTACACAATACTCTAGGAGAAAAAACATTTATGTGATCATTTAAAAGAGAACAGAATTAAAGAAAATATATATATATATATATATATATATATATATATATATATATAATATTTCTGAGAAGCTGGAATAAAGTCTTATCTGATGAAAAATGAGGATTCTGAAGAGATATTCATCAGGATTTGGCCTGCACTATGTGGTAGGAGATAGTTTCCCATGGAGTCAAATAGAATTTCCTGTTGTCATACTGAAGGCCTGAGGTCACTCTGGATATGATGCTGTCATGGGTAAAACAGCTCACATTTGTAATTATTTGTAATTGCTTTCATTTGTTTAAAGCATTTGTTCCTTAATTATAATATTGCATTAAAGAAAAGCAAGAGTAACTAGAAAAGAGGCTTCCTTCATTATTAAAAACCAATTCATGAGCACAATATTGCCAGATTCTTTATGAGAAGCATGTTTTAAAGAGATGCCTGGAAATCTATCATGTTGGGAGAAGAAGAATCCCGAAATTGAGTTAAAAAGCCAACAGACAGACAAGATATTGGGAAAGACAGACAGATCTGAGAATGTCCTTCTGCTTAGCAAGTGTGTGGAATAAAGAGATAAGGTGAATTCTTTTTCTATATTTTATTTTTTATTATTTCTATGTCTCTGTTAGCTATATACGTACGGTGTGTGCAAGTCAATATTTACTTAAAACTTTAGATATATTTACTTAACCAGAAATGATGACATTTATCCTTGTTCAATGTTATCAATATTTAGATGATTTATTTAAATGATTTCAGCTCAGTAATCTGAAGTCTGAAGGTCTGATTGATGATTTCTCTCAGAAAAAGGGAAACAAACCATTCCATTCTAATGTGCCTTTTGTACCGATGTTTAACATTCAATTAAGGGAGAGGGCACCTATTTCTCAGTGCTCCCCAACTTATGATATAATCCTTTATAACAGAACCTATAAAAGCTGTATATCTTTACTACTTCTTTAGACCTCCTGCCAGGAGCTTTCTCTTTCTTATCTCGTGTTGAGATGGCTCATCCTCTGGAGGTTTTAATAAACAACTTTTCTGCTTTCTACTGAGCGATCTTTGAGTAGTCATTTTGGGTAAGGGTCTTCTACATCCTTCACATAAGGCTTATCTCTATTTCCAGCCTGCTACGTGGACACCATGTGTTTGGCCAATGCACTTAGACTCTGATGGTTTTCCATCTTATGTTTGCCTTTTCTGTTGATGTGATCTATGGTGTGGGGTTTGTTGCCAAATGATGGCAGGCATCCAAAGTTGAGGTTTGGTCACATGAAGAATTCACTCTGGTCACACTCTGAGAAAATGTAGATTTATTTAGGGGAACAGATAAAAGGCAAAATGAAGGGATATAATAGACACTGGGAATGGTCCAAATGAAATAGAGTTGGGAGAGCATGTGAGAAGTTCCTCAGAGGAACTCAGTTACCTAGCAGAAAGGGAGAACCCCTAAATCCTAAATTTCCTAGGGGAAATATAGCAATAATTTCAAGATTCCCTGACCTTTGGATGCTTCTGTTGTAACAATATGTCAAGAAGTCAGGAGCCTTCTGGCTTTAGAATCAGTGATCCCAAGGTCCCCCTGGCCTTAGGGTGCTATTGTTCTGACAATCTGTCTGTCAATGATTGTTAAAAAAAACATGCTTCATGTGGGAAGGAGAGAAATCCTCATTAGAAAGGGGAGGAAAAATGGATGAAATTTAAGAGATGAACACATGTTTAGTGAAACTGGAGGTAAAGGACATACAACATCTTCCAAATGGGACAACAGGAATATACAAATTTCTTTGCAACATATGGAACTTCTACATAAATTAAGCACTAGTGTAAAGAGAGACTGCACCCAAATGTAAAAAGGTACAAATAATTAAACATCTTTTCATTCCCTGTGAGAAATGGATGGATATTTATTTGGTTTCCCCCGTTGTGAGAATTAAATGGAGAAATGAAACTTAAATTAGAAACCTGAAACCCACAACGCCATCAGAAAAGAATCAAAGGTGGAGGTCATCTTCTCCCAAGAGAATGTAGCAGGGCCCAATTTTTGTAATTAGGGGCAGTGGCCTGAGATCTGAAAAGAATATCTTGGTCTTTGCCCCCGGCCCTCCTCAATTACCTTCCTCCTCTAGAATGTAAGTACCTGTGGGCTATGTATGGGAGCAGAGACACATGTCCTGTAACTTCTGTAACATCCAATTAATAGGGAATGAGGGGAGGGATTGGGCTTCAGAAAATGAAATAAAATGCAGCCTTTGAAGTCTCAAAGGTCTTGCAAGAAGGTAAAAGAAATGTTTCCTGTATTTATCAGTGAATCAGTGGAGTTCTTGGGAAGAGATTCTGTTTCTTCTACTTCCTAATGAATAAAGAATAGAAATTGATACAGGGATCAGCAATAAATGACAGAAACCTAAATGGAGATTTACCAGTGACGTTTTAATGACTGAATTAGAGAACAAGGATTCATGCATCTAAGAAATGATAACTTTGCGAAAGGAAATGAGAATGATTAAACAATATTCCCAAATTTCTGGGAATCAACTAATGGAGTCCTCAGAGGGAAACACAGACCTACAACCACACATTAAGTGTGATAGTTAATAGTTTATAGAAAGTTGCAGGATACACAATGAATCCTCCTAAGTTAAGGGCATTTCTAGGAAATACTAACAAAGTACACGAGTAATTGAGAGAAATCCCATCAAAATAAGTAAAATATGCAGACAGCATCTAGGAATTAAAAGAGTTGTCTAAATTCAATTGCAAAGCAATCCTTAAAGAAATGCAAGACAATGTAAAAGGTAGAAGAATCATCAGTGCCCATGACTAGGTTGTGTCAACATAATAAAAATGACAAATACCACCAAATATAATTTTAATTCTTCTTTTCTGAGGCAATTAGGGTTAAATGATTTGCTCAGGGTCACACAGCTAGGAAGTGTTAAGTGTCTGAGGCCAAATTTGTTCAGTTCTCCTTACTTCAGGGCTGGTCCTCTCTCCACTGCACCACCTAGCTGCCCCCACCCTCAGCCCCCACCAATATAATTTAAACCTTTACTGTTATACTAACATTTTGATTCAAATTTTACAATTTGGGGAAGACCTTAGTTTCCAAGGAGCTTCAAGACACTTAATGGCTGTGTGACCCTGGGCAAACTACTGAACACCTGTCTCAGTTTTTGCATCTTATATAAACCAAAGAACATGAAAACAACACTTTTGGGGTAGCTAAGCCAGGATGGCAGAGGGAGAAGGGGGAGCGAATTGAAGGGGGAGCAATGTAGTGAAGTCCGCTCCAAAGACTCCTAAGAGGTCTGGACAGTGTCACTGAGTGATTGGGTTTTAATGAGGAAACTCAGAAAAATCAAAGTCCGTCATCCAGTTTGGCTCAAAGCAGGGGGGACAAGGGAGAGAAGGGAAGGTTGTAAATCCTGGGGAAAAGTCTGGTGAGGAAGATACCTTACAGGGAGTATTCCTGCAGTCAGATCCTGTGTAACAAGGCAATAAGACTCCGATCCACATTAGGAAGCTGCAACAAGATGTTTTGTTGCCCTTGATCCAGGTCCCAGTCACATAACCAGGATCAAGGGAATCTGTCCTGGGAATCGAAGCCCTGGGGCAAGAAGCCAGAAAGTTAGGGTTAGCAGAAGCAGGGCCATGTCTCAGGCTTGGGCTACAAGGAAGGGTCTTTACTCCAGCCCAGCCAAAACTGGAAGAATTAAGGAGGGAATCTCAGAATAAAGGGGAACCCACATTCTGCTCTGAGCCAGGCAGCAGAGCTGATTAGGGGGCCAGCAGGGACAGAGTCCAGCAGTAATGTGCTCTCTTCACGCTCAGGTCACAAACACAGACCTCAGAATAGGGGAATGAGCAGACCACTTTGGGTGTAGGCCCCCTTGCTGTCCACGGGGGAGAGTCTGTAATAAAGCAATACTTGGCACCCCAAGAAAGCAGCAACAAGAACAGCCCAGACCTTCCCTCCAGAACTGCTGTAGAGCCCAGCTCTATCTTCAAAAAGATCTGACCTGAAGAAATGGGCCAGAATGGGTGAACCAAGGAGCAAACAGACGCTCCCCATGATCGGCCCTAATGTTATCTGAGACACTGAGGCAGAAATGCAGAGGAGAAACTCCTGTGTCCAAGTCCTGCCCCTTTGTTTGGCCATAAACTCAAGCAGATTCTTAGAAAAGAAAGAGCAGGAGGAGACATGGTGATGACCCAATGGAAAAAGAATCCAGGAGTTCCTAAGACCTTGCCCACACATCAGACTCTACAGATTTGTAGGGGCCAAAGGGCAGCCAAGAGGCCAGGACAAGTACTGAGGCAAATTCAGGAGACATAAAAGGGAAGACAGTAAAGGGAAGGCTTCTCAGAGGGAAAACAAGTCAGCCAGAAGAGACCAAGACCAAACTTACCTATCAACAGACCGTGAGAACACCATTAAAAGCAGCCAAGACACAAAACTACAAGCTTTGGCCCCCACATAGTTATTATTTACTTTTGGTGAGGCAGCTGGGTCTAAGTGTCACAGCTAGCAAGGGTTAAGTGTCTGAGACCAGATTTGAACTCAGGTCTTCCCGATTTCAGGGCTGGTGTTCAGTTCACCTTACCATCTCATCAACATACTCTTTCTTTCTCCCATTTACTCTCCCCTCCGGGCCCCCAATATCTTCTAGAGAGAATAAAGTAGAAATAAAGAAACCTCAGATCACTGCCATGAGATAGTCCCTGAATTTTGCCTCAGAAAGTGCTTTCAGCTGCTCTTCCCAGAACCTTGTGGAGTCAAAAGAACTTTCCTTTCCCAGGTAAAGTCCAGGAACAACAGTCTTAGGGGTCACAGGAGCCCACGTTATGGATCCCTCTCCTGTCCTAGCCTTGGGAAAGTGCCAGAATGTCCCAGGATGGGCAACCTCCTTTGCTCTCCCGCCTTGCTTACCTCTCCCATGACTGGCCTCTATGCTTTTATGTGAGCTCCTGATGGCCAAGAAAACACAGATCACTTCCTGAAAGAGAGCCTGGAATGTAAACTCCCAGAAACATCACAGAATGCAGAGCTTCCAGGTCAGGGAGAAAACTCTGCAAGGTGCCGGAAAGAAAGTCCAGTGCAATTCAGGTACCAAGGAGCCACCCTTAGGACACACAAAACTTGACAGCAACATTGTTAAGAAGCACAGAACTTGGAAGAGGACATGCCAGAAAGCAAAGGACACGCTCTCGGACCCAAAAAGAATCTACGAAACAAAACTGAATATAATGAAAAGGGGGAAAAGGACCTTAAAAGCATTTCTGATTTAAAAAAAAAAAAATCATAAATAGAGAAAACCTTAGAAGTTCAAGCACAAGGGAAGAGAAATATCAAAAAAGTAATCCAGGATGAACTAGCCTCAGGGACTCAAAATAAAAGGACAAATTACTCATATTCAATTATGGTGAAATGATGTGTCCCCTGGGATCCCTATTGGGGCTCACAGAGGGAATCAAAGTAGAATAAAGATGGGAGGGGTTTTGTTATATCTTGATAATCTCAAGGAGAGACTGGAAAGAAGGAAAGAGGAATACCCTAAGGTGATGGAGAGAAAGGAGGGCTGGGAAATGTTATCTGAAGTAAGGAGGTCCACAATTAGACATTTCAGCAAGGGAGGAAGGAATGAGTGGGGACATCCAATGTCTGAACTTGATTCATCTAGTCAAAGGGAGGAAGAATACACATATATAGAGATGAAGAGAGAAATACATTTTACTCACCAGTGAAAAGGGGGAAGAAGAAAACAGGGAGGGGGAACTCCAGGGAAGATGGACTAAGTGAGGGATTAGTCCTAAGAAAAACAAACTCAAAGGAGGTAAAGGAATATATACTGATCTCCTGGAGGTGAGAGGGGAATATGGGGATTAGCTGTGAATGGGGATTGAGTGAAGAAGGAGATTCCATTAAAAAAATGGAAAACAAGGGCACTGCACCCAGAGGAGAATAAAGACCCACCAAGATTCCAGAGGAACAGTGAGAAGAAACACGCTGCCTGCCACTTAAAGGTGGAAAACTGGTGTGGACTGAGGAGCATTTTGTAGGATATAGTCACTGTGTTCCGTTTTATTTTTAAGATTCATGGTGTGTTGCATGTAATGGAGTTTGTTTTACTTGTTTTGTCAATGGCGGGGGAGCGGGTGATGTAAAAAAGGGGAATCTTGATTGATACAAATGTGTATGTATGTATGTGTGTGTGTGTACAGGTGTATCCACAGGATACGTACACTTGTATGTATAAAAATTCTGATCAATGCAGTGACCCATCAGTTCCTGAGAACTCAGGATGACTTGCTGCCTACCTCCTGATAGAGAGCTGATTCTCCAGATGTTGCTCAAGACGCCGAGGACCCAGTGGGCCAGTTTAAAACACAGAGCAGAGGAGTGTTGTTCCTACAGTGTTCCATCTAATTCCTCTTTTGTAAAGAAAGGACCCATACATAAAGCGTTGCCAGCTTCACTGTCCACCTTCTGTGTCTGTGGAAGTGCTTGTGACTGCTGATGGTGGTCAGATCATGGATGGACTCCACTCACCTGAGGAAGAGATGTGAGGCTTCCAGGACACATTCCCTCTGGCTCCAGGCTCCCTATGGAGGTAGCAAAGTGTCCAAAGTGACTCCGTTTTGTCAAGTTCCTCCATCTGGTCCCTGGCCTTTACCTCAGAGACCACTGCCCCCACCCTTTATAGCGCTACAAATGAAGCAACAACTGAAGCTCTTACTAACCATGGTCACAGATAACTGAGGGAGACTTTAATTCTAAGTGTCTTTGAAAACTAAGAGAAAGTCCTAGAGCTCCTGGCAGAGTCCTTCTACTTAATTACCACTGCATAGAAAAACCCATCTTACCCACTCTATCATCTTAGTCCCAGGCTGCTTCTCTTCTTTCTTGTTCATAGTCTAGGTGACCTCTATTTGGGACCCTAATAATAAAACCGTTCCAATTTCCTTCCAATTTTGGTGTTTAAATTTGTCCCAGTACTTACTTGGCCAGGCCTTGGTCCCCTGAAGACTGAACTGGAGAGGGAAAACCATCCCAGAAGGGGAAAGGGGTTTACATAGGCAGGAAGCAAATCTCCAGAGACTTACAGGGGGTGAGACTGGTCCTGGCTTCAGGGAAAAGTCAGGCAGCAGGCAGGGTAGGGACAGGATGGAAAATGAAAATGGTCTGAACAGCAAAACCCACCCTCTCCCTCTCTTTCTCCTCTTCTTGTCCTTCCTCTCCCTGTCCTCTTACAGAAACCCCAGAGATACAAGGGGCTTGGTATCCCAGGTAGGAGACCAGTCTATGCCTCAATGGCTCCTGAGTCAGAGCTCTCCCTCCACGGTATCCCCTTCTCCCCAACTAACACACACATAATTCTAGATAATAGAGTGACTCCTTGATGTAGGAGGGAAGGTAGCCAGGGAAGGTGGGGATGGGGAAGACTGTGCACCAGGAAATGAGCAGGGTAAGCCTGAGATAGGAAGACAAAATCCAATCTGGGATTCAGCTCCAAAGACTCTGGAAAAAGAGAGGTCAGAGAAGCAAGAGGTCTGGGAAGCGAGGGGAGCACCTGGGAAGTAAGAGGGACGAATATAAGTCATGGCTGGGAAGTCGGGGATACTAGATTGACAAAAGTGCTCCAGGGGGGCTGCTGATCCTGGGAAAGCAGGGAGTCCATGTTCCAAGGTTAAACCAGGAGCCAGAGAGGACACCTGGGACACTCTGGTGGAGCCTGGGCTTGGGATCCCTAAAGGGAAAGAAGAGACAGGGAACAACATACCTGGGCCTGATAGGGAACCAGCCCAAGAGCCCTGGGTTCAGTTAATGGATAGCAGAAAAGAGCTTTGGTCGCGGTTTCCAGGGTGGGGGAAGGGGAGGTAGACGGGACTCAAGGATCCCTAAAGAGGGTTGGGTCTGAAGGAGGACATCGCATCTCTAAGCAAGAGGTGGGGGCGGGGAGGGCGGGGGGGGGGGGGGGGGGGGGCGGGGGGGGGGGGGGGGGGGGGGGGGGGGGGGGCCGGGCGCCGGGGCCCTGAGCAGAAGACGGAAACCTGCGCTCCTGGATTCTTCCTCCGGACAAAGTCTGAAGTCTGGAAGGCAAATCCGGGCAGGGGGAGCCAGTCAGCTGTGCAAGGGGTTGGGAGTCTGGAAAAGGTTTAAGGGTGAGGAGCTCATCAAGAGGAAGGCTTGGAGGAAAGGGATGTTCCTGGAGGACACTCACCACAGGTCAGAAAAGAGGAGAATGAGACCCAGTGGCAAGAGCAGTGAACAGAAGCCAGGAAATACAAGGGATGCTGGCTCAGACCTACCTGGGAGCTGCAAGCACTGGGCTGGCTTCCAGATGACAAAGTGATCGTAGCTGGAAGGGAAAAACAGGCAAGAGATCTGAGGTGGATGGAAGAGACGGATCTCAGCTCTGAGACTTCCTGCTTAAGCTCCTTCCCCCAGGAAACACATTCATCCAATCACATCCAGCGGCAGGATTTAAGGATTCTCACTGTCTCCCACGTGATCCCTGCCCCGATCTCTTCACCTTCACTCCCTCTCCCTCCCAACACACAAACAAAACTCTTCCCAGGCCTCCAAACTCCACCCCAGGCTCACACTCCTCATGGGTTGTCACCTCCCTGGCTGGTCATCTGTGACAGCTCCTCCTTTGCTCCCAGACTCACCTCCTCCTGAGCAGAAGGACTTCCCTGCTAGAAGAAGAGGGCGCTAAAAGAATGTTGTCCCATTCTGTCTAAGAGAGACCTCTCAGTATCCATGGTGATGGGGTTTAGATGTGTGTTTTTAATATATAATAATATGTAATATATATATATATATATTATCTGATAGATTGACTCTTGATGGTAAAAATTAATTATAACACTGAATGTGGAAAAGTTTGTATGGCAGTTCTCCCTTTAGGCACCTTTAGTCTCAGCAGGCCCTGGCCTTGATTCAAAGTGGGCAGAGTTGATACAATCACCTGGCAACTGACAGGATGACAGGAGAAATCAGGTGAAGCTGCTGTGAGCCCCTGAAGACAATAAGATTGAATTGGAGGACAGGCCTTTCCCAACCCTCCAAAGAGTCGGATACAACTGAATGACTCAATAATAGCAACAACAAAAGTTGTCAGCTCACAGCCTCCCTTAAGGTGAGAGTGAACCCTGCTGGGGGCGCCACAGCCCCCAGAGCCCTGGCTTTGGAATCAGGAATACTCAACTTCAGAGGTTTAAATCCTGCCTCAGTCACTTAACAGATGTGTCAGCCTGGCCAAGTCACTCAAGCCTGTTTGCCTGTTTCCTCATCTGTAAAATGAGCTGGAGAGGGAACCCACAAACCACTCTAGCATCTTTGTCACCACAGAAATGACTGAACCAGAAATCACATGAAACTGCTGTGATGGCCTGGAGACCATCGGGTTTAAGTGGATGACGATGGCTTTCATGCAGTCCAACATGTTCATGTACCACAATTTGTTAGACATCCTTCAACTGAAGAGCATCTATTTTGTTTCTCTTTTGCATCTACCTTTCTCTCCCTCAGTTCCTTTGAATTTGTGCATTGTACTGGGGTCTCTGTGGCATATTTGATCACCTTTTAGTAAATCCTAATAGCAACTGGCTTTTCAGAAAAGTTGGACCAATTCATAGCTACAGACATTGTATGTTAATTACTCTGCCTCTGATTCTCTAATCCCCTAATTATATTTCATTTTTTTAAGGTTATCACTGTCAGTCTCATGAATGTACACTGTAGCCTCAGAGTTGAAATATTTCATCGTTGAAAACATCTTTCTGCCTGAATAAATATGGCAAGGAACCTGCTTCATTAGTTTCACAGAAAGAGCTCCTTATTTAAGAATGATGTGTGTGAAGTCTGGGTTAGCTCCCTAAAGCCCTGCAGGCTTCAGAATCAGCTGGAGTCAGGATAAGCAAAAGTCCTTGGTCTTTAGGGAAAGAAGTAAAGGGGATGGACAAAAGTGCCACAAGCTCTCTACCAACCTCCCTTCTCCTGGTCCTCCTCCAAAGTGACTCTGGCTTGTCTCATTCCACCCCCAATCCCTTCCACAATTCTCTGTATACACCAAAAGATTGAGCCAGCACAGAATAGTGGGAACGGCCATTTTCCAAGCATATGCTAATAGAGTTATTGTCCAATAGGTAATTAGCCTTAAGTGCTCAGCTGTCTGATTCCAGTGCACCTATTCAGAGTTTCAGCTCTTTATAGACGTGCAAGTTTGCTAATTCAACAAAGATCTAGGTTTATAATTTCCCATATCTTGCTGCCTCTCTCAAGTGCCAATCACATCCAGAAGGCTAAGTGAGCTCGTCTGAAGTATGAGCCCTCAGCAGGAAGTGACTTTGAGGGTTGGGTTTACCTTCAGGTTCCTCTTTGGCTTCTCACATCCACAGGATCAAAGGATTTAGAACTAGAGGACACCTTAACCTTCACATAAATGCAATGAGAGCCAGTTAATTGCAGTTACTCCCCCCAAACCAGAGAGGCACAGAGCCAGGATTCTACCCATGTCCTCTGATTCAAAATCCTAGTCACCTTTCTATGCCACTATACTGTTGTGTGGAATAGAGAGATAAGGTGAAGAACTTAAAGGACTATGTGAATTCTTTTACTGTATTTTATTTTCATTATTTCTGTTTTTCCCCTATGAATGTTATAGTATGTACAGGCCCATATTTACTTGAGCGTTGGCCAGCTATAAACATATTTACCTAACCTGAGCTGATGACATTTATCAGTATTTGACATTTATCGATATTTAGTCTATTAGCTTGACCACTGTCTATCTGAAGCCTGATGGCCTGATTTTCTGTTTCTTAGAAACCAGGTGATTTCAGGGAAACAGAAACCTTCCATTCCAATCTCTCCAGATAACAGCAATCAATTAGATGCCTCCCCCTCCCCTTCTCAATGCTCTCTTAATTGTGATGTAATCTCTTGTATAAAAGCTGTGTGTCTTTACTACTTCTTTAGCCCTCCAACCATGAGCTTTCTCTTTCTTTCTTATCTAGTGATGGGACAGCTCATCCTCCGGAGGTTTTAATAAACAATTTTTTTGCTTTCTACTGAGTGATCTTTTAGTAGTCATTTTGGATAAGGATCTTCTACATCCTTCACACTGTCTTTCCTATAGGCCTCAAGGTAGAAAAGAAGGATTCCACATGCCTAAGAAGCTATCTGCTATCTCTAGTCATCTTTTCTTTTCCCTCCTTCCTGCTCCCATTAAGGTTGTGACTAGAGAAAGTTAAGTATAGAGGGCAGCAGCAATACCAGTCTTCTCTCAATGTTCTCTGTCTAATTCATTTTCCTTCTCATTTTAATGATTTTAACTTTTCTTTTTATTAAAGCTTTTTATTTTTCAAGTCTTATGTTTGGACAATTATTGCAAAACCTTGTGTTTCAATTTCCCTCCCCTTCCCTCCCTTACATGGCCAGCAGTTCAATATATGTTAAACATGGTAGAAATATGTTAAATCCAATATATGGATTTATATTACAGTTATCATGCTACATAAGAAAAATCAAATCAAACCAGTGAAAAACAAAGGAGAGAGAAAGAAGCAAAAGAAAATGCAAGCAAACAATAACAAAAAGTGTTTGAGCAACATCTGCCTATAAGCCTGAGGCCCCTTGACCCAGGGATGAGGGGGCCAGTCTTTTGTCCATTTCAGAAGAAACTTTGGAAGAACTTCAAAACTGTTCTGTTCCAATTGGTCAGGGGAACAGTCTGCTGAGCCCAGACCACAGGCTAAGGAGCCCAGAGCAAAGAGCTGGGGCAGGGATCTCAACCTTGGTCTCAGAACTAAATAAATCGAACCACAAAATAAATTAGAAAGAAGTTAAGGAGTAAATAGAATTCTAGAAAAGTTAGCTCTATAGACTTTTGGAAAAAGTTGAATGAAGACAGAAAGGAATATACTTTTTCCTCAGCAGTACATGGAACTAATACAAAAATTGACCATACATTAGGGCATAAAACCCTCAAAATCAAATGCACAAATGTAGAAATAGTAAATGCATAGATAGATATGTGTATACATATTTGTATGTTTATGTATATATGTGCATATACATATACACATAAGTGAATTGCCCAGCATCACAAAGCTAGTCAATATCTGAAGCACAGTTTGAACCCAGTCTTTCCTGATTCTTTGTTCTATAATTAGCTATCTATAATCATCACAACAGGCTTTACAATTTTAATTTACAATCTTACCATTTTTTCTTTTTCTTTTTCTTTTTCACCCTGACTCACTCTGGCTTGCTGTCTCTCTGTCTCTGTCTCTCTCTTTCTGCCTTGTTCTCTGTGCCTCTGTCTCTGTTTCTGTCTCTCTCTGTTTTTCTGACTCTGTTTCTTTCTCTCTTGTTCTCTGTCTCATTCTCTCACTTTCTGGCTCTCTTTTACCCTTTCTCTTGTCTGTTTGTATCTTTCTTCCTCTGTTTCTCTCTTTTCTTGTGTTTCTTTTTTTTTTTTTTCATTCTCTCATTCTCTGACTCTGTTTCTCTTTCTCTATTTCTTCTTTTTTATGCTCTCACTCTCTGGCTCAGTCTCTCTTCAGTCACTTCCTTTATCTGTTTTCTCTCTCTGGTTCACTCTGTCTTGCTTTCTCTGGCGCTCTCGCTCTCTCTCTCTGTCTCTCTCCACTCAATCTCCTTTAATCATTCTTTTTCTTTTTCTCTCACTCACTCATTCTATGTTTTATTCATTTTGCCAGTCTTTCCATGCCTCTGTCTCTTTCTGTCTTTTTTCTCTTTCCCTCCCCTTGGTTTTTTTTTTGTTTTTTTTTTACTTTCTCTGTTTCTCTCTCTCATTCTCTATTTGTCTGTCTGCGTGTTTGCCTTTATGGCCCTCTCTGTTTCTCATTCTCACTTTTGCTTTCGTTCTCTCTCTCTGTCTCTTTGTCTTTATATCTTTCTTTCTCTCTCTCATGTGTGTACATATATGTGCACTCTATTTCTCTGACTGTTTCTTTCTCTATTTTTAGTCTCTCTGCCTCTCTCTTACTGTTCCTGCCTGTCTATCTGACTCTGTTCCTTTCCTTTTCTCTTTCTCATTCTCTAACCCTCTCTATTTCTTGAATTTTCTTATATTCTCTATTTCTTATTTAATCTCTTTTTTCTTTCTGTTCTTCTCTTTCTCTGGCTTGCATTTTCTGTCTCTCTCTTTCTCTTTTTTCTCTCTCACTCTGTGGCTTCTTTCCTCTCTCTTTTTCTGCCTATCTTTGTTCTGCCCCTTCTTTTTCTGTGTCTCTGGTTTTCTGGTTTATTTTTTTTTCTCTCTCAGAGAGTCCCTCATGTTAACAATAAATTGTGTCTGACACAATCTCTGATGCCAAAACTCAAATTTAAAAAACAAAAACAAACAAATAAACAAACAAAAAACTCCATGGGTTTCTCTTTTCTGGTTTAAGATAGGTGTCTGGATTCTACTAAATACCAAAAACTGAGTTTCTCCCTCCAGTGGCAACAATCTGTAAGAACAGATAAATTAAAAGGCCCAAACCTCTTTTTCATTAATTCACACAAAACAACAAAATGAAAAGCAAAAACATTGCATACAATAACTGCATCTGACACTATAAGTAGGTTTCTGAACCCTAAAATATAGGTAGGCATCCCTGTATCTCCTTGGTGAGGAGGGAGGTTTCCTTTGTTATGTATTTTATAGGATAGTTTTGGATTTTGGTTGCTCAGGATTTGGTTTGGTTAAGTGACTTGCCTAGGATCACATATCTGATTAGTATCTGAAGCTGGTCACTTAGTCCCTATTTTCATGCTAAATTGGTTCATACAATTTTCCTTTTTTGTATATGTATATACACATTCACACATACACACACACACATATACATGTATATTCCTGCTTGTGTATGTATTCCTATATTTGTGTATATATACATTTATTCCCATATGTATATATACATAGATTCCCATAAATGTGAATATATTTAAATATTGCCCTATGTGTTCCCATTAGTATGTATATTCACATATATGCATTCCCATATATGTGTGTATGTGCACCTATATTTCCATATATGTATATGCAGACATGTATCCCTGGGTCTTTTCCATATTTCTCCCATGGATACATCACTTGTCCCTGAATAAGAAGTTCCTATTCCATTCACATGTCATCATTTTTTCAAACATTCCCCTGATGGGGGACATTCCTTTTGTCCTAGATCTTTGCTTCCAGAGAGTACTGCTATCAGTACCTGGCTCCATGTTGGATCTTAATTTCTGTTTTTGGCCTCTTGGGTAAAATCTTTGATTTTAGAGGAAGAAATTGAACATTAGGGAAACTTTTTTTTTTCTGTTTTCGTATGAGTTGGTGAATAACCCAACTAGGATATTTTTAAAGGGTAAAATGTATAAAAGTATATCCTTCTCCCTCAGAAATATCCAATGTAATTTTAAAAAATGTTTCAGTTTTAAAACATGTCTCTGAAAAATGAACATGGACTTCTGATTTACCTTAAAAAATCAGACAATCAAAACTGCAGGGAAGCTGCATTTCCTTAATATCAAATCAAAGATTGAGAGCTGGCAGGGGTCTTAGGAAATCACCTTGTCCACTCCACTCATTTTAAAGCTGTAAGATCTGAGACCCAATGAGATTAAATGACTTACTGAACATCCCATAAATACCAGGTGACAGAGCTAAGATTAAAACTCGGGTTCTCTGCCTTCAGATCAGCACTGATTCCATTGTTCCATATCACCTACGAGTAAAAAGTGAGTTAAACTTTGTATATTGATTAGAACTCCTATGAATCAGAAGATGGGGATTTAGGGGCAGGTTTCTCCCTCTGGAACTCAGTGCAGCCCCTCTAGTGCTTAATAGAGTGCCTGGAACAAAACAGGCACTTAATAAGTGCTTATACATTGACTAAGGCAGGTCTGATTAGGTGGAGGATCACTGTAATTGAGGCAATAACAGCTAGCTGTATAATCACTGCCCAGGGTAAATATATTTTTTTAAACTCAGGATTTTCTGTCCCTAATTGTCTGATCATAGTTCCAAACTGCTCTCCAGAATAGTTGGATCCATTCACAGTTCTACTAAGAATGTATCACTTTTCCCACATCCCCTCCAACCTTTGTCATTATCTTTTCTTGTCATCTTATCCAATCTGACAAGTGTGTAGTGGTATCTCAGATTGGTCTTAATTTTCATTTCTCTCATTAATAGTGATTTTGAGCACCTTTTCATGTGGCTACAAATAGTTTCAATTTCTTCATCTGAAAATTGTCTGTTCATGTCCTTTGACCCTTTATCAATTGGAAAATGGCTTCAACTATTATAAATTTGAGCCAATTCTTTATTTATTTTAGAAATGAGACCTTTATCATCCTTTAGATGTAAAAATGTTTTCCTGGTTTATTGATTCCTTTCTAATCTTCTCTGCATTACTTTTGTTTGTACAAAACCTTTTTAACTTGCAAAATTATCTATTTTATGATCAATAAAGATCCCTCAATCTTCTTTGGTCATAGATTCCTTCCTCCCCAACAAATCTGAGAGGTAAACTATCCTGTGTTCTTCTAATTTGTTTATAGTATCTTTCTTTATGTCTAGATCATGAACTAAGGCCTTGTCTTTAAGAAATAAGTCTTGCCAGTAAACCCCAAGATATCCTGGGAGGGTTCAGAGGTGCAAAAGAAAAAAAAAATCCTTTTAATGAGGGTGTGGAAGGAGTCAGGGAGGGAGGGAGGAAGGAAATGGAGATAGAGATAGAAATAGACAGAGACAACTAGAAGTTTTTGATCCCAGAGAGTTTTTCAAAGTTGAAAAGGAAGAAAGAGGAAAGCAAGTTCTATTGCTATAGAGCAATTACAAAGCTCATTTCCTGACCTCAAGGAGCAAAATATGGTCAAGTCTGGCATTCAGAATATCATTTGACAAGCTTGGAGAGAGGAGAGTCTGCCTTCAGGAGGACCCAGTCCTGTTTCTTTGACTCCCAGTAGTAGTTGTGTTCCTGGACATTCTCTGAAGCATAACTGTCCTGATCTAAGATTTTAAGGGAGAATTTTCCAAACCAGAAGAGCTGATTACTTCAGCTGCACTGGCGTTCCCAGTGTAAGAGGCAATATGGGAAATTTTGCTGGGAAGTGACAGATTGCAAAGACAATTGTGCAAAGTACTTTGTGCCCCTTTTTATAGTGTTTGAAATAAGCCTTCTTAAATGGGCAATGCAATTTCCAAATTGTTGAGGGTGTGGAGGGTCACCTAATGATCCTAAGTGATGGGCCAATGAATAAAACACTAATATCAGACCATGTTTCTGAATGTTTCTCAATCAGTAAAGATTTGTGGAATCCTAGGGCAGTTAGGTGGCACAGTAGAGAGACTTTGAGCAGGAAGACTCCTATTTCTGAGCTCAAATCCGGCCCTAGACCTTGGGCAAGTCATTTTGCCTGTGCCTCAGCTTCCTCAATTGTAAAATGAGCTGGAGGAAGAAATGGCCAAGCACTCCACTATCTTTGGCATGAAAACCTCAAATAAGGTCACGAAGTGTCACAGAAAGCTACAAAAAAAAAAAATCACACTCAAAATTAGAGAGGAAATGAGAGTTTGTAAGGGCCTGAAAATGGTAGCAGCTCTGTGAGCAGAGAGAAGAGGATTGAGGCAAGACATCTTCTAAAGTGTTTGTAGTGGTGGGAAAGTACTGGAAAGCTGCAGGGCTGCCCATTCATTGGGGATTGACTGAACAAGTTGTGATATATGGTGCTGAAGGAATCCTACTGTGCTGTAAGAAATAATGAGCTCAGTGATCTCAGAAAAAAAACAAAACACATGGACTATATTGGATTTAATATGTATTTCATCGTATGTAATATGTATTGGATTACCTGCCAGCTAGAGGAGGAGGTGGGGGGGAGAGAGGGGAAAATTTGGAACAGAAGGTTTTGCAAGGATCAAAGTTGGAAAAATTACCCATGCATTTTCTTTGTAAATAAGTAAATTAAAAACAAAACATGGAAATACTTGTTGAAATAATAAAGATTAAAATGAGCAGAAGCAAGAAAATATTGTAAACTTTAACAACAATATATATATATATATTGCTTCTGAGGCAATTGGGATTAAGTGACTTGCCCAGGGTCACACAGCTAGGACATGTTAAATATCTGAGGCTAGATTTGAACTCAGGTCCTTCTGACTTCAGGGATGCTGCTCTGTCCATCGAGCCATCTAGCTGCCATCAGTAATTCATATATATATATATATATATATATATATATATATATATATATATATATATATATATATATATATATATATAATATTTTTTACAAGTTATATATATGGGTAATTTTTCAACATTGACCCTTGCAAAACCTTTTGTTCCAATTTTTCCTCTACTTCCCCCACCCCCTCCCCCAGATGGCAGGTTGACCAATACATGTTAAATATGTTAAAGTATATGTTAAATACAATATATGTATACATGTCCATACAGTTATTTCAGCAAAATTGTTTTAAGAATGACTTTGAGTGAACAAGTTATTTTGTCTATTATAAATACTCAAATTAACTATAAATGCTATATCCATATCCAGAGAAAAAACTGATCAATAAAAGAATTATAAAATAATTTTACGTGTGTGTGTGTGTGTATGTATTGGTGTTTAATGGTAGGTATCTCTAGATGGGTGAGGGGGGAAATGAAATTTCCTTAAGAATTTTATGATATCTTTTAAATAGGAAGTTGTATATAACAGATTTATAGTTTCACATACAGTCAGTTTTGTTATTGTAATCTTAGAGAGAAATGCTTGTTTTATTCCATAAATTAAAAATGCAATAGTTTTTAAAGACATAAAATAGAGTTAGAAATGCTAAGATTTAGCAGCAGCTCATATATGTGGGGTATGCAAAGGTGAGATATCAAAATTAGCACTTCAGATTTCAAACTTGGGTGATGAGAAGTATAATGATGTATATTGTTACAGATCAATCCTATATACGATTGTGTGTATTACTGTGACAAAAATAAAAAAGTTCAGGAAAGGCCTCGGTTTAGAGACAAAGATAATGTAATGAGAATTGCAATGCTGAGTGAAATTCTCTCTGTCTCTGTCTCTGTCTCTCTCTTTCTCACTCTTTGCCTTGCCTCATCTGTTAGTCTGTCTCTGATTCTCTCTTTTGTCCCGTCTATTTCTCTCTGCCTCTCTGTTTCTTTTTCTCTTCCTTATTCTTTTTTTTTTTCCACTCTCTGGGTCCCTGTGATATTCTCTGACTCTTTCTGTCTGTCTGTTGTCCTCTTTGTCTCTTTTTCTCAGACCCTTTCTATTCTTCTCGCACATTCTCTGTTTCTCTAACTCTTTTTCTTCCTATCTTTTCCACTCTCACTCTCTGAAAATCTCTGCCTGTCTCTCTCTCTCTTGCTGACTCTATTCCATTCTGTGACCCTCTGTTGCTTTTTCTTTTCTTTATCCTTTCTTTCACTCTGGATCCCTGCGATATTCTTTCACTCTTTCTGTCTGTTTGTTGGCCTCTTTCTCTCTTGTTCTCAGACCCTTTCTGTTCTTCTCTCACATTCTCTCTCCAACTCTCTCTTTCTTCTTATCTTTTTTACTCTCACTCTCGGAAAATCTTTGCCTGTCTCTCTTTCTGACTCTGTTCCTTTTTCTGTGACCCTCTGTTTCTTTTTCTCTTATTTACTCTCTCTCTCCTACTTTCTGGGTCTCTTTCTCCCTCTGGTACTTTGTTTCTATTCTCCTCTCTCACTCTGACATATCTTTCTTGGTTTGTGTCTGTCTCAGTCTCTCTTTTTCTCTTTCACTCTCACTATTTCTTTCTCTCTCTCATTCTCTGGCTTCTGCTCTCTTTCTGTTTCTATCTTTTTCTTTTAGATTCTTCTTTTTTTCTGTCTCTTTTTCTCTTTCTCTCTCTCTCTCAGAGAGTCCCTCACATTAACAATAAGTTGTCTCTGACATAATTTCTGATGCCAAAAATCAAATTTAAAAAACAAACAAACAAAACCCCCACAGGTTTTCCCCTTCTGATTTAAGATAGTTGTCTGTGGATTCTTCTAGATATCCAAAGAGTCAGTGTCTCCCTTCAGTGGTAGTAATCTGTAGGAAGAGCTACATAAAATTGCCAAACTGTATATTTAACCAATTTTCACATAAAGAAGTCAACTAAAATTTCTCTCTCTCTGTCTTTCTGCCTCTGTTTCTTTCTATCTCACTCTCTTTTTCAATTGTTTCTCTTTTACTTGTCTCTGTCATTGTCTTCTCTTTCTGTTTTTCTCACCTTCTGTTTCTTTTTCTCCTATTTATTCTCTGTTTCATTGTGTGGCTCTCTCTTTCTCCCTCTGGCACTTTCTTTCTCTCCTTTTTTTCTATTTGTGGCTTGCTCTCTCTGACTCTTTGTGTCACTGTTTCCCTCCTTGTCTCTGAGTTGCTCTTTTTTAAAGTCTCTCTCACTCTGGCTCCCTTCTCTGTTTCTCTGTCTCTGTCTCTGTTTCTCTTTCTCACTCTCTGGCTCTCTCTCTTCCTCTTTCCCACTGTCACATTCATCCCCTCCCTCTCATTTATGCTAGCTCATTTTCACTGCCTCTGTTTCTTTTTCTCTTTGGCCTTCTTTCTTTTGTTTTCTCTTTATCTTTCTTACACATTATCTCATTTTCTCTCTCCCTACTTCCCTCTCTCTCTGAATTTCTCTTTTTCGTTCTTACATTCTCTTTCACTCTCTGGCTCTCTCTTTTCCTCTGACACTTTCTTTCTCTCCTTCTCTGACTTGCTCTGGCTTGCTATCTTTGAATCTGTCTCTGTCTCTCTGTTTGTCTCATTTCCCATGCATGTTTCTGAACATTAACAGCTTGAATAATTACTAATTCTATTTTCAACTTTTTTTTTCAAGTCTTGGTACAAGTCAATTTATCAAATAATTGAGCAATTCACTTTTTTTTTTTATTTTAGCTTTTTATTTACAAGTTATATGCATGGATAATTTTTCAGCATTGATTCATTTTCTTTTTTATTTTTTTTTATATAGCTTTTTATTTACAAGTTATATGCCTGGGTAATTTTTCAGCATTGACAGTTGCAAAACCTTTTGTTCCAACTTTTTCCCTCCTTCCCCCCACCCCTTCCTCCAGATGGCAGGTTGACTAATACATGTTAAATACAATATATGTATACTTGTCCAAACAGTTAATTTGCTGTATAAAAAGAGTCAGACTTTGAAATAGCGTATAATTAGCCTGTGACAGAAATAAAAAATGCAGGCAGACAAAAATAGGGAGATTGGGAATTCTATGTAGTGGTTCATAGTCATCTCCCAGAGTTCTTTCCTTGGGTGTAGCTGGTTCAGTTCATTACTGCTCTATTGGAAGTGATTTGGTTCATCTCATTGTTGAAGAGGGGCATGTCCATCAGAATTGATCATCATATAGTACTGTTGTTGAAGTAGATAATGATCTCCTGGTCCTGCTCATTTCACTCAGCATCAGTTCATGTAAGTCTCTCCAGGCCTTTCTGAAATCATCTTGCTGGTCATTTCTTACAGAACAATAATATTCCATAATATTCATATACCACAATTTATTCAGCCGTTGTCCAATTGATGTGTATCCACTCAGTTTCCAGTTTTTGGCCACTACAAAGAGGGCTGCCACAAACATTCTTGAGCAATTCACCTTTAAAAGATTTCATTTTAATTCACTCACCTGTTGCATTGACTGATTCAGTACTTATACTAAAGAACACATTATAGATGCTGTAACACTATTTCTCTCTTTCTCTGGCTTCCCCTTGTAATGTTCTGGTTGGTTTTCTGGAGGTCTTTGGACCAGCCTTCCTTTTAGCAGAGTGATCACCACAAGAATAGCCAGGGATAAAGTCCAAATTCTTTAATTGTTTTCTTCACAGTCTTGTCTCCTTGCCTGGGGACCTGGACTAGGTTTCTGGAGGTCCTCCTGAATGTGTCTTGTTTTCTGTGGAGGAGGTAGGAGGACCAACATGACGGTCTCTGTCTTGAAGTCTCCATGAGTCCAGGAGCTTGTGCTCCAGCCTCCAATCCTCTGTCTTTCCCGACTGTGTTCGATCCACCACGGTGGTGGGAGATGGAAGGAATGTCTGAGTCTGAGGGCTTGTGCTCCAGCCTCCAGCCACCACAAAGGTGGGAGATGGAATGAATGTCTCTGGCTGAGTTTGTCCCAGCTTCTATTCTCTATTATAATTATATCATCGTAGGTGTCAATTGTTATATCAAATACTAAGTACATGTACAGAACTAGAGAACTGTTAATCATCATGCTAAATTAGATAAACATTGTCTTACAATTCCACTGAGTTAACACCTTGTAAGAACCTGGCCTATTACATCCCCTCTTACTATTTATATGTCTGTCTCTGTTTCTTTCTCACTCTCTCTTTGGCTGTCTCTCCCTCTCCCTCTGGCCCATTCAATCTCTTGTCTCTCTGGCTTGCTCTGGCTCCTTCTCTACCTCTCAGTTGTTATCCTGGCACTTTGTCTCCATTCCCCCACTCCTTCTCTCTCTTTAATTCTATTTCTCTCTTTCTCACTTTATGTTTTTTCTCTCCTTTTTTATTTCTTTTTTTTACTTTATTTCTTTCTCTCAGTCTGTCTTTTCCCCTCTTACTCTGTTGCTCTCTTTTTCTGTTTATATCTGCTTGACTTTTTTACTTTTTCTTTTTCACTCTCTCTCTCACAATTTGGCTCTCTTTTCCCCTGGTATTTTATCTCCTTTTATCTCAAGGCTTGCTCTCTCTGGCTCTTTCTTTGTTTCTATTGGTCTGTTTCTCTGTCTCACTGAATTGCTCTTTTTTCTCTTTCTCACTTCCTCATTCTGGCTCCTCACCTCTCTGTGTTTCTGTCTCTGTATCTCTGTTTCTCTATCTCACGATGAATTGTTCTCTCTGGCATTCTCTCACTTTTTCTATCAGTCTGTCTATTTGGCTCTTTCTCTCTTTCTTTCAGACTCTCTCCATTCCTCATTCTCTCTTTTTATTTTTACCACTCCTCTCTCTTTAATCTAACCCCAAATCACTGGTTGTTCCTCAACTGATTCACAGAAATTAATGGAAGTGCTACTATGAGAACACTATGATATAAAGAGGAGGGAAATGGAAAGCTGGATATAAAAAAGTCTGAGAAATTCGTAGAGCATTCCTGGAACCCGCAAATTACTAAGTGTGGTACCTTGGGTTTAAATAACTAGAATCCAAGAGAAATCATGAAGAAGAAATAAGAGAAGTTGCTTTTCAATTCAAAGGCATAAGAGATCATCTCCAAATGAAAGTTTGTAGAGATTTTTTTGGAGTGCTGGCATCTGGGGTGTTGAATTTTTGACATGGTTTCATGGCATGTCATTTATATGTTGCATTTGGATACAGATCTTGGTGTGTCATATTGTTGACATTTTTCCTGGAGTTCCATCGGCATGTTGAATTTTTGACATGGTTTTCTTGGCATGTAATAGGCTTGCCATTGGCATGCCAAAACTCAAACCTAAAAACCAAGCAAAGAAAAATAAAACCATAGGTTTCTCCCTTCTGGATGAAGATAAATGACTGTGGATTTGGGTAAATAAAAACAAACAAACAAACACATAAAAAAACCCAAAACAGACACATGAATGTCTCCCTCCAGTGTTAGCAATCGCTAAGAGCAGCTAAATTGAATTTTCACAACCTACATTCAATTAATTCACACATGGAGAAGTGAAAATTTCTGTCTCTGTCCTGCTACCTCTCTCTGTTTCTTTCTTACACTATGTTCACTCTCTGGCTCTGTCTGTCTCTCTGTTTCTCTTGATCTGTCTTTCTCACTTCTTGTTTCCCTCTCTTGCTCTTTCTGGTGAATTTATCATATTGGATGGATCCTCTTTGGTGAACTTAGGTGAGACACAGGTCATGGTCGCACAGAATGCACAGAGGACATGCATCTGCATTGTTGGGAGGGACTTCAAATTGAAATTTCTGCAGTCTGGTTTCTCTGATGTATAATAAGAGTTCTTTATGAGTAAAAGTCTTTCCATATTGGTTCCCTTCATAAGGTTTTTCTCCAGCACAGATTTTCTGATGTACATTATGAGTTCACTTATGTCTAAAAGGCTTTCCATATTGGGTACATTCACAAGGTTTCTGGCCAGTGTGGATTCTCTGATGTACAGTAAGAGATGCCTTTTTAGTTCATAGATTTTAATATACAGATTATATATTTGCAGTCATGCAAAACATAATTACATACAGATTAAATAAATGTAAGAGAAATAAAGTAAAACGGATGCTTCTACCTTCATCAGGATTCCATCAGTTCTTTTTCTGAAAGTGCAGAGCATTTTTCACGATGAGTCCTTCATATTTGTCAGAATAGCTACGTCATTTCCAGTTTTTCACTGTGCAATCTTGCTGTTACGAATGCACTATTCTCCTCATTCTGCTAACTTCATGTAAGTCTTCCCAGGTTTTTCTGACAGTATCTGGCTTATCATTTCTTATTGTATAACAGAACTCTCCCAACACTGTGCAGAAGTAGCATCAGCAGCAGCAATAATACTTTGGCTCAGTAGTGGGGAAGCTGCCTGAGGGCAAGTTCTGAGTCCTTGGATTCAGTGTGATTGGGAGTAATTGTCCTACAATCTGCATGTTGCTAACATGTCATTGGCATATTGTTACCACTGATGGAAGCATTATTGTGTAACTGGTATATCTGGGTTGGGTGGTTGGCTTTAATGGCAGAAAGTTAGCGTGTACTCGTGTAGTCGGCCTGTATCTTCTGGATTTGATAAAAAGTGTTACCATCTTGTATTAGTATGGAACTTTTCCCTCCTTATTTGCCAGACTGCCTATACTGTTTCAAGTTTTTCTTCTCATCCCTCCAAAGCTGAGGATTTGACTGTTTCCTTGGGACAGAACAATGATTTCTGTAGGTTGCTAAGACCCATCACAAGCTTACGTTCTGAGAATATTGGAACATACATTGATTATCCCTTTTTTGATGAAGAATGACATGCTCACAGAGAAGTGGGGAGATGGGGATCCCAAAAGCACAATCTCTCCAGCATGGCACCTTTGGGGTACTATGGCTCTTAGCCTGGCCCCTTGAGAAAGCAGTGGGCTTACAACTAAGCTGGGGACACTTTTTAAGCTGGGACTTTTTATGTAAGAGGCCAGCATATCCAGGAGGATTCTTCTGGTAAGAGGTCTATCAGTGAGATGGATAGATTTGGGAATTTAGGCATGGAAAAGACTGAAACATCAGTGGGCCTTGAACATAGGCTTATTAGGACATTGATGTGCTAGCTGGGTAGCTGTGGCTGATTAAAGAAAGCCTTTTTAAAAAAATCCATATTTCCCCCAAAGTGGTGATTCTTTTCATTCAGAACCCTTGTCTGAGATGATCCATGCCCATCCAGAATCTCACCCAATATAAAATGCATTGTCTGTGGAAGACCATCTTAGGGGGTTTCCCCTTGTCACCTGAGAAGAAATCTGGAACAAAAAGAATAAAGTTATGCTGGAATCCATTTTGTTAGCTCCTTTCCCAGTAATCACCTCCCATAGACATAAAGTATAAATTCTCTGTCTGCCAAGTACTTAATTGACTGCACTCCTAGAAACTGAGAGGAGCTGGGCAACACATATGCTTTCTAGAGGGAGAAAAGCCCTAGGCATGATTTTTCAGTGATCTAAAGTCTGCTACACTGCTCACTGAGGGCAATCAGTCCAGGGCTTCAGATGGATAGATGCATGGAGTGATACAATGAACTGAATTGATGTCATTTGAATGTCAATTGCTATTTCATATTACAGATCCATTGTTAGGCTACTCCTAACTGGGCGGGATCTTTCCTTACCCAATCCCACAATGACTCTTTGGATGTCTCCAGTTACAGGAGAGGAGACAGTCAGTCACCACACCCAAAGATTGCAGCAGGCACTTTATTTGGTGCAGCTCATGATGTCTACCATGATGTCTCTCTCTTTCTCCCTCATCCCTTGTCCCTTTTATCTTCTCCCCAACCATCCTTCCAGAGGAGGGGAGTGCTTGCCCTGTTCTTGGCACGTATTCAATGCATGACTGTCTGTACCTTTAATTCTCTTGCTGGAACCCCTAGTGCACACCTGTCAGCAGAATACATGCCAGAGTGCCTCAACCCATTTCTGGTTTGTACTGTAGCCAAGGCATTGTGCTACAGGGGCAATGAAAAACAGGTGGAGTAGAAGGTTTCAGGGCCCAACAACTCCCCCTTTTTATATTGAGGGGGCTTGTCTTTCTTTGATAGGGAACATCAGGTCAGCCTTAAGTTGCAAAGCAAGTTTATGAAATACATTCAACAGGAAGCGTAAGAGACAGGAAATACAAAGCAAGATAACCCAAGTTCAGTAGATATCAATGATATGACCCACTGAGGCAATTGAAGTTGCTGATGCGGAAGCCAATGTATAAAATCACCAGAGGCACTAGAAGGGAGTGTCATATTATGGGCAAATTTCTCTATCTCTGCCACAAGGCGAGCAAGCTGTTCAACTTCTTCAGTTACGTTAGCAGCCTGTAAGGCACCTCTAAGATGGTCTTTTACATGGTCCCCGCTGGCTATGGAGGATGTATCAGTCAAATTAAGGAGTAATGGGGTTCCACAGACTGGCCTCCCTCCTGGGAGCGAGGACAAAAGGGTCCATAGGGCCAGTTCATTTCCCAGCCATTCTATGACTTCTTCAAGGGCATTGCTCTCCCATTGGAGGTGGATATCAATGTTAACCCGACGGGTCCAAGGCTGTGCCCTTTTTACCATAAAGGTTTGTAACCTTTATGAGGCAAGGTGCCCAACCTGTTCTTGGAGTTGCTGTATCTGGAACTCCTCAAAAAGGGATAATGCCAGATTTGCAGTGCCAAGAAACATTCCAACCCCGTCCCACTCGTTCTCTTGAAAGCCTCTCTGATCTTCCACCAATGCTGATCAGAGGGCTATTGAATCCAGGGAATGGCAGATTTGGTCACTATTAAGACACAGAAGGGTCTTTTCACAATCATCACGCAACCACCAGGGTTATCCCAGAGGTAATTTCTTAGGGAATAAACATTCCCATTCATCTGCCAGATATCTATGGATGAATTAGAGAAGCGGGTAATGTTAAGTTGAGTACAGACTGAAAAGGCATATGGGTGTGCAGCAAGAACAATGGTAGTAAAATTGTATCTAAAAATATCACAATGAGATGTGTGGTCTCTGGTATAATTCAGGCCATCCCCAAATACAGCGTTCCACACTTCATATGGGTAATCAGAGCAATTCCTTCCAACATCCTCCTCTGGGCATTTACCCAATGCAACCAAAGCGTTAGCCCCCCCAGGCCAGCCCTACCTTCCATAGAGCCATGTGGGGAACCCCTTCCGGACCCGCAAATGGGGATGGTGCCGGGGCTTATACATAGAAGATAATATCAGGAGCATCCCCATCCCAGAAGGTGAGGCTCACAGGGCTATTAAACTGAGATACATCTAAACAGGAGGGGATGCCAGTGGAACCAGGAGCACAGGGCATCCACACATCTGGGGGCCCTCTAACACACAGTTTTAACCTGATGGTTGTGTTATAATTCCTGTGCCACTGGGAGAATTCACCACAATTCTTTACAGAATGTGAGACAGTATACATGGTAGTGTTCACATCTGTGGGATGTTGTCCCAAAGTAGCCGCCTGCCATCCACTGGTGAAGTTCTGTGGCATCAGTGGAAGGCGCCCTGGTTCGTGTGCTGTGTCTGGACCTTTAGAGGCATATCGGTGGGGAATAAGACAGGAGGGGTAGGGGAACCTTACCTTCCCACCAATGGTCCGGTCTTGCCTGTTCCCCAACCAGTTTAGTTCCCATTCCCCTCTAAGGGAAAATCCGAGGTTCTCTCTCCCCATCCTACCAGGTGGACAGTGGGGGGATGTGGAAGCAGAGCCCATGTCCATTGTCCCTTCGTATCCTTGTCTCCTTGTTCAGCATCCATGAGGGTTGTCCAGTTGAGAGCGTGTGCTGGAGGCAGCAAGGACAGGGCAGCCAATGCTGTTACTGGCGATCTCAGCATCCTTATCCTCTGACACCTTCCTCAAGGGCGTCTCCTCCTTCTCCTCCTCCTTTACTTGGCTCTCTTTTTCTCCTCCCAATATTCGCAAACACTGGGTCAGGACCCACGTACCAGCTCCGGGTTCTGTTGCTGCTTCTGAAATGACAAAAGCATACCCCAGTCCCCATGCCACTATTCTACCTGGCCCTTCCCATGTTCCTTGAGAGGTTTTCCAGACCACACGGATCCCTTCCATACTTACCTGTGCTCTTCTTTCATTGGGGGGCCCTTTGAAATAGTGGAAAAATCGCATGGTTGGAGTGGTATAATTTTTTGAAAATTGGAGGAAGTTGTGAGTGTAACAGGCCACATCAAGGTCGGTCTGTGTGGGCTGTAGTCTTTGTTTGCTTATATCACCATCTCCTCCTTTCTGTTTAATAAGAAGGATTTTTAATGTCCTATTTTCCCTTTCCATGATAGCCTGACTGGTGGGACTGTGAGAAGTCAGTGATGTGGGAGATGGAGAACTCTTGAAGGAAGAGTGCAAGCGTTTTAGAGGTATAAGCAGGCCCATTATCTGTCTTTAGTTCTTTGTAGGGGCCGGAGAGAACAATACAGTGGATCATGTGTGACATGGAAGGTGGGCGGTCTTGCCTGGCTGAAAGGTAGCCCACAAGAACCCGGAAAGTGTGGTCGCTGTGACATGTAAAGACCACTAAGCCTCCTTGTCACACGTGAAATCAAATCAAGTAAAGCACAAATCTCTGAACACTAGTAATCTATTAGCTAAGCATGGATTTACTGATGAAAAGGGCCAGTGGCTTCCCTACTGAGCTTAAAGACATGGGGAATGAAAGGCAGCCTGTCTCCCTCTCCCCATTTTAAAGGCCAGAACAAAGAACAGAAGCTGGGACATGGGGAGAAACAATATAAATGGTTAAGGACTGATAGCATCACGGGGCAGGGATAATACAGCTGATGGAAAGTCTGAAATGTGAATCCCTAACAATCCCTCTGGTCCTCTTGAATATATTGATGCTTTCTATCTGGATCTCACAGAAATAAACAAAGACAGATAACCAACACACTTAACATTTCCTAGTTGTGTGGCCCTGGGCATGTCACTTAACCCCAATTGCCTAAGCAAAAAAAAAAAAAAAAGAAAGAAAGAAAGAAAGAAAGAAAAATAATAGACATAAATGGAATTTACACCTGATTTATACATTTGCCTTTCTCAATGAAAGTAAATGTGCCAAATAATCCTGCATAATTACCTGGGGAGTTGAGACAATGAGAGGGAGAGCTGACCATGTTCTTTGTAGATGAGTCAGACATTATTTTGTAATAGTTTTTGTTGAGAGACTTTCTGCAGATCTTATATCATAGAACCTACATGAACCTGCATGGATAGAACAATGGCCTCTCCCCTCAGGAAAGTTACAGGCAGCTGAATTATTACTTAAGGAACAATTACAATTGGGACATATTGAACCTTCCTCTAGTCCTTATAATGTGCCCATTTTTGTTATTAAGAAGAAAAGTGGAAAATGGAGACTTCTCCAAGATTTGAGAGCAGTTAATAAAATTATGGAGCCTATGGGAACTTTGCAACCAGGTTTGCCATCACCAGTTGCTATACCAAAAAAAATTTCAATTATAGTCATAGATTTAGAGGATTGTTTCTATACTATCCCTTTAGCTAAACAAGAGAGGAAATACTTTGCCCTTAACCTACCAGTAACTAATTTTCACAGACCTTACAGAAGATTTCAATGGAAAGTTTTACCTCAGGGCATGAAAAACAGCCCTACGTTGTACCAAAAATTTGTAGACATTGCATTAAAGGATATTAGAACTAGTATAAAGAGCCATTACATGGGTGATATACTTATGGCACACCCGGATAGAATGCAGCTTAATAATATCCTGCAAGATGTCACTATAGCTTTAAATAAATATGGCCTCATCATAGTTCCTGATAAAATCCATCATTTTCCTTCCTAGGGAGAATTTTACCAAAAGATAACATAGTCTCTTTTCAGTCATTTTCATTGAGGACTGACAAGTTGAAAACACTTAAAGATTTCCAAAAGTTCTTAGGAGATATTAACTGGATCAGGCCTTACTTAAAACTACCCACCTCTGATCTAAAACCCCCTTTTACCTGCTTTAAGTCACCCATATCTCCAAGAACCTTAACATCAAAAACTAAACAGTCTTTATCATTAATAGAAAAATCAATTGCTAATCAATTTCTACAATGAATAGATCATACGGTTCCTTTTTTTCTTATTCTGCTTCCTACTACCTACATGCCCATGGCCATGCTATGGCGACGGGCCCTTAGAATGGCTTCACTTACCCTCCACACACAAGAAAGTTGTCTCTTCATACCCTGATCTAGTTTCTACCCTGATGGGTAAAGGCAGACGCAGAAGCAGGGAACTTTTTGGGAAAGACCCAGATATCATTATTGTCCCTTTCACTTCACAGCAAATTGACTCATTATTCCGTTATAATACTAATTGGCAGATTTTTCTCTCAGGCTTCTCAGGAGAATTACTTTTTCACTTAGTCTCACACCTACTACTCCAATTTTTTAAAAACACAAGATCTTGTTTTCCCCAGACATTTCTCTTATTCACCTCTACCACCCCGGGCTATCTCGATTTTAACTGATGGCTATGCTTCGGTAGAGCCTCCATAGTCACAGAAAATGATCATTTTATCCTAGCTATTCCACATAACTCCGCTCAAAAAGCTGAGATTTGTGAGTTATAGAAGCGTTTAACAAATTTCCTAATACTCTTTTCAGTTGTATACCGATTCCCTGTATATAGTTAAATTGTTTCCAGACATTGAAACAGTTTCACTTCCAGAAGCCATGACCACTATTTTCTCCCTACTTACAGCTTTACAAATAGCTATTAAGAAAAGGACCCTACTTCATAGGACAGGTCCTTGCACACACACACCTTCCTGGTCCTATACACTGAGGCAACCTTATCGTAGACAGTTTAACTAAGCCTTGATTTTAACCCACACTTATCTCTATCTCTAGTCATGCTTTCTCTAGTCATGCTTTCCACCATCAATCAGCAGCCACATTAAGAAAATAATTCAGGTTAATTAGAGAAACAGCAGGAGCCAATGTAAAAAAAAAAAAAAATGTTCCACATGTCCTACATCTTTGCCCACCCTCCCATTTGGAGTAAATTCCAGAGGTCTAAAGAGCCAATGATGTCTGGCAAATGGACGTTACACATGTCTCGTCCTTTGGAAAGATTTCTTATTTACATGTTATTGTGGACACATTCTCCCACTATATTGTCGTCTCCCCAAGGACCAGTGAAGCCTTTAAAGATGTATCACAAAATTTATTTCTTTGCTTTTCTATTATGGGAATGCCAAAAGGTATCAAAACAGATAATGGGCCTGCATATACTTCTAAAGCCTTTTCTGATTTTTGCTCTAAATTCCATATATCACATATTATTGGCATTCTCTATAACCCTCAAGGACAAGCCATAGTAGAAAGATCGAATCAAATCCTTAAGGCTCAAATAAGTTACAAGATAATGGTTATAAATATTCTTCTCCCCACCAAATTGTCTCTCATGTGCTTTTTGTTCTGAATCATTTATCCCTGAATGACTCTGGTTTTTCCCCAGCCTATAGGCACTGGAATGATTCCTGTGCTCTTCCCAAACTGATGGTGAAATGGAAAGATTTACTCTCTGGTACATGGAGAGGGCCAGATGTCTTGCTAACTTCGGGCCGAGGATATGCTTGTGTCTTTCTACAGGACAGCCACACACCTGTGTGGATTCCTGATGGCCTTATCAGATACCATGAGCAAAAGGACCTTCCCCCACCCCTCTGACGAATCCTGTATTGCTGCCTGAAATCGAATTAACAATCAGAAACCTTTCACTTGAAGACTCATTCTCGCCCTCTTGCCAAGGCAGATGCTTATCTACAGCTACAAGACAAGCTGTGCCACCAACCTGGGGACAAAACAAGGGACTCTGAAGCAGCTGATGCAATGTGGTCATTGCACATGGGCAACCTTTAAATCCTCTTTTGCTCTTTATTGCTATGATTGCTATTGCCACTCATCAGGTAACCCCTATTATTGCTAATGTATATTGGACTTATGTCCCAAAGCCTTCTATGTTTCATGTGACCCCTGGTGATTGCCTGTATCTGTCTTCACTAATTACACCTCCCTGACTGGTGGCTCTTGTGATTCATTTATTACTGTTAAAAATTCAGCGATATATAACTTCACTGGCCTTTCTCATTTCCCCCGCCCCCATTTGTCTCTGCTTTAAAAAAGAATCCTGTGTAACCTCATGCATTCCTTTTGATACCAGACATTTTATTACTGATTCCCCCACTTCTAAAAAATTCCCTAATTCCTACCCAAGAGCAGTTTGGGTAATGACAGTAAAAGTGCCTATTTCCTCTTTTATTAGCTTTGATAATCATGTTTCTTCTTTAAAAATGCCACCTTCCATCACAAATTGTAAGGGTCTCACTTTAACAGATGATGAATGGGGTCTCATCCACTCCCAAACTGCATTTCCTCATTGGAAATCTTGTGGTTTTTCTTTAAAAGGTATATCCTACCCCCTACTATATACTAACTTTTACCATTTCTGATTTCTCCATTTCTACCCATTCTTTATGGAGGTTGTAATAATTCTAAAATGTTTAACTGGACCCCATTAGACCAATTGGTCCCCAAATCAGAACCTATCAGTAGATGGAATATTGGCCCTGGATGGGTCATGTCGGAACTACTTATCTCCTTAAACAAAACATTATTTTCCCAACCACATCTTGGCCAGCTAGCTATGACCTCTGCACCATTTACACTTCAAAGGCCAAACTATCCTGCCTCTACCTACTATGTTCGTTCTTGTGTTTCAGCTCCTTATGCCCTCCTTATTTCTGATGACTTTTCCTCCATTGTGATATATGAGGTTTCAAAAGATGTTTTTAATGTCACTTGTGTAGATTATTATATTATCAATTGTATCTCGCCTGATTTGCAAGCAGAAATCACTGTCGTTCTCCTTGTCACCAGATTTTTTTAGATAATGTTTAGAGCTGTAATCAAGCCAATTATAAATAATATAGGAAATAGTAGTGCACTAATGAGAATCATAGAAGGAAATGTTGTTCCTGCATGAGGGCTGTGCATATTTGATCTCAGTGCTGGGCTTTGCCAATCAGCTTAGAAATTGCGGCTCCTAACATTTCCCCTTTATTTATTTATTTTTTTAAATGTTTGAATCTATTACTGGAGATGAAGGAGGATAAATTGGCAAAAACTTTTCAGTAACTGCTGAAGGGGAAAGCAGTGCAGAGGGTGAGTCCTTAAGGCCTTGTATGTCATCAAGGGATTTGGTAATATCTAGAGAGAGATCTGAATGAATCCATATACCTAAGAGGTGGTTTCTAACATTATCCCAAGGTGAGTAAGAGGAGTTATAAGGTAGGAGTGTAACACAAATGTATTTTAATTGGTAATGACAGCGAGAGAATTGATGAACTTTTAATTCCTGCAATTGTTCTCCTAAATAAAGTACAGTTTCTTCAAGAGCATTAACTTTAGCTTCTAGTTTCCTATCTATGGTGTCCTGAGACATAAGTGCAAGTGAAGCAGTTTTTCTGTTGGTCTACAGTATAAGCTGTCTGCCCTTCCCGAATTGTAAGTTAAGGCTAAAATAGATGTAAAACAAAAAGTAGGGAAATTACTCCATATGTTAGCCTTATTAATCAATATTGTTTTGGGTTATTTAAAATCATTAGATACTATAAGGTTGGAATATTGCTGTGGAGTAGGAAATGATGAGTTCTGGCTTTAGAAAAATATGGAAAGACTTGGACTTGTGAAGGATGATGTTATCCACTTTCAGAGAAACAGGACAAACAAGTCTAGTATGGCTTTACATAGATGTATATGAATGTACATGTGTATGTTCGTTGTTATAGTTAATCTGTATCTATATGTATATATGTGTGTGTGTTTATGGGCATATGTGTGTCTGTGTATAAGTACATAAGAATATATCCTTGCTTAATTATAGCCATTTTGTGGGAGCTTTGGAGGAGAAAGGGGGGAAAAAAAAGAATAAAGTAAAAAGTGCACAGCAGCCAACAAAAGAAAAGCTAAAAGGAAGAAAAGACAGACAGCTCTAAACACAAGGTATAGTATTAATTATATAGGCTTTCTTTCTTGAAGTGGAAATTTATTTTCTCATATTCTGAATCTGCTTTTGTGTTCTGCTGTGTAAATTTAGCGATAGAATTTACAGTTGAACAATGAATTTGGGAACTAGACTATAAAGTTTCTGTTTTATTCTTTTTTAAAATATTTTCCCCAGTTACATTGAAAACAATTTTTTTTACATTAAAAAAAATTTGACACACATTGAAATTCCACTGAGTGATTCATCTGTGTTGTCAACCAATTCCCCTAAGAAGTTGCCGGTGAGACAAATAGCAACATCAGGAGAGGATAGGTTCAAATCAGACAATGCCTTTGCATTGCAATGAATGGCACTTTATGGTCTATTTTTATAGAAAGCTGGTTGTGGTCCATGATGGTTTCATTGGAGGCTCTACTGGATGTGCCCAGAGTCCATGGTTTTCAAAAAGTCTTCCATCTCCACTCAGAATGAAAAGCCAAATAAAATTTTCATCTGGTGACTACAGCTTGAACAAGATACAATTAGAAGATTGCAGGAACCAGACAGACAGCTAGGGAGACTCTTTGCATGTTTGTATATGGATGTTCCATTTTTCTGAAACTCTGGAAACAATTTGATGTCATAATGAGAAACCAAAAGATTAGGCTGCCCTTGCAAGCAGTCAGTTTGACATTATAATTGCTTTATTTCCAAAAGCATTATTACCTGATCGTGATGATTTAGAATCACTGCACAAAGAATCCTTTTGTGGCTGAAACGTGCACGTGCTTCGTTGCCCCAAAGAAAAATATCTTTGTAACAAAATTTGGTGATTATTTCCTGCTTTAAATGCTAAATTCTTTGGACCGCTATCTCGAATCTCCAAAGGCTTTGAGAACATCTAAGTGTACATGTACAAAAAAGGCATAAAGTAAAAAGTGCACAGCAGAGAACAAAAGACAACCTAAAAGAAAGATGGACAGCTCTACACACAATGTGGAGTATTAATTATGTAGGCTGAAGGAGGACTAATAGTGAAGCTTATTGTTCATTTCCTTAGAAAAAGAGACTGAACTTGACTTCCCATATAAGACATTTTCAGACATGGGAAATGCATTTTTCCAGTTGTGTTTATTACAAAAGATTTATTTTTATTCTGATGAGGAGAGTTATTTAAAGATATTTTTTCCCAAAAGAAATAATGTAATGTGTATCCCCCAAAAGCATTGAGCCAGAACAAAATCTCTCATGCTTCAGGTACATATACAAAAACAGGGTTGACATTCATCATGTGATCTTGTACTGTAGCAGGAAGAAAAAAAAGTGAAAATGATCACCAGGGAAAATACATTATGATTATAGATGTGATAGATCATAAAATAATGTGAATACCTAGTGTATGTACACGAGAGAGCATAATTAAATTTTTTTTTAACGTATGGACAATGAAAGGGAAGAGACCAGATTGAAAGTGGAAGCAATGTGTCTTGTACGTGCCCAGTCACTTGGCTTCAGTTCTTGTCTCAGCTACTGAATTTTAGTCAATGTCATTGGGCCCTCCTGACTTCATGGCCTGAGGTTTGTTGTGAGGATCCAACATGATTGTGAATGCAGCTTTTTATAAATGAAAGCATCCATCAGATGTGAGCCAGTGGCATTTTCAAAGAGATGATTCTGCCTGTTTAAGTTTGCAGATTTTCTTTGTCCAGGGGACTAGAGTGTAAGCCAGTTTACATTTTGCCAATGGAGGAAAGGGACTTAAATATATGTATGTATGTGACTTTGTATGTATATTTTTTTTTTTCAGAAAGAAAGATCAGATTTCAACTGAAAGAGGCTACTTCAGAGATAAACCTTTTTATGGAAGAAACTCACAACACAAATTCATGACTGATGGGCCTTGTGACTCCAGTTGTTGAGGAATCTGTACTGTATATCAGAGAATTGAGCAGGATCCTTATAAATGTAGTCAATGTAGAAAAGATTTTACACAGAAGGGTGGTCCTACTTTATACCAAAGAACCCACACTGGAGAGAAACTGTTTAAATGCAATCAGTGTGAAAAGACTTTCAGATACAGCTCCAATCTTAGTGTGTATCAGAGAATCCAAACTGGAGAGAAAGCTTATAAGTGTAATCAATATGGAAAGACTTTTAGATGTAGTTCTAGTCTTCCTGTACATCAGAGAATCCACAATGGAGAGAAACCTTATGAATGCAATCACTGTGGAAAGACTTTCTTTTTTTTTCTTTTTTTTTTTTTTAATTTAATAGCCTTTTATTTATAGATTATATGTATGGGTAACTTTACAGCATAAACAATTGCCAAACCTCTTGTTCCAATTTTTCACCTCTTACCCCCCCACCCCCTCCCCCAGATGGCAGGATGACCAGTAGATGTTAAATATGTTAAAATATAAATTAGATACACAATAAGTATACATGACCAAACTGTTATTTTGCTTTACAGAAAGAATCAGACGCTGAAATATTGTACAATTAGCTTGTGAAGGAAATCAAAAATGCAGGTAGGCATGAATATAGGGATTGGGAATTCAATGTAATGGTTTTTAGCCATCTCCCAGAGTTCTTTCTCTGGGCATCGCTGGTTCAGTTCATTACTGCACCATTGGAAATGATTTGGTTGATCTCATTGCTGAGGATGGCCAGGTCCATCAGAACTGGTCATCATATAGTATTGTTGTTGAAGTATATAATGATCTCCTGGTCCTGCTCATTTCACTCAGCATCAGTTCGTGTAAGTCTCTCCAGGCCTTTCTGAAATCATCCTGTTGGTCATTTCTTACAGAACAATAATATTCCATAATTTTCATATACCACAATTTATTCAGCCATTCTCCAACTGATGGGCATCCATTCAGTTTCCAGTTTCTAGCCACTACAAACAGGGCTGCCACAAACATTCGTGCACATACAGGTCCCTTTCCCTTCTTTAGTATCTCTTTGGGATATAAGCCCAGTAGTAACACTGCTGGATCAAAGGGTATGAACAGTTTGATAACTTTTTGAGCATAGTTCCAAACTACTCTCCAGAATGGTTGGATTCGTTCACAACTTGTGGAAAGACTTTCACGTGTTCACTCCAGTCTTAATGAACATCAGAGAATCCACACCATAGACAAACCCTATAAGTACATCAATGTGGAAAATCTTTTAAATATAGTTCTAGTTTTCCTGTACATCAGAGAATTCACAGTGGAGAGAAACCCTATGAATGTAATCAATGTCGAAAGACATTCAGAACTAGATCTGGGATTGTTGTACATCACAGAATCCACACTGGAGAGAAACGTTATGAATATAGGCAGCCTGGAAAGGCTTTTACACGCAAGTGTGGTCTTACTGTATACCAGACAATTCACACTGTAGAGAAACATTAGGAATGGAATCAATGTGGAAAATCTTTCCAATGTGGCTTCCTGTACATCAGACATTCCACACTGGATAGAAATCCTGTGAATGTAACCAGTGTAGAATGGCTTTTACCCAGAGGGGTGGTTTTATTGTACACAACAGAATCCACACTGTGGAAAAACTTTGGCAATGTAATCATTATAGCCAGGCTTCAAAAAAAAAAAGTCAGCCCTTATTTCCTTTCAAAGGATTCACATGTGACAGAAATCTTTTTAAAATAGTATTTTATTTTTCCAACTATATGTAAAGACAATTTTTTTTAATATAGTAACTTTTTATTGACAGAATCCATGCCAGGGCAATTTTTTTTACATTATCCCTTGCACTCACTTCTGTTCTAATTTTTCCCTCCCACCTTCCACCCCCTCCCCTAGATGGCAAGCAGTCCTATATATATGTTGAATATGTCCTAGTATATCCTAGATACAATGTATGTGTGCAGATCCAAACAGTTTTCTTGTTGCACAGGGAGAATTGGATTCAGAAGGTAGAAATAACCCAGGAAGAAAAACAAAAATGCAAACAGTTTACATTCATTTCCCAGTGTTTTGTTTTTTTTTTGGGTGTAGCTGCTTCTGTCCATCATTGATCAATTGAGACTGAATTAGGTCTCTTTGTCAAAGAAATCCACTTCCATCAGATTACATCATCATACAGTATCGTTGTTGACGTATATAATGATCTCTTGGTTCTGCTCATTTCACTTAGCATCAGTTCATGTAATTCTCTCCAAGCTTCTCTGTATTCATCTTGCTGGTCATTTCTTACAGAGCAATAATATTCCAAAACATTCATATACCACAATTTACCCAACCATTCTCCAATTGATGGGCATCCATTCGGTTTCCAGCTTCTAGCCACTACAAACAGGGCTGCCACAAACATTTTGGCACATACAGGTCCCTTTCCCTTCTTTAGTATCTCCTTGGGGTATAAGCCCGGTAGAAACACTGCTGGATCAAAGGGTATGCAAGTTTGATAACTTTTGGGCTATAATTCCAGATTGTCTTCCAGAATGGTTGGATTCATTCACAGCTCCACCAACAATGTATCAGTGTCCCAGTTTTCCCTGCATCCCCTTCAACATTCGTCATTATTTTTTCCTGTCATCTTAGCCAATCTGACAGGTGTGTAGTGGTATCTCAGAGTTGTCTTAATTTGCATTTCTCTGATTAATAATGATTTGGAACACTCATATGAATGGTAATGATTTCAATTTCATCATCTGAAAATTGTCTGTTCATATCCTTTGACCATTTATCAATTGGAGAATGGCTTGGTTTCTTATAAATTAGAGTCAGCTCTCTATATATTTTAGAAATGAGGCCTTTATCAGAACCTTTAACTGTGAAGATTTTTTCCCAGTTTGTTGCTTCCCTTCTTTTTTTTTTTTTTTTTTTTTTATTTAATAGCCTTTTATTTACAGGATATATGCATGGGTAACTTTACAGCATTGACAATTGCCAAACCTCTTGTTCCAATTTTCACCTCTTACCCTCCACCCCTCCCTAGATGGCAGGATGACCAGTAGATGTTAAATATATTAAAATATAAATTAGATACACAATAAGTATATCATGACCAAAACTGTTATTTTGCTGTTACAAAAAGAATCAGACTCTGAAATATTGTACAATTAGCTTGTGAAGGAAATCAAAATGCAGGTAGGCATAAATATAGGGATTGGGAATTCACTGTAATGGTTTTTAGTCATCTCCCAGAGTTCTTTTCTGGGCATAGCTGGTTCAGTTCATTACTGCTCCATTGGAAATGATTTGGTTGATCTCATTGCTGAGGATGGCCTGGTCCATCAGAACTGGTCATCATATAGTATTGTTGTTGAAGTATATAATGATCTCCTGGTCCTGCTCATTTCACTCAGCATCAGTTCGTGTAAGTCTCTCCAGATCTAAAATTATATTATAGAGCAGCAGTTACCAAAACTATTTGGTATTGGCTAAGGAATAGATTAGTTGATCAGTGGAATAGATTAGGTCTCAAGGATAAAACAGTCGAATCAAATATAGCAATCTAGTCTTGATAAACCCAAAGATCTAGCTTTTGGGATAAGAACTTACTGTTTGATAAAATTGTGGAAAATTGGAACTAATATGGCAGAAACTAGGCATTGATCCATACTTAACGCCTGACACCAAGATAAGGTCAAAATGGGTTCATGACCTAGGCATAAAGAATGAAATTATTAATAAATTAGAGGAACACAGGATAGTTTACCTCTCAGACCTGTGGAAGGGGAAGGTCTTTATGACCAAAGAAGAACTAGAGATCATTGTTGCTTCCCTTCTAATCTTGTTTACATTAGTTTTGTTTGTACAGAAGCTTTTTAATTTGATGTAATCAAAATTTTCTATTTTGTGATCAATAATGGTCTCTAGTTCGTCTTTAATCACAAATTTCTTCTCTTCCACAAGTGTGAGAGATAAACTATCCTATGTTCCTCCAATTTGTTTATAATCTCGTTCTTTATGTCTAAATCATGGACCCATTTTAATCTTATCTTGGTATATGTTAAGTGTGGGTCCATGCCTAATTTCTGCCATACTAATTTCCAGTTATCCCAGCAGTTTTTGTCAAATAATGAATTCTTATCCCAAAAGTGAGGATCTTTGGGTTTGTCAAACACTAAATTGCTATATATTTACTATTCTGTCTTGTGAACCTAACCTGTTCCACTGACCTAACTAATCTATTTCTTAGCCTAATACTCAAATGGTTTTGTGACTGCTGCTTATAATATAGTTTTAGATCAGGTACAGCTAGGCCACCTTCATTTGATTTTTTTTTTCATTAATTCTTTTGAGATTCTTGACCTTTTATTTTTCTATATGAATTTTGTTGTTATTTTTTCTAGATCATTAAAATATTTTCTTGGAAGTCTGATTGGTATAGCACTAAATAAATAGATTAGTTTAGGGAGTATTGTCATCTTTATTATATTCGCTCGACCTATCCAGGAGCACTTGATATTTTTCCAATTGTTTAAGTCTGACTTTATTTGTGTGGAAAGTTTTTTGTAATTTAGCTCATGTAATTCCTGACTTTCCTTTGGTAGATAGATTCCCAAATATTTTATGCTGTCAACAGTTATTCTGAATGGAATTTCTCTTTGTATCTCTTGCTGTTGGATTTTGTTGGTGATGTATAAAAATGCTGAGGATTTATGGGGATTTATTTTATAACCTGCAACTTTGCTAAAGTTATGGATTATTTCTAAAAGCTTTTTCATAGAATCTCTAGGATTCTCTAAGTATACCATCATATCATCTGCAAAGAGTGATAGTTTGGTTTCCTCACTGCCTATTCTGATTCCTTTAATCTCTTTCTCGACTCTTATTGCCGAGGCTAGTGTTTCTAATACAATATTGAATAATAATGGTGACAGGGCAACCTTGTTTACTCCAGATCTTACTGGGAAAGATTCCAGTTTTTCCCATTGCATATGATGCTTACTGATGGTTTTAAATATATGCTCCTGACTATTTTAAGAAAAAGTCCATTTATTTCTATACTCTCAAGTGTTTTTATTAGGAATGGATGTTGGATTTTATCAAATGCTTTTTCTGCATCTATTGAGATGATCATATGGTTTTTCTTAGTTTGCCTATTGATATAGTCAATTATGCTAATAGTTTTCCTAATATTGAACCAGCCCTGCATTCCTGTTATAAATCCTACTTGATCATAGTGTATTATCCTGGGGATGATTTTCTGTAATCTTTTTGCTAATATTTTATTTAAGATTTTAGTATCGATATTCATTACAGAGATTGGTCTATAATTTTCTTTCTCTGTTTTCAGCCTACCTGGTTTAGGTATCAGTACCATGTCTGTGTCGTAAAAGGAGTTTGGTAGGACTCCTTCAGTCCCTATTTTTTCAAATAGTTTATATAGCATTGGGGTTAATTGTTCTTGAAACGTTTGGTAGAATTCACATGTACATCCATCTGGTCCTGGGGATTTTTTCTTAGGGAGTTGGCTAATAGCTTGTTCTATTTCTTTTTCTAAGATGGGACTGTTGAGGATATTGACTTCTTCCTCTGTTAATCTGGGCAAATTATATTGTTGAAGGTATTCTTCCATTTCATTTAAGTTGTCAAATTTATTGCCATAAAGTTGGGCAAAATAATCCCTAATTATTGCTCTAATTTCCTCTTCATTAGTGGCGAGTTCTCCCTTTTCATTTTTAAGACTAACAATTTGATTTTCCTCTTTCCTTTTTTTAATCAGATTTACTAAGGGTTTGTCTATTTTGTTGGTTTTTTCATAGAACTAACTCTTAGTTTTATTAATTAATTCAATAGTTTTTTACTTTCAATTTTATTGATCTCTCCTTTTATTTTTAGAATTTCAAGGTTTAGTGTTTGACTGGGGGTTTTTAATTTATTCCTTTTCTAGCATTTTTAGTTGCAAGCCCAATTCATTGACCTTCTCTTGTAAAGACAATTTTTAACGTTCACTTTTACAAAATTTTGCATTTCCTTTTTTCTCCCTCCCTTCTTCAAAAGAATAAGCAATTGGTAAGCAATTTGATAAAGACTATGTATGTACAGTCATGTGAAACATATTGCCATGTAAGAATTATGAAAGAAGAAGCAGCCCAAAGGAAAAACACACGCAAAATAAGGTGAAAATAGCTTGCTTCCACCTGCCTTTGGAGTCGCTCAGTTCTTTCCCTGCAGGTAGATAACACGTTCCACCAGGAATCCTTCGGAATTCCCTTAGTTCATGGTCAGGCTGAGAAGAGCTCAGTCATTTGCATTTGTTCCATGTTGTTCAGTGACAGCTCAAAAGTGCATATTTAGGGTCCAGTGAAGTGTCTTCAAGGAGGAGGGACATTGGCAGGTTGCAAAGGAACCCATAAGTGGGGAAACTTGAGGGGGGTGGAGGTGGGGAATGGAGTGATTGAGGTGCCAAAGTTAAAACAGGTAGAAAGCAGTGGAATCGAACCCATCAACAGAGGGAGTTTGTGAGAGTGGAGGAAGCAGGAATTGTTTTTGAGATGAATCAAATGGGAACAGTCAATAAAGTTTTATTCAGTGCCTACTATCTATTAGGTATTGGAATTAGGTTGGTAGAAAGGGGCAGAGGACAATCCCTGCCCTCAAGAAGCTCCCGGCCTAAAGGGGTAAGGGAGGGGGGAGAGCCACACAACAAGCAAACAAATGTGTGCAAACCAGCTCTGTGGGATAACTAAGATGGTAAAAGGTGGGGAGTTCCCCCAATTACCCAGGATTGGGAAAGGCTTCCTGTGGCAAATGAGGTTTTTAACTGGGACTTGGACCAAGAAGAGAGGATTCCAGTCCCGGGGGACAGCCAGAGGGAATGATCTGAACTGAGAGGTGACTGCCTACATCCCAGAAGAGCAAGGTGAGAGTCATCAAATCCATGGGTGGGGGGCAGGAAGGAAGGGAGGAGAAGGCTGGTCAAGTAGCCATGTCTAAGCCAAGGTGGGCTTTGAATGAAGGAGGATTTTGCATTTGATCCTGGAGGGGATTGGGAACTCTTGGAATATGTGGAGTAGGGGAGTGATGGGGCAGAGCAGCGCCTGGGGGAAATCACTTTGTTGGCTACATGGAGGATGCATTGGCGTGAGGGGAGTATGGAGGCAGAGCAACCCAGCTGGCCATCCAAATCAAGGTATCTGAAACCACGGTGGGAGCTATTAAAATAAATGGGGCAGCTGGGGGGAGCCACAGTGCACAGAGCATTTAGCCTGCAGTCCGGAAGTTCAAATCCAGCCTCAGGCACCTCATTTGAGTGACCTGGACAGGGAAATGTTAGTGCTGGATTCTTTAGTAATCAGTCTATAATTCTTTATCGTTTTAGCATAAAAAGGTTTCTTGTGGCATTGTTCCATATCTGAAAGAAAAACCAACTTGTTTCTGACCCTCCTTCTCCCTCCCCCTTACTTCCCTTCCATGGGTACATGGATGATGTGGGATATGTTTTTATTTTCCTCTGCTCCCTATGTCAAATCAATTTTATTTATTTCTATTCCTCTCAGTGGTATTGGTGGTGGTGGTGGTGGGTGTTTCTGGAAGCAAGTAGTGATGTAGAGAGAGGATTTGTTAAACTGAAAAGAGAAATGAATATTAGAGAAATTAAAAAGAAAAATACTTTTTTTGTCTTCTCCACATCAGATCTGGGCAGTGGGAAAATGAGGAAGGATTCCCCAAGTTCTTTGGGTGGTTGACAGCAGCATGGCTTGGGTCTTTTGTCTTTTTCTTCTCAGAGAAACCAGGACCAAACCAGTGGGTAGATCGCTTGTTCCCTGACCATTGCCCTGCCCTGATCCCTTAAGATGTGGACACATGGGAGTATTTCTAATAGGTCATCTCAGGTACAGTGAGCATCTTCTTCATTTCTTGGGGCCTCAGGATAGGTGGCAGGGGTGGGCAGGGGTAGGATTGGAGCCAGAGAGAGGTTTTCAAATTAAAAATGTAGAGAAAGAGGTAAGGGCATCATGTTTAGTCTCCAGTCTGGCTCTGGGTGGGCAAGGCTGCGGCGAGTGCGCAGCTGCTGCAGTGGCAGAGGTGGGGGAGTGGAGGCTAGACTCCCCAAGATCCCTACATGGCTGATACAGACACTTACAGGATGGGGGGCAGGGAAGGGTGGTGATTCTGTATCTTGCAGGAAGCCCCAGGTGTTGCAGCTCAGAGACTTTTGAGAGGGGAGGAGTCACTGAACACAGGCAGGTCCAACCCGCCCCAGCCTCCCTGCCCAAGTCTTCCCTGCTTGTGGGCGCTGTCCTTGCAGCTTAGGACCTGAAGGGTCAAGAGGGACAGCGAGCTTACAGGCTTCTCGGGGGCTTCAAGTCCTCCCCAGGTGAGCGCACACGGAGGGGGGGGGAAGAATCTGTCAGGGTTTTTTGTGCTGTGTAAGGAACACAGTCCTCTCGTTGACTTGCTGGAAGGCCAGAGCAAGACCTCAGTAAAAATTCCTTCTAATGCTAAAATGGGGCTTACTTTATTTTCTGGTTGTGGCTCCCATGTTTTATTGTACTGAGCTACTGAGGTCTGGAAACTTTCTGGAGTCTGTGGTGACAGGGAGAGAGGCCACCGACACCCAGGGAAAATCCAGAAAGGCCTTAATACAAGTGGTTCTTGAGCTGACCCTTCCAGGAGCTTAGTTGTTTCCATGAAGAATTCATTAAAAAAAGAGTTCTTTGTCCTAAAGCATGAACAATAGGGAGTCTTAGGTGGGCGTAGCGTGGGGGATGATGCTTAGTCATTCCACCTTTCGGGTTCTCCTTCCATGGATACAGACCATAGGTCTGACTCAGGTACGTTCATGTGATATTTAGAAACTCATTCAGAGTGGAAGATACACTGCAATCTGGGGATGAAAAGGGCAGAGAACATTTCTGTGTGAAGGAAAAGACTGAAGTTGATTATAAAATGCTGTAAGACGTTGTGTCTGTTCCAAGTGATGATTGATCCTAAAGAGAAACAAAAGGATCTTATTTTAAAATATACCACTAATACGCATTCTTTCTCTCTCCTCTCTCTTTCTCTCTCTCTCTCTCTCTCTCACACACACACACAATCTCTCTCTCTCACACACACACACACACAATCTCTCTCTCTCTCACACACACACACATACACAATCTCTCTCTCTCTCTCACACACACACACACACACGCACAAACAGCTTTCAAATAAATAGATTTGGATAAAAAACACCTTGTGGTACATGATTTAAAAAGACTCAAATTTCTTTGTGAATGATATAAATGACACCTCACTTGTTTGGGAGCAGTTTCACATTTTGAGTAGGCAGGAAAAGATCTTTCATTTATTAAAAACTAGATAAAAGAATGTATAGGAAGACAGTGTTGAGGTACTAAACGGATGGATGCTCATGGGAAAGCTTCCCAGCTACCAGCATGGTCCATATTTCAGTTCAATTGTAAGTAACTTTTCAACTTTGGGTAAAACCTCAAAAGAAAGGAAATGACATAAACATTTTGGGATTGAGGTATGTTTTTTAAAAGACAATTGATTATGAAAAGTTTGGGAAGTTGTGAATATGTGCAGGAAACATGATTCCATTAATATTTGGAGGCTCTGCTGTAATGTATGAGAATTAGGAAGAAGAAATGATAGAGTAAAAAACCTGATGCTGGAGCTTGAGGAGGAGAATTGAAGGCAACTCCAAGGGGCTCTCAAGTTTTAGCAATTAAGAAGTCCTCGGTTCCCAGTAGGAGTCTGCTGAGGGAGTCTTGACTGCAGGGGGAGAGAAGCCATTACTTTGGGCAAGAGGTTCAGTGACAACTCCTACCCTTCCATGTCACCTCCCCTCTTCTCATTCTAATGATGAAGAAACTATGTCCACAACATCAGGTGACTCATTCATCACCACATGGAAACTTAAGTGCCAGTCTGGGAAAATCTTTCTAACAATTTGGAGATATGCTAAGGTGGAATTTGGAGAAGTCGTAGGATCCCCCTGCCTAGAGATTTTTTAATCAGAGCAAAGATGGCAGTTTGTTAAGTATATAATGCTGATAGGATTATTATTCTGTCACTGTTATCTTGGATTAGATAGTTGAGGTCATCTAACCTCTGATTCTGAGAGGTTGTGATCAGACTTCTTGCAGAAGATGGACATTAGGTGACTTGGATCATTGCATTGAGTAGAATAGCTAAGTCTTTCTCCCAATTGATTATGCTACAGGATTGCTGTTTTTGTATACCATGTTCTGGTTCTGCCCACTGGAGTTTATATCAGATCATGAAAGTCTCCCCAGGTATTTCTGAAGCCATTCCCCTTGTCATTTCTTATTCTTTAATTCTTTTTTTGCTTTCCTGAGGCAATTGAGGTTAAATGACTTGCCCAGGGTCACACAGCTAGGAAGTGTTAAGTGTCTGAGGCCAGATTGGAACTCAGGTCCTCCTGACCTCAGGGCTGGTGCTCTATCCACTGAGCCACCTAGCTTACCCCTTGTCATTTCTTATAACAGAGAAATATTCCATGTGATTTAAGTAGCAGTAGATGTTATCTCATTCCCTGTGTGGTGGTTGTAACAGGTGTTCTTATTCCCAGTTTATAGTTAGCAAACTGAGGTTGAGAGTCATTAACTGCTACATTGAGGAAATAAACACCACTACTGACTTAATATCAGGGGCAGGATTTGAATCCAGGTTGCTCTGACTCTAGGACTACTAGGCTATCTGCTACTCTTACACAGTATGCCTTTGCACTGTATTAGAGACAATAGGTTTCAGTAAAAAGAGCTTTGCATTTGGAGATTTCCACTTTTGTGACTTGGAGGCAAAGGGCTGAATCTTGGAATTGAGCCCATGCTCTGGAGTTAGTATCTTAATTAATTCCAATGATAAACCTGCTTCCAACTATAAGATGCCCTCAGGGTTCTGAGAGTGCTCTTGAGATTTCAGGGAAATATTTTTGTACTGTTCTCCATGTTTACAATTTATCATCCAGTAGGGCTAATCAGCACATTTCCAGGTCTACAGGAAAACACCTGGGAGTTACTAGTTACACCTTGGAAATTGGCAAACTACACACATATTTTTTTTTCCCATTGGAGAGCCATTTAAACATTTACCAGTATACCACTGATAACCATACTCAAGTGCTTTAAATGGCCTCTAGCAGTTGTGAAAACCTTCCATAGACTCACCTTCTCCGGGAAGGTCCACCCTGTGGAACACAAGTTCTTTTTAAATATAATTATTCATCCCCTGCCAGTAATTCAGTGATAACTTGTAAAGGATAATGAGTATCTGACAGATCTTGTGTGCTCTTCATCTCAAAACCATAGCGTTTGCTATTGTTGCCAGAGGTGATTCACTGAAATGAAAAGAGTTTCACTAGTTTGGTGCATAGTAGAGTAATGTAACCATCTGAATTTCTTTATTTCTTTCTGCCACATTATGGTTCCCTTTTCTTGTACTATTTTGCTATCTCTTTCTTCTTCTAATGCCCATGACCTTTTATAAGCTTAATAATGGCTCCCTATTCTGGTTCTATACTTATAGCTAGAATTTCTGAGGCAATTTAAGTTTTGCAAAGTACTTTACAGATGTTAATTCACTTGATCCTCACAAACAAATCTGGAAAGTATTATTTATAAATGTTTAATTTCCCCCCTGCTAGTGTTTAAAAACAAATTTTGACATTCATTTTTTTTAAATTTTGAAGTACAAATTCTCTATTACCTTCCCTCCCTGTCCTTTCCACCTTTTGAAAAGGCAAGCAATTTGATAAAGATTATACATTTGCAGTCATGCAAAACATAGTTATATGCAGATTAAATAAATGTAAGAGAAATAAAGTAAAACATATGCCTCTACCTTCATCAGTTCTTTTTTTGGAAGTGCAGAGCATTTTTCACAATAAGTCCTTCATATTTGTCAGAATAGCTACGTCATTCCCAGTTCTTCATTGAACAATCTTGCTGTTACCAAGTGCACTGTTGTCCTCATTCTGCTAACTTCATGTAAGTCTTCCCATGTTTTTCTGACAATATCTGGCTTATCATTTCTTATTATATAACAGAACTCTCCCAACACCATGCAGAAGTAGCAGCAGCAGCCCCAGCAAAATACTTTGGCTTAGTAGTAGGGAAGCTGCCTGAGGGCAAGTTCTGATTCCTTGGATCCAGTGTGTCTGCGGGTAATGGTCATACAATCGTCATGTTGCTAAGACGTCATTGGCATATTGTTACCACTGATGGAAGCATTATTGTGTAACTGGTATGTCTGGGTTGGGTAGTTGGCTTTAATGGCAGAGAGTTAGTGTGTACTTGGGTAGTTGTCTGTTGGATTCGATGACAAAGTCTTAGCATCTTGTATTAGTATGGACCTTTTCCCTCCTTCTTTGCCAGATTATCTATAGTGTCCCCTCCAAAGCTGAGGATTCAGCTGTTCCCTTGGGGCAGAACAATTATTTCCGTAAGTTGCTAAGACACATCCAAACTTGTGTTCTGGTAATATCAGAACATACATTGATTATTCCTTTTTTGATGAAGACTGACATGCTCACAGGGAAGTGGGGAGATGGGGCTCACAAAAGCACAATCTCTCCAGCATGGCACGTTTGGAGTACTGTAGCCCTTAGCCTAGCCCCTTGAGAAAACAGTGGGCTTACAACTAAGGTGGGGACACTTTTTAAGCTGGGACTTTTTATGTGACAGGCCAGCATGTCCAGGAGGATGCTTCTAGTTAGAGGCCTGTCAATGAGATGGATAGATTTGGGAATTTAGACATGGAGGCGATTGAAACACCAGTGGGATTTGAACACATGCTAATTAGGACAATGATATGCTAGCTAGGTAGCTGTGGCTGATCAAAGCAAGCCTTAAAAAAAAAAAAAAAATTACATATCTCCTCCAAAGCAGTAATTGTTCTCATTCAGAGCCCTTGCCTGAGATTATCCATGACCTATCCAGAATCACATACAATATAAAATGCATTATCTGTGGAAGACTAACTTGACATTTGAGAAGAAATCTGGAACAAAAAGAATAAAGTTCAGCTGGAATCCATTCTGTTAGCTCCTTTCACAGTAATCCCTTCCCATAGACATGAGGTATAAATTCTGTCTGCCAAGTATTTAATTAACTCCCACTCCTAGAAACTGAGAGGAGCTGGGCAACACATATGCTTTATGGAGTGAGAAAAGCCCTAGGCATAACTTTTTCAGTGATCTAAAGTCTGCTACACTGCTCACTGAGGGCAATCAGTTCAGGGCTTCAGATGGATAGATGCATGCAGTGATACAATAAACTGAACTGATGTCATTTGAGTGTCAATAACTGTAAGAGGACTTGCTAACCTTCCCCCAGCCTTGGACATCACACAGGGCACGGCTCAGGTAAACTGAGCATAGCCTTGTAAGGGTGAACAAGATGGCGTAGGGAGGAAGGGGGTCCCACCCAAAGGAGCAATGTGGCAGTTCCCAGGACAGGCTTGCCACACATTGGAGGAGAGTATAGTGACCACGTACCCTATTAGGAAAGGAACGCTCACTCTGTATCTGCATGCAGCTTCCTGTAGAGAATCATGTATCTGCTATAGGTTAGGGTGTGCTTACATTAAGATATAGGAACTAGAGGCATACACTGAGGAGATAAAAGGACTTGCTGTCTTTGTAATAAAGGGAGTCTCACACCACCCTGACTCTCACCCCTCATTGCTCACAGTCTTCATTACTCAGGTGAACAGGCAGTTCTGGTCACATAAGGTCTGTTTCACTCGGGAGTTGGGGCGAACCCCAACAAATAGCTGTTTTATATTACAAATCCATAAAATCAGTTATTACATTCTAATTTTTCTTGTTTGGAATCGTGGGGAAACCATTGGCTAGGAGGTGCTGCTAATGAAAAAATTGTCTCTAGAGGGTCATGCAATCATATCTTTATTGCGATAAATTGAGCTAATCCAAAGTGGGCTTACAATGTTTAAAAACTTGAGTTTCAATTGGGGAAGCTTTGTTTAGAAACAAATAATGATAACTTACTGATTGGCAAAAGTGAAGAAGTCCTCAAAAACTCTCCTATCCCTTTGGGGACTTAATAGATGACTTGGGACCTTCTTTTTGGAAAAAGTCAAAAAACCTTATGATCCCTGGGGAAGACGTTGCTAAAAGATTTTCTGGTACTAAATAAATAACTAAGTTCTCTCAGTATCCAGGGGTATTTTTATTTAGAAGTTTATTTCTAATGTGGAAATGATTTTACTATGACAGATTGACTACTGATGGTGAAAATTATGAAACAGAATTTGGAAGGGTATATAGGGAAATTATACCATTGAGCCACCTTAGTCTCAGGAGATCCTAACCTTGATTTGAAATGTTACTCCTTCCTTGAGCAGAACTGGTCTAACTGCCAGTTGACAGGATAAGATTTGAGAAGATCACATAACTGTACCCATCCTCAAAAGATACTATTGGCAGAACTTTTCCCTGAATATGTTTTATAAATAGGGAAAATCATCAGAACATAGAGGTGTGAGCTAAATGACCACACTTAAGAATATGGTTGTGGACATGATGAATAAACTCAAGGAACTGGAACTAGTAGATAGAGTATTTGAAGAATTAGGCAGCAGCAGCAGCAACTGGAACAAACTTTCCAAAGGAAAAAAAGAAGAGCAAGAAAAGAAAATGACCGTCTAATAAGGCTTCACAAATAGCTGAGGAAAGAAGGAAAGGGAAAGGAAAAAAGACTAAGATATAACTCACTGAACTCAGAATCCAGAATATTATGGAGAAATAAGGATTGCTTAAATGAGAAATCAAGAGACAGAAGAAAACAACAGAATGGGAAAGACAAGATATCTCTCCAAGAGAATTAGAGATATCATTTCACATACCAGTAAACCTAGACTGAAGATTCTTCAGGTTAGGCTTCAGCAACATGTGAATTGAGACTTAACAGAAGAGCCAGATGGTTTTCAAAGACTCTGAGCAACTAGAGAACAAATGGAGTAAAGAGAAAGTAAGGGAGTTTCAGGGGGGGGAAATTTACTTTTGGTTAACTGATTTAGACTAAAGCCTTTGACAGTATGGATCACAACAAAATGTGATGAGTCCTCAAACAGATGGGAGAATCAGATCATCTTGTCTTCTGAGGAACCCTCATGGGTGCCAAGAAGCAATAGCTAAAATTGAATGTAGAACAAACTGATTGATTTAAGATTGGGAAAGGAGCCCTGCAAGGTTGTACAGTCACCTTGTTTATTTCACTTGTATGCAAAGTATTTTGTGTGAAATGCCAGGATGTAGGACTCCAAAGCTGAAATTAAAGTTGCCAGGAGAAATATCAACAAAGCCAGGCTCAGATAGGCAGATGGAACCACTCTGATGGCAGAGAGTGAAAAGAAATGAAGAAGGCTCTCGAGAGCTTGAAAAAAAGGAGTTTGAAAGCTGGCTTCCTGCCTGTGGTGTGAGAAGAAATACAGGGAAACTTTTTTTTTTATAAGACTTTTTATAAGGCACTGATTAAGAGCAAACAGTTTGCTTATGGTATGATTAATGTTATTAATATGAATAATTACTGGTTATTATTGCTGGTAGTATTTTTCAAACTTATCACTACTAAGGTAGTTTGAAAGAAAGATTGTGACTGACTTATGCAGGATGGGGTGATTCTAAAGAACAAAACTGGGTAGTAGCAGGTAAAAAAGAGCAATTACCTCATAAAAATGAGAAACGGAAATAAGAACTAATAAAAAAAATGGAAGTGGGGGTGGAAGGCTGGCAATGTTAGTGTTAATCTCATCTGGGCTGAAAAGGAAACAACATCCACAAGTGGAAAGGTCTAGCAGTCTTCTGAACTTGGGACAGATAGATGGTACAGTGGATAGAACAGCAGCCCTGGAATCAGGAGGACCCAACTTCAAATCCAGCCCAAGACACTTAACACATACTAGCTGTGTGACGCTGGACATGTCACTTAATTCCAGTTGCTCCCCAAGGTTTAAAAAAAAAAACTGAGGGGTAGGATGAGATTGGGGCTTTTTCAAGGGTATATGAAATAAAATTAGGAAAGTAGGGAGAAGATAAGCCAAGTAAACTTAAAAGTTTGAGTTAAATAAAGAATGAGGCTAAGAAACAAAGAGAAAGTAGCAGGGACAGAGCAAAAAGGGAGATTTCAAAGAAAAATAGGGAGTAATCATAAGAGGAAGATTCAAAAGGTAAACAGAACTTTGTTAAATCTATGAGAACACAAGTCATTTCCCCAATTGATGAATGAAATGAATGGGCAGTTTTTGAAGGAAAAAAATCAAAAGAATTTAGTCATATGTAAAAAAAGGATCTAGATCATCATTGATTAAATGTAGACTAAAATTACTTTAAAATGCCATTTTACACCTATCAGATTGGTCAAAATGATCTAAAGGTAGAGGAGACATGCTAAACTCTTCCTTAGTTTATGAATATTACTAACAGGGGCAGTTAGGGGACTGAATGGATCCAACCATTCTGGAGAGCAATTTGAAACTATCCTGAAAAAGTTTTCAAATCGTGCATACCCTTTGATCCCATCAGTGTTTCTACTGGGATAATATCCCACAGATCTTAAATAAGGGAAAAGGACCCACATGTGCCAAGATGTTTGTGGCAGCTCTTTTTGTAGTGCAAGAAAGTGGAAACTGAGTGGATGCCCATCAATTGGAGAATGGCAGAATAAGTTGTGGTATATGAATATTATGGGGCATTATTGTTCTGCAAGAAATGACCAATAGGATTTCAGAAAGGCCTGGAGGGACATATATGAACTGATGCCCAGTCAAATGAGCAGAACCAGAAACAAGACTATACAATGATCAATTATGATGGATGTGGTTTTCTTCAACGAGACGATTCAAACCAGTTCCACTTGTTCAGTGATGAAGAGAGCCATCTAAACCCAGAGAGAGAACTGTGGGTACTGAGTGTGGACCACAATATAGCTTTCTCACTCTCTCTGTTGGTATTTGCTTGCCATTCTTTGTGCAAGCATATATATTAATAGAGTGTGGTCTAATTACTATTTAGCCTCATGTGCTTGGGACCTCAGTGCATCAGCTCGAGCTTCAGCCCATTACACTTCTCAGTTTTTCTTTTTCTTCTTGATCCGATTTTTCTTGTGCAGCAAGATAACTGTATAAATATGTGTGTGTATATATATATATATATATATATATATATATATATATATATGATTTAACATGTATTTTAACATTTAACATGTATTGGACAGCCTGCCAGTTAGGGGAAGGAGGGGAAAATTTGGAACAAAAGGTTTGGCAAGGGTCAATGCTGAAAAAATTATCCATGCATATGTTTTGTAAATAAAAAAGATTTATTTAAAAAAAAATAAAGAAAACAATGAAAAAATGTGGGAAAAAATAACCCAACAACACAAAGCATTATTTGCAATTGCCCTTTGTGTACATGTGTCATTTAATCCAATGCATGTCATGAATCAATAAAAATATAAATCTAGTAATTAGCTTTTAATTAGAGTTGAAAAGAATTAATTTCTATCTCTAAGTGGGGGTTTGTCCAATTTTTCTTTTATTTTTTGACTTCCCACATGTGTTAACGGTTTTATAATATTCTTTTAAAATTCAGAATATAGATGATAGTGCAGTAGATAGACTGGTAGGCCTTAAGACATGCAGACCCCAGTTTTAATCTCAACTTAGAAACTTGATAGTCAAGCCAAAGGGTCTCTGATTATCTCGGTTTCTTTCTCTATAAAATGGGTTCTCACAAGGATAAAGTAAGACAATATTGATAGTGATTTAGTGAGACACTATCTGGTCCATAGTGAATTTCCATCTAGTGGTTTGTGTTGTTAGTCCCACCAGTTTGTGATCTCCATAGGAGCAGGGGACACCCTTTACAACTCTCTTTTGGTTCCTACATGCCAGGGCCTGGCATATATCAGGCTCATAAATGCTTCTTAAATTGAAGTTCTAAGGAAGAGCGGTGTTAGAATATCAACCCAAGTCTTCTGAGTCCAAATGTAGGGATCTTTCCATTATATCATGCTGCCTTGCAAGTAGGTGACCGGGTGGAAAAGAAGGATCCAATATGGCTAAGAACCCATTCCCAGTCATCTTTTATTTTTTTTTCCCTCATCCTCCAAGTAATGTTATAGCTAAGTAAGGCCCTAAAATTCGCACACATCTTGCCTCAATGTTTTCTGTAATGGGCTGAGGTTTGAGTTGATGCACTAAGGTCCCAAGTCTGTGAGGCTAAATAGTAATTGGGCTATACTCTAATAATATACATGATTGGATAAAGAATGGTCCCTGCCCACTCTCCATGCAAGTCCTGATGTGTTGTATAGGAAATGACAATTTTGGTGGGTGGAGGCAGAGAGAGACAAGAAGAGAAGCTGTGGGAGATTGGGCCTGGGTTCCATACTCCTAGCTGCTGGTCGTGTGGTTGCTGGTCTAGCTAGCTTCTTGACTCAGCTGCACACATTGCTATCGCCGATTCTCTTCCACCTCCGATCCTTCTTCACTGAGAATAAAGATAGACGATTTTCCCCTAACCTGAATTCCTGACTCCTGCTGATTTAAAAATACACGGTCTTCACAATTTTCTACCCAAGCCATTTTCCTCCTTATTTTAATGTTTTTACTTTTCTTCATAAATCTGGCAAGAACCAATTCTCTTTAAAAAAAAAAAAAAAAAAAAAAAAAAAAAAAAAAAAAAAAAAAAAAAAGGCAGCACTTCCACATTGGTTACATTTATACGGTTCCTCTCCAGTGTGGAATCTCTGATGTATAGTAAAAGAATTCTTTCTTCTGAAAGCCTTTCCACACTGGTGACATTTATGAGGTGACATTTTCTCCAGTGTGGATCCTCTGATTTTGAGTAAGAGATTCTGGTTTTTTGTAAAAGTCATTCCTCATTGGTTACATTTATAAGGTTCCTCTCCAGCGTGGATTCTCTGATGTATAGTAAGACATGCCTTTTTTGTGAAAGCCTTTCCACATTGCTTACATTCATAAGGTTTCTCTCCAGTGTGGATTCTCTGATGTCTCTTAAGACCACTACTTTCTGTAAAAGCCTTTCCACACTGGTTACATTTATAAGGTTCTTCTCCAGTATGGATTCTCTGATGTACAATATGAGCTCTCTTGTCTCTAAAACCCTTTCCACATTGGTTACATTCATAAGGTTTCTCTCCAGTGTGGGTTCTTTGATGTGCAATAAGAGAGACCTTATGTATAAAAGCCTTTCCACACTGGTTACATTTATAAGGTTTCTCTCCAATGTGGATTCTATGATGTACAGTAAGAGCTCTCTTGTCTCTAAAAGCCTTTCCACATTGGTTACATTCATTCTAAAACCTTTCCAATTGGTTAATTCATAAGGTTTCTTCCAGTGTGGTTCTTGATGTCAATAAAGAACCTTATGTATAAAAGCTTTCCACACTGGTTAATTATAAGGTTCTCTGTACAGTAAGAGCTCTCTTGTCTCTAAAAGCCTTTCCACATTGGTTACATTCATAAGGTTTCTGTCCAGTGTGGATTCTTTGATGTGCAGTAAGCTTCCTTATGTCTAAAAACCTTTCCATATTGGTTATATTCATAAGGTTTCTGTCCAGTGTGGATTCTCTGATGTCCAATAAAAGATACCTTATGTATAAAAGCTTTTCCACACTGGTTATATTCATAAGGTCTCTCTGCAGCATGGATTTTATGATGAAGAGGAAAATTATTTTTATATTTGAAAGACTTTCCATATTGGTTACATTCAATAGATTTCTCTGTAATGTGGATTCTCTTAAGTCCAGTAAGAGCCCATCTTTCTGTGAAAACTTTCCCACTTTGATTATCTTCATTCGATTTCTCTCCACTGTGGATTTTCTCAAGTATATCACAGATATCTCTCCAAGAGAAGTGACCAGGACCATCATTAATGAATCTTGGCTTGTGGGTTTCTAATAAAGGAAGACTTAGCTCTGGAGTATATTCTTTCATTTCAAGCCCGATTTTTCTTTCTGGGAAAAAAAAAAAGAAGACAACAATAAAACAAATACAGACCCTCTTTCCTCCATCAGTAGAATAGAAACTCAGTAATTTTCTATTTCCCAAAATAGCCATTAAATGTCCATAATCAGTCACTTAAAAATCATATTAGCTCACATCCCAAGGATGATTTAATTTTTAAAGGGCTTTGTGCTCAAATACATTGTCTCCTTACAGTAAGCCTGTGACGATAAAGAAAGTGCCTTCATTCTGACTGTACGCTCAGCTCAGAATGGTTGAGGGAGTTGAACCAAATCCCAGCAGATGAGACTGGAATTCACACCCTGTGGATGGGTATGCTCTCACTATTGCATTTGATAAATTATCTCCACTCTCAATTTACCCCTTTCCCTTTCATTATCTGAACTTGCAGGTAATCACTTTAATTTTATTTATTTTTTCTACATTGTCTGAGATCACATTCACAATACTAACACTCTTGCTTTTCACAAGTTTTTTTTTTTTTCTTTTTATCTAAGGCATATGTGATTTAGTTCTGATCCCTTCCTTCTCCCCCCCCCCCCCCTTTTTTTTTTTGAGATGGCCATTACTTATTTCTTTTAAAAATGTCATTGTCTTTCTCTCTAAAATGTAGCACTGACTTCAGGGTAACTCCTTGAAGCCTCAGGCACCACAACTTTCATAGCCGTGTTGGCACCCACTCACCTGGAGAGCAGCTCCTCAGGCCTTCCTGGTCCAGCATCCATTGTGATTTTCTTTGCTTAAAATAAGAGATCACATATTCACTGGGAACTAGAAGCCCTGAAGAAGGAAATCAGGGAAGATGGAGAGAATTTTGTCATTTAGTTCTACTGAGGGAAAGGATGAAGATCCAGAGCTGCCTCCATTTTGAGATTTGCCCTGTTACATTCACACATATCAGTCTATACTCATCCATTAGTGCTTATCAAGCAAGGAACTCCCAATAGGATGTGCCCCATTCTCCTACTGTACCACTTGTTTTTAGAAAGAGCCAAATGCTCTTCCCATACTTCTCCTTTTAGGCTCCATTCTGGCAGAAACTTTTATCCTGGGTAAAAAGAGTTAATGGACTTGAGATGGCTTGAGGCTGATCAATATGGACCTTGGTCTTACAACCCCTTCTTCATAGAAGGAGAAATTCATCCTATAGTTTACATTATCTATTATCTGAAAATTATCTAAAAATTTAAGGGGAGCCAGTAGTGCAGTGGAGATAGATATAATGTATCTTAGTTTAAATTAAGCCTCAGGCTGTTACTAACTGTATACCCCTTTGTAAGTCAATTAAATCTGTTTGCCTTAGTTTCCTCAGCTCTTCAATGGGGATAACAGTATCATCTAACTGGGAAGGTTAATATGACATAAATTGACAAATTCTGCTTTATCTTTCATTTACAAACAAGCATTTCTATAACATAATACAATAAACAAGAAGATTGAACACGAAACTGCAAATCTACAATGTACAACTTGCCAAATTATCAAGTAGATTTTTTTCCTTGATTTTGCCCATCCCCATGCTAGAGATGGCTACCATTATATAAATATACACACAAATACATACATACATACATATATATATATATATATATAAAAACACATATAAATGTGTAAAATTTTACTATACTTCTTTCTACCTATTAGTTCTTTATCTGGATGTAAGTAGAATATTTCCTTCTTTATCTATAATTTGGGGACTTACAATAGTCAAATAGTTCATTTCCTGTAAGTTGTTCTTATATACTATTGTTGGCAATATATTGTAAAGAAAACAGATGGCACAAGACTTGGCAATGGTAGTTGAAAAGAAATGCTTATTCCCTTTCACCTCTTTCCCACTATTCATGATGGAATTTGAGGGCAAGGGGAAGGCAGATCAGGGACAAACTTCCTATACTGGGAACAACTAGGATTTTGGGATATAAATTGATACTTTTAAAAAAGAAAAAGTGGAAAGTGCCCCTATAAAGGGTGGGGGCAGTGGTCTCTGAGGTAAAGGCCAGGGACCAGGTGGAGGAACTTGACAAAATGGAGTCACTTTGGACACTTTGCTACCTCCATAGGGACCCAGAGGGAATGTGTCCTGGAAGCCTCAGACCTCTTCCTCAGGTGAGTGCAGTCCATCCATGATCTGAGCACCATAAGCAGTCGCAAGCATTTCCGCAGATACAGATGATGGTGTGTGAAGCTGGCAACGCTTTATGTACAGATCCTTTATTAGGTATAACACTGTAGGAACAACACTCCTCAGTTCTGTGTTGCAAGCTGATCCACTAGGCCCTCGGTAGCACTAACAATATCTGGCGAATCAGCTCTCTATCAGGCTGTAGGCAGCAAACCATCCTGAGTTCTCAGGAAATGATTGGTCACTGCATTGATCAGAATTTTTATACATACAAGAATGCATATCCTATGGATACACCTGTACACACACACACACACACACACACATACATGCACATTTGTATCAATCAAGATTCCCCTTTTTAACATTATTTGCTTCCCCGCCACTGATAAAACAAGTAAAACAAACTCCATTACATGCAACATACCATGAATCTGAAAAGTAAAGCAAAACCCAGTGACTATATCCTACAAAATGCTCCTCAGTCCACCAGTCTTCCACCTTTAAATGGCAGGCAGCGTGTTTCTTCTCATTGTTCCTCTGCAACCTTGGGGACTGAGCACCAGCCCTGAAATCAGGACAACCCTGATGGGGGAAAGATTCCAATCTTTGATTCCCAACCCCCCCTAGTTAATGTAAATTACCCTTTGACTCACAAATCCTGGTCCCTTTGAATTCCAATAGAAGATGTGGACCTGTCCCAGCCCCACCCAGATCTTAGCCAACTTTGGGGCTACACCCTAAAGCCCCTGGAGCTAAGTCTCGGACTTAAAAGGGCCACGCTGGGAACCCCACTTTGCAGAGATTCCAAACATGCGGGCCATGCAGGACCTTCTGTCCAGTGCCCTCCTTATCTCTATCTTCACCTATCTCCTACTTCTAAACTCAATAAACCTCTTTTATCAATCTAGCTCTCTGGGCCAATAAATGCTTTTATTGGGAATTCGTGCCGCTACTAGACCTCAAATACCTCCATATCCTTGTGCCGAATCTAAGGGGGTTGCAGGGGAACTCTGACTCCCTGTACCCCAAAGCTGCCACTAGACCTTAACTAAACCCTAATTTCATTTAGGTACCCCAAATCTACACCTCAACATGTGGTCTACACCTCAACAACCCGAGTTCAAATATGGCCGCAGACACTTAACCCCAGCTGCCTCACCAAAAGCAAATAATAACAAGTATGTGGGGACTAAAGCTTGCAGTCTTGTGTCTCAGCTGCTTTTTAATGGTGTTCTCACAGTCTGGTGATAGGGAAGTTTGCTCTTGGTCTCTTCTGGCTGACTTGTTTTCCCTCTGAGAAGCTTTCCCTTTACTGTCTTCCCTTTTAAGTCTCCTTAATTTGCCTCAGTATTTGTCCTGGCCTCGTGGCTGCCCTTTGGCCCCCACAAATCTGTAGAGAGTTTGATGTGTGGGCAAGGTCTTAGGAACTCCTGGATACTTACTTCCATTGCATCATCACCATGTCTCCTCCTGCTCTTCATTTTCTAAGAAGCTACTTGGATTTATGGCCAAACAAAGGGGCAGGGCTTGGAGACAGGAGTCCCTCCTCTGCATTTCTGCCTCAGTATCTCAATTAACATTAGGGCTGATCATGGGGAGGGTCTGTTTGCTCCTTGGTTCGCCCATTCTGGCCCATTTCTTCAGGTCAGACTTGAAGATGGAGCTGGGCTCTGCATCAGTCCTGGAGGGAAGGTCTGGGCTGCTCTTGTTGCTGTTTTCCTGGGGTGCTGAGTATTGCTTTATTACAGACTTTCCCCCATGGGCAGCAAGGGGGCCTACATCCAAAGTGGTCTGCTCATTCACTTCCTGCTCTCAGGTCTATTTGTGACCTGGGTGTGAGGAAAGCAGATTACTGCTGGACTCTGTCCCTTCTGGCCCCCTAATCAGCTCTGCTGGCTGCCTCAGGGCAGAATTGTGGGTTCCCCTTTATTCTGAGGTTCCCTCCCTATTTATTCCATTCCTAGCTGGGCTGGAGTGAAGACCCTTCCTTGCAGCCCAAGCCTGAGACATGGCCCTGCTTCTGCTAACCCTAACTTCCTGGCTTCCTGCCCCAGGGCCTCCCTCCCCAGGACATATTCCCTTGACCCTGGTTATGTAACTGGGACCTGGATCAAGGGTGACAAAACATCCTGTTGCAGCTTCCTAATGTGTATCTGAGTCGTGCTGCCCTGTTACACAGGATCTGACTGCAGGAATACTCCCTATAAGGCGTCTTCTTCACCATGTAATGCCAGAGAAACTGAGCAAGATAAAGATTAGAGAGTATTTAATAATTTATTAAGTGGAGAGATATACTGGGACCAAATGGATCCATGGTTTGGTCCCGGGACTGAATGAGACTATCATCTCCAAGAGTCCAGCAAACCGTGAGTTCTCAAAGACATATATATACTTGGCTCAGATTCAGGGGGTAGACTGAGGTAGGGGTGGAGTCAGGGTGCTGACTGTACCCCTGCTGCTGACTGTACAAAATCCATCTTTTCTTTAATTCTGTCCTCTTTTAAATGATCACACAAACTTTTTTTTTCTCCCAGAGTATGCTATACTTGCCTGCTTTTCACAAACTCTGTAGAATTTTCTTTAGAATAAATCACTGGAATCAGTTCTGCTGAGGAAGAAATTTCCCATCACCCTCTAGTTCTCCTCAGATCCATCTACCTCACAGACAAAACACAAACTTTTTTCCTGATTACACATAAAACATTTCTCAAGTTTTTTTTTTTTTCCCCAAATGATCCTATAAAATGCTTTCCTCAGAATTCAATGAGACTCTTACTGACTATGGTTCTGGAAGCTGACTCTGATACTCAAAAATGGTATGACCTTTGAGCAACTCCCTTCTGTGCTTCAGTTTCCTTCTGGAAATTGAAGGGAGTTGGATTCTTGAATTCTGAAGGGACTTCCAGCTCCACATCTCATTATTTTTGTTGGTTTAGGAGTTGGTGACATTCAGGGATGTGGCTGTGGACTTTACCCAGAAGGAATGGGGCCTCTTGGATGATCCTTAGAAGGAGCTGTACAAGGAGGTCATGTTGGAGAATGCCTGGAACCTGCTTTCCCTGGGTAAGGACATTTGTCTTGCTTACTCTAAATCTGAAATCAAAGGGGATATCTTTGGGTTCAGGGTCTGGGGAATGTGGGGTGGGAGGAGGTGGGGATGTGGGAAAGGAAAGTGGGAACGGAGTGTGGATCACAACATAGTTTCCTCACTCCCTCTGTATTTGCTTGCATTTTGGTTTTTTCCAGTTATTCTTTTTCTTTCTTCTTGATCTGATTTTTCTTGTGCAGCAAGATAACAGTATAAATGTATATATATCGGATTAGACATAGAACATGAATTGGACTACCTGCCGGTTAGGGGAAGGAAGGGGAAATTTGGAACAAAAGGTTGTGCAAGGGTCAATGTTAAAATTACCCATGCATCTGTGTTGAAAATAAAAAAACTTTATTAAAAAATAAATAAATAAAAGAAAACAATGAAAAATGTGAAAAAAATCAACCCAACAACACAAAACATTATTTGGAATTGCCCTTTAAATGCATGTGTCATTTAATCCAATGGATGTCATGAATCAATAGAAATATAAATTTTAATAGTAATTAGCTTTTACCTGGTTAGAGTTGAAAAGAATGAATTTCTATCTTTAAGTGGGAGTTTGTCCAGTTTTTCTTCCATTTTTTGACCTCGCATATGTGGGAACATTTTTATAATATTCTGTTTCAAAATCAGAATAGAGATGATGGTGCAGTAGATAGACTGGTAGGCCTTAAGACATGAAGACTGAGTTTTAATCTCAACTCAGAAACTTGATAGTCAAGCCACAGGGTCTCTGTTTAGTTCAGTTTCTTTCTCTGTAAAATGGGTTCTCACAAGGATAGAGCAAGACAATATTGCCACAGTGATTCAGTGAGGCACTATCTGGTCCAAGGAGGGTTTCCATCTAGTGGTTTGTGTTGTCAGTCCCACCAGTCTGTGATCTTCATAGGAGCAGGGGACACCCTTTACAGCTCTCTTTTGCTTCCTACATGCCAAGGTCTGGCATGTATCAGGCTCATAAATGCTTGTTAACTTGAAGAAGTTCTAAGAAAGTGATCCTAGAATATCAACCCAAGTCTTCTGAGTACAAATGTAGAGATCTTTCCATTATACCATGTTGCCTTACAAGTACGTGACCAGGTGGAAAAGGATACAATAAGGCTAAGAAACTGTCTGCCATCCTTAGTCATATTTTATTTTTCCTTCCTCATGTTCCATCTAGTCTTATAACTACCGAAGGCTAAGTGTGGAAGGCATCAGCACATCTAGCACATCTTGTCCCAATGTTCTCTTCCTAAGTCATTTTCCTCTTTACTTTAATTCTTTTACCTTTCTTCATAGATCTGGCAAGAACCAATCCAATTTTATATAAAACCCTTTCCACATTGGTTACATTCAAGGTTTCGTTCCAGTGTGGATTCTCTGATGTCTAGTAAGAGAATTCTTTCTTCTAAAAGCCTTTCCACACAGGTTACATTCATAAGTTTTCTCTCCAGTGTGGATCCTTTGATGTTCAGTAAGAGAGACCTTGTCTAAAAAAGCCTTTCCACATTGGTTACGTTTATGAGGTTCCTCTCCAGTGTGGATTCTCTGATGTACAGTAAGACGTGCCTTTTTTATAAAAGCCTTTCCACACTGCTTACATTCATAAGGTTTTTCTCCAGTGTGGATTCTCTGATGATCAGTAAGAGTTCCCTTATGTCTAAAAGTCTTTCCACATTGGTTACAGTCATAAGGTTTCTCTCCAGTGTGGGTTCTCTGATGTACAGTAAGACGTGCCTTTTTTATAAAAGCCTTTCCACACTGCTTACATTCATAAGGTTTCTCTCCAGTGTGGATTCTCTGATGTACAGTAAGAGTTGTCTTGTCTCTAAAAGCCTTTCCACATTGGTTACATTTATAAGGTTTCTCTCCAGTGTGGATTCTCTCATGTACAATAAGAGATTCCTTATGTATAAAACCCTTTCCACATTGGTTACATTCATAAGTTTTCTCTCCAGTGTGGATTTTCTGATGTGTAGTAAGAGATACCTTATGTATAAAAGCTTTCCCACACTCGTTACATTTATAAGGATTCTCTCCAGTGTGGATTCTCTGATGTACAGTAAGAGCTCCCTTGTATCTAAAAGTCTTTCCACATTGGTTACATATATAAGGTTTCTCTCCAGTGTGGATTCTCTCATGTACAATAAGAGATTCCTTATGTATAAAAGCCTTTCCACATTGCTTGCATTTGTAAGGTTTCTCTCCAGTGTGGATTCTCTGATGTACAGTAAGAGATACCTTATGTATAAAAGCCTTTCCACATTGCTTGCATTTGTAAGGTTTCTCTCCAGTGTGGATTCTCTGATGTACAGTAAGAGCTCTCTTGTCTCTAAAAGCCTTTCCACATTGGTTGCATCTATAAGGTTTCTCTCCAGTGTGGATTCTCTCATGTACAATAAGAGATACCTTATGTATAAAAGTCTTTCCACATTGGTTACATCCATAAGGTGTCTCTCTAAGATGGATTTTCTGATGTACAGTAAGAGCTCCCTTGTATCTAAAAGTCTTTCCTAATTGGTTATATTTATAAGGTTCCTCTCCAGTGTGGATTCTCTGATGTCTATTAAGAGTTGCCTGTTGTGTAAAAACCTTCCCACGCTGGTTACATTTATAAGGTTTCTCTCTAGTGTGGATTTTCTGATATAAAGTAAGAGCTCTCTTGTCTTCAAAAGCCTTTTCAAATTGGTTACATATATAAACTTTCTCTCCAGTGTGGATTCTCTGATGTGCAGTAAGATGTGTCTTTTTTCTGAAAGCCTTTCCACATTGGTTACATTCATAAGGTCTCTCTGCAGCATGGATTTTATGATGAAGAGGAAAACCATTTTTATATTTGAAAGACTTTTCATATTGGTTACATTCAATAGGTTTCTTTCTAATGTGGATTCTCTTACATCCAGTAAGAGCCCACCTTTCTGTGAAAACTTTTCCACTTTGATTATGCTCATAAAGTTTCTCTCCACTGTGGATTTTCTCAAGTATATCACAGATATCTTTCCCAGAAAAGTGAACAGGACCATCACTGATGAATGCTGGCTTGTGACTTTCTACTACAGGAAGACTTAGCTCTAGAGTACTTTCCTTCATATCAAGTCTGATTTTTCTTTCTGAAAAAAAAAAAAAAAAGAAAACAAGAAAATAAATACAGATACTACACTCCCACACATCTATATTTATATCCTCTTCCTTCTATCAGTAGAACAGAAACACAATAATTTTCTATTTCCCAAAATAGCCATTAAGTGTCTATAATCAGTCACTTAAAAATCATATTAGCTCACATCCTAAGGGTGATTTAATTTCTTTTTTTTTTTAATTATAATAACTTTTTATTGACAGAATCCATGCCAGGGTAATTTTTTTTACAACATTATCCCTTGCACTCACTTCTGTTCCAATTTTTTCCCTCCCACCCTCCACCCCCTCCCCTAGATGGCAAGCAGTCCTATATATATTGAATATGTCATAATAAATCCTAGATATAATATATGTGTGCAGATCCAGTTTTCTTATTGCACAGGGAGAATTGGATTCAGAAGGTAAAAATAACCCGGGAAGAAAAACAAAAATGTAAACAATTTACATTCATTTCCCAGTGTTTTTTCTTTGGGTGTAGCTGCTTCTGTCCATCATTGATCAAATGAAACTGAATTAGGTCTCTTTGTCAAAGAAATCTACTTCCATCAGATTACATCTTCATACAGTATCATTGTTAACGTATATAATGATTTCTTCGTTCTGCTCATTTCACTTACCATCAGTTCATGTAAGTCTCTCTAAGCGTCTCTGTATTCATCCAGCTGGTCATTTCTTACAGAACAACAATATTCCATAACATTCATATACCACAATTTACCCAACCATTCTCCAATTGATGGGCATCCATTCATTTTCCAGTTTCTAGCCATTACAAACAGGGCTGCCACAAACATTTTGGCACATACAGGTCCCTTTCCCTTCTTTAGTATCTCTTTGGGGTATAAGCCCAGTAGAAACACTGCTGGATCAAAGGGTATGCACAGTTTGATAACTTTTTGAGCATAGTTCTAAACTACTCTCCAGAATGGTTGGATTCATTCACAACTCCACCAACAATGTATCAGTGTCCCAGTTTTCCTGCATCCCCTCCAACAATCATCATTATTTTTTCCTGTCATCTTAGCCAATCTGACAGGTGTGTAGTGGTAGGATGATTTAATTTCTAATAAGCTTTCTGCTCAAATATATTGGATCCTTATCATAAGCTTGTGACAATACAGAAAGTGGCTTCATTCTCACCATGTGCCCAATTTCAGTTCAGAATGGTTGAGTGAATTGAACCAAATCCTTGCAGCTGAGACTGGAATTCACACCCTGTAGATGGGTATGCTCTCACTATAATATTTGATAAATTATTTCTACTCTCAATTTTCCCCTTTCCCTTTCATTGTCTGTACTTTCTGATGATCACCAATTTATTTATTTTTTCTACATTATCTGAGGTTACATTCACAATACAAACACTCTTGCTTTTCATAGGTTTTTTTTTTTTCTTTTTATCTAAGGCATAAGTGATTTACTTCTGATCCATTACTTTTTTTTTCAAATAGCCATTACTTATTTCTTTAGAACAATTATCATCGTAACCCTACACATATTCTTTTAACAAATACAATTTTAAAACATGCATTAAATTATCCACATTTCAAATTATCATATCATGCAGAAATTTAAGTTAATCATTCCATGGCATGAAAGAATAGAAAGATTATTACATGTCTTTAATTGAGAGAGCGACTCAAGGGATTTGATCCCAAAATTTGTCTGTGCTCTTCAATGATAAATTGTCCCATAGGACAACACCTATGTGCACTTATCTATCTTAAAAATAATCTTTCTCAGTGATTTCAAACTATTGTGCTTAAGATTACACTGGTTTAGGGGATTATGCCATGATTTTGTCACATTGTGACTCCTCCAGAATCCTTGCCTAAGTATATTTCTCCAGAGTTATGGCCCATTACCTGTGACCATTTTCATATTATCTGTTTCAGAATCAGAATAGAGCTGGCGGTACAGTGGAGATAATGTAGATAGGGCCTTGAATCAGGAAGACCTGAATTTTAATCCCATCTCAGAACCCAAGGTCCAATATCCAGCTCAAGATACTATTGCCAAGGAAAATCCGAAAGAGAATTCCATGGCTTGTCTTTCCCTCTAAAACACAGCACTGACTTAAGGGTAACTCCACGAAGCCTCAGTCACCACAACTTTCATACACCTGTTGGCACCCACTCACCTGGAGAGCAGCTCCTCAAGCCGCCTTGGTCCAGCATCCATTGTGATTTTCTTTGCTTAAAATAAGAGATCACATATTCGCTGGGAACTAAAAGCCCTGGAGAGGGAAATCAGTTAGGGAAGAAGATGGAGAGAATTTTGTCATTTAGTTCTCCTGAGGGAAAGGGTGAAGATCCAGAGCTGCCTCCATTTTGAGATTCACACATATTAGTCTAAACTCATCCATTAATGCTTGTCAAGCAAGAAACTCCCAATAGGATGTGCCCCATTCTGCTGTTGTACAACGTGTTCTGAAAATGAGTCAAATGCTCTTTCCCCCACCTCCTTTCCTTTTAGGCTCCATTCTGGCACAAAGTTTTAACTTGGGTAAAAAGAGTTATTGGACCTGAGAAGCCTTGAGCCTGATCAATAGGGACCTTAGTCTTGCCACTCCTTCTTCATAGAAGGACAGGAAAATCTGGAAGTTTCCACTATCCATTGTCTAGAAATTACCTAAAAATTTAAGGGAGCAGATAGTGCAGTGAAGATAAACAGTGTACCTGAGCTTAAATTAAGCCTTGGACAGTTACTAATTGAAGACCCCTTCTTAAGTCAATTGACCCTGTTTGCCTTAGTTTTCTCAGCTCTTAAATGGGGATAACAGTATCGCCTTTGAAGGTTGACATGACATCAAATTGACACATTCTTGTCTTTAATTTTCAAACAAGCATGTCTACTATTATCGATTACATTTTTTTTCCTTCACTTTGCCTGTCCCCTGATTACAAAACCATCTAATGGTAGAGATGGCTACCGTTACATAGAAACATGCATACATATACACATAAATATATATATAGATATGTAAAATTCTGCTATACATATTTCTACCTGTTAGTTCTTTATCTGGATACAAATAGAATCTTTATTTCCTTCTTTACCTATAATTTGGGGACTTAGAATAGTCAAAATAGATCATTTCATGGAAGTTGTTCTTATATACTATCGTTGGGAATACATTGTAAAGAAAGCAGATGGCACAATACTTGGCAATAATAGTTGAAAAGAAATGCTTATTCCTTTCCACCCCTTTGCCAACTTTTATGATGGACTCTGAGGGCAATGGGAAGGCAGATCAAGGACAATGCAATGCAAAACACTGCAGGAGGATCCTGTCTCTTGGTCACAAGAGACCAGCACTTTCCTCATTCTGAGAATCTCTCCCCCACCCCCCACCCCCAGACCCTGGACCCAAAGATATTCCCTTTGATTGCAGTTTTAGAATCAGCAAGGGAAATGTCCTTACCAAGGGAGAGCAGGTTCCAGGCATTCTCCAACATGACCTCCTTGTACAGCTCCTTCTGAGGATCATCCAAGAGGCTCCATTCCTCCTGGGTTAAGTCCACAGCCACATCCCTGAATGTCACCAACTCCTAAACCAACCAAAAATCATGAGATATGGAGCTGAAATTCCACTCAGAATTCAAGAATCCAACACCCTTCAATTTCCAGAAGGAAACTAAAGCACAGAGAAGTGATTTGTTCAAAGGACACACTATTTTGAAGTGTCAAGAGTCAGCTCTTAGAATGGTGGTCAATAAGAGTCTTCTTATATTTTGAGAAAAGCATTTTATAGGACCAGTTGGAAAAAAAAAAAAAAACTGAGAAATGTTTTAGCTGGAATTTATCTCCTTGTGGAATCAGGAGGAAAATTTATGTTTTATCTGGAAAGTAGATGGATCTGTGGAGAACTAGAGGGTGATGGGACATTTCTTCCTTAGCAGAACTGATTCCAGTGATATGTTTTAAGAAAATTCTGCAAAGAGTTTGTGAGAAGCTGGCAAGTACAGCATACTCTGGGAGAAAAAAGATTTATGTGATCATTTAATAGAAAACAGAATTAAAGAAAAGGTGTATTTTGTTTTCTGAGAAGCTGGAATAAAGTCTTATCTGATGCAAAATGAGGATTCTGAAGAGATATTCATGAGGATCTGGAGTATACTAATTGAGACAATTTCCAGTGAAGTCAAGTAGAATTATCTATTTTTTATATTGAAGGCCTGAGGTCATTCTGGGTATGATGGTGTCATGGGCAAAACAGCTCACATTCCTAATTGTTTGAAATTGCTTTCATTTGTTTAAAACATTTATTCCTTAATTATAATATTTCATTAAAGAAAAGCAAGAGTAACTAGAAAAGAGGCTTCCTTTATTCATTAAAAACCAAGTTCTTGAGTACAATAATGCTAGATTCTATATGAGAAATAAATGTTTTAAAGAGATGCCTGGAAATCTATCATCATGGGAGAAAAAGCATCATGAAATTGAGTTAAAAACCAACCGACTGACGAGATATTGGGAAGGACGGACAGATCTGAGAATATCCTTCTGCTTGGCAAGGCTTGTTTGTATTTCCAGTCTGCTACATGGACACCATGTGTTTGGCCAATGTACTTGGATTCTGATGGTTTTCCATCTCATGTTTTTCTTGTCTGTTCATGTGATCTGTGGTGTGGGGTTTTTCACCAAATGATGGCAGACACCCAAAGTTGGGGTCTGGTCATATGAAGAATTCACTCTGTCCACACTCTTCGAGAAAAGGTAGATATTTAGGGGAATAGGTTACAGGCAAAATGAAGGGATACAATAGACACCAGGAATGGTCAAAATGAAAAAGAGTTGGGAGAGCATATGAAAGAGAAGTTCCTCAGAGGAACTCCTAATTACCTAGCAGAAAGGGAGAACCCATAAATCCTATATTTCCTAGGGGAAATATAGCAATAATTTCAAGGTTCCCTGACTCTTGAATGCTGCTGTTCTACCAATCTGTCAAGGAGTCAGGAGCCTTCTGGCTTTAGAATCAGTAATCCCAAGGTCCCCCTGGCCTTAGAGTGCTATCGTTCTGACACTATGTCTGTCAGTGATTGTAAAAGTCTTCTGACCTATGGACAGAACAATATTTCTCCCTTCGACTTTAGGGAAGATACATTAGGAATCCTGAGACCCTTTGACTTAAGAGTGTGATTGTTCTGACAATCTGTCAATGATTTCAAAGTCTTCTGGCCTTGCATCAGTCCTAAACACATTCCTGATCGACACATAATCTAGTGGTCAGTGATCACCAAGGTCCTTATACTCAATTAGGATTGGACATTTTGAGTACTCTAGGAGAAGAGATCATGTGACTTCCTGCAACCTGGGCCCAAGACCTGATCTTCTGGCTCTGCAGATCTCTGGGAATAGGAACTATGTGACTTAGGCCTAGTCTCACAGACTTTTTGAGAAAGATTCAGCCAGTCCCATTGAAAAGGAGAACCAGAGAGGGTACATCTCAGGAGGCGATGTTCCCTGCAGTGGAGCAGTGTTCTCCCTGTCCCCTGCGGTGATCTGCAGGATTCTGAAAGGAAGAGTCTGTGGGAATAATGGACTGTAAGCAATGGCAGAAAGAGCCTACAGGGCAGAGCTCCGAAGGGTCACCATGGGGCCTTTCACTATAGGAAGTGTACAGGAAACAGAGAAAGGCCATGGCTCAGAGAAGGAGAATCTAGGCAAAAATGAGAGGGAATAGGGACAGTGAGGAAAAGGAGAGAAATCCTCATTAGAAAGGGGAAGAAAAGTGGATGAAATTTAAGAGATGAACACATGATTAAAGAAAGTGGAGGTAAAGGACTTACAGCATCTTCCAAATGGGACAACAGGAATATACAAATTTCTTTGCAACATATGGAACTTCTACAAAAATTGAGCACTAGCATAAAGAGAGACTGCACCCAAATGTTAAAAAGGTACAAATAATTAAACATCCTTTCATTCCCTGTGAGAAATGGTTGGATTTATTTGATTTCCCCAGTTATGAGAATTAAATTGGAGAAATGAAACTTAAATTAGAAACCTGAAATCTACAAGGCCATCAGAAAAGAATCAAGGGTGGAGGTCATCTTCCCCCAAGAGAAGGTAAGCTCCTTAGCGGCAGGGCCTGACTTTTGTAATCAGGGGTAGTGGCCTGCAATCAGAAAAGATTGCAGCCCTCCTCAATTACCTTCCTCCTCTAGAATCTAAGTACCTTTGGGCTATGTATGGGAGCAGACACCTGTCCTGTAACTTCTGTAACATCCAATTAATAGGGAATCAAGGGAGGGATTGGGCTTCAGGAAAAGAAATAAAATGCGGCCTTTGAAGTCTCAAAGGTCTAGGTAAAAGAAATGTTTCCTGCATTCATCAGTGAATCAGTGGAGTTCTTCAGAAGAGATTTAGTTTCTTCTATTCCCTAATGAAAGAAGAATGAAAATTGATACAGGAATCAGCAACAATGATAAAAACCTAAATGGAGATTTACCAGTGATGTTTTAATGACTGAATCAGAGAACAAGGATTCAGGGATCTCAGAAATGATAATTTTGGGAAAGGAAATGGGAATGATTAAATGATTAAACAACATCCCCAAATTTCTTGCAATCAACTAATGGAGTCCTTAGGGGGAAACCCAGACCCACAACTACGTATTAAGTATGATAGTTAATAGTTTATAGTACATGCAGGAATAATTGAGGATGGAATAATTTCCATCCAAATATGGAAAATATCCATACAGCATCTAGGAATTAAAAGAATTGTATAAATTCATTTGCAAAGCAATCCTTAATGAAATGTCAGACAACCTAAAAGGTAGAGGAATCGTCAGTGTTCATGACTAGGTTGTGTCAACACAATGAAAATAATAAATACCACCAAATCTAATTTAAAAAAATTTTTTTTTGGTGAGGCAATTTGGGTTAAGTGACTTGCCCAGGATCACATAGCTGGGAAGTGTTAAGTGTCTATGGCCAGATTTCTCCTGACTTCAGGGCTGGCCCTCTAGTCACTGCACCACCTACCTGCCCCTTCCCCCCACCCCCAATATAATTTAAACCTTTACTATTATACTAACATTTTTATTCAAATTTTAAAAGCAGGGTGATCTTGGGGAAGACCTTAGTTTCCAAGGAGCCCCAAGACACTTAATGGCTGTGTGACCGTGGGCAAACTCCTGGACACCTATCTCAGTTTTTTCATCTTTTGTCAACCGAGGAACATTGGGGTAAGCTAAGCCAGGATGGCAGAGGGAGAAGGGGAAGGACATTGAAGGGGGAGCAATGTAGTGAAGTCCTCTTCCAAGACTCCTAAGAGATCTGGACAGTGTCACTGAGTGATTGGGTTTTGATGAGGAAAGTCAGAAAAATCAAAGTCCTTCATCCAGTCTGACCCTGGGAAGGGGAGGGGGGACAAGGGAGGCTTGTAAACCCTGGGGAAAAGTCTGGTGAGGAAGACACCTTACAGAGAGTATTCCTGCAATCTTATCCTGTGTAACAAGTCAGCAAGACTCAGATCCACATTAGAAAACTGCAACAAGATGCTTTGTCACCCTTGATCCAGTTCCTAGTCACATAACCAGATTAAAGGAATCTGTCCTGGGGCAGGAAGCCAGGAAGTTAGGGTTAGCAGAAGCAGGGCCATGTCTCAGGATTCGGCTGCAAGGAAGGGTCTTCACTCCAGCTGAGCCAGGAATGGAATAACTAGGGAGGGAATCTCAGAAAAAAGAACCCACAATTCTGCCCTGAGGCAGCCAGCAGAGCTGATTAGGGGGCCAGCAGGGACAGAGTCCATCAGTAATCTGCTCTCCTCACACCCAGGTCACAAACACAGACCTGAGAGCAGGAAGTGAATGAGCAGACCGCTTTTGGTGTAGGCTCCCTTGCTGCCCATGGGGGAAAGTCTGTAATAAAGCAATACTCAGCACCCCAGGAAAACAGCAACAAGAGCAGCCCAGACCTTCCCTCCAGGACTGATGCAGAGCCCAGCTCCATCTTCAAGTCTGACCTGAAGAAATGGGCCAGAATGGGCGAACCAAGGAGCAAACAGACCCTCCCCATGATCAGCCCTAATGTTATTTGAGACACTGAGGCAGAAATGCAGAGGAGGGACTCCTGTCTCCAAGCCCTGCCCCTTTGTTTGGCCATAAATCCAAGTAGCTTCTTAGAAAATGAAGAGCAGGAGGAGACATGGTGATGATGCAATGGAAGTAAGTATCCAGGAGTTCCTAAGACCTTGCCCACACATCAAACTCTCTACAGATTTGTGGGGGCCAAAGGGCAGCCACGAGGCCAGGACAAATACTGAGGCAAATTAAGGAGACTTAAAAGGGAAGACAGTAAAGGGAAAGCTTCTCAGAGGGAAAACAAGTCAGCCAGAAGAGACCAAAAGCAAACTTCCCTATCACCAGACTGTGAGAACACCATTAAAAAGCAGCCAAGACACAAAACTACAAACTTTGGTCCCCACATAGTTCTTATTATTTGCTTTTGGTGAGGCAGCTGGGGATAAGTGTCACAGCCAACAAGTGTTAAGTGTCTGAGGCCCGATTTGAACTCAGGTCCTCCTGACTTCAGGGCTGGTGCTCTGTTCTCCTTACCATCTAGCTGCCTTCCTCTTCGCTCCACCACCCCCTCCCAGTCCCATATTTTCTAGAGAGGATTGAAGTAGAAATAAAGAAACCTTAGATCACGGTCATGAGACAGGCCCTGAATTTTGCCTCAGAAAGTGCTTTCAGCTGCTCTTCCCAGAACCTTGTGGAGTCAAAAGAACTTTCCTTTCCCAGATAAAGTCCAGGAACAACAGTCTTAAGGGTCACAGGAGACCACATTCTGGATCCCTCCCCTGTCCCAGGAGCCTTGGGAAAGTGCCAGAATGTCCCAGGATGGGCAACCTCCTCTGCTCTCCAGCCTTGCTTGCCTCTCTCATGACTGGCCTCCATGTTTTTATGTGAATAGAGCTTCTGATGGCCAAGAAAACACAGATCACTTCCTGAAAGAGAGCCTGGAATGAAAACTCCCAGAAACATCACAGTCAGAATGCAGGGCTTCCAGGTCAAGGAGAAAAACCCCAGAAAGAAAGTCCAGTGCAATTCAGGTACCAAGGAGCCACCCTTAGGACCACACAAAATTTGACAGCAACATTGTTAAGAAGCACAAAACTTGGAAGAGGACATGCCAGAAAGCAAAGGACACGCTCTCAGAGCTAAACAGAATCCATTAAACAAAACTGAATATAATGATAAGGGGAAAAAGGACCTTTAGTGAATGTCCTTACAAGCATCTGATTAAAAAAAAAAAAACAGAAATGGAAAAAACCTTAGAAGTTCAAGCACAAGGGAAGAGAAATATCAAAAAAGTAATCCAGAATGAACTAACCTCAGGGACTCAAAATAAAAGGCCAAATTACTTATATTCAATTATGGTGAGATGATGTATCCCCTGGAATCTCTTTTGGGGCTCACAGAGAGAGTCAAAGTAAAGATGGGAGGGCTTCTGTTATGTCTTGATGATCTCAAGGAAAGACTAGAAAGAAGGAAAGAGGAATACCCTAAGGTGATGGAGAGAAAGGAGGGCTGGGAAATGTTATCTGAGGTAAGGTAGAAAGGAGAAAGAAATGGGTGGGGACATCTGATGTCTGAACTTTAATCATCTAGTCAAAGGAAGGAAAAATACATACAATATAGAGATGAGAGAAATATGTTTTACTCATCAGTGAAAAGAGGGAAGAAGAAAACAGGGAGGGGGAACTGGAGGGAGGATGGACTAAGTGAGGGCTTACTCCTAAGGAAAACTCAAAGGATGTAAAGGAAAATATACTGATCTTCTGGAGGTGAGGGGAACCTGGGGGATTAGCTGTGAATGGGGATTAAGTGAATAAGGAGATTCCATAAAAAGGAATGAAAAACAAGGTCATTGAACCCAGATGAGAATAAAGACCCACCAAGATTCCAGAGGAACAGTGAGAAGAAACACATTGCGTGACACTTAAAGGTTGGAAAACTGGTGGACTGAGGAGCATTTGGTAGGATATAGTCAATGGGTTTTGTTTTACTTTTCAGATTCATGGTATGTTGCATGTAATGGAGTTTGTTTTACTTGTTTTCTCAATAGCAGGGGAGCAGGTGATGTAAAAAAGGGGAATCTTGATTGATACAAATATGCATGTATGTGTGTGTGTACAGGTGTATCCACAGGATACGTACATTTGTATGCATAAAAATTCTGATCAATGCAATGACCCATCAGTTCCTGAGAACTCAGGATGACCTGCTGCCTACCTCCTGATAGAGAGCTGATTCTCCAGATGTTACTCAAGGTGCCGAGGACCCAATGGGCCAGTTTCAAATATAGAGCAGAAGAGTGTTGTTCCTATAGTGTTCCTCCTACTTTTGTGTTTGGTAATGAAAGGATCCATAGGTAAAGCGTTGCCAGCTTCACTGTCCATCTTCTGTGTCTGTGGAAGTGCTTGTGATTGCTGATGGTGGTCAGATCATGGATAGACTGCACTCACCTGAGGAAGAGATGTGAGGCTTCCAGGACACATTCCCTCTGGCTCCAGGCTCCCTATGGAGGTAGCAAAGTGTCCAAAGTGACTCCATTTTGTCAAGTTCCTCCATCTGATCCCTGGTCTTTATCTCAGAGACCACTGCCCCCACCCTTTATAGCGCTACAAACGAAGCAACAGCTAAATCTCTTACTAACCATGGTCACAGCTAACAGAGGGAGACTTTAATTCTAAGCCTCTTTGAAAACCAAGAGAAGGTCCTAGAGCTCCTGGTAGAGTCCTTCCACTTTCTTACCTCTGCATAGCAAAGCCCACCTTACCCACTCCATCACCTTAGTCCCAGGCTGCTTCTCTTGGTGTTCCTAGTCTGGGTGACCTCTATTTGGGACCCTCATAATAAAATGGCTCCAATTTCCCTCCAGTTTTGGTGTCTATATTTGTCCCAGTACTTGCTTGGGCCAGGCCTTGGTCCCCTGAATTCTGGAGAGGGAGAACCATCCCAGAAGGGGAAAAGGGTTTCCATAGTCAAGAAGCAAATCTCCAGAGACTTACAGGGGGTGAGCCTGGTCCTGGCTTTAGGGTAAAAACAGGAAGCAGGCAGGGTAGGGATAGGATGGAAAATGAAAGTGGTCTGAACAGGAAAACCCACCCCCTCCCTCTCTTTCTGTTCTTATTCTCCTCTCCCTGTCCTGTTCCCTGTCCCCAGAGAAAAGGAGCTTGGGATCTCAGGTAGGAGGAGACCAGTCTGTTCCTCAATGGCTCTTGAGTCAGAGCTCTCCCTCCACTGTATCCCTTCTCCCCAACTAACACACACATAATTCTAGATAATAGTGATATTCCTAGATCTAGGAGGGAGGGTTGCCAGGGAAGGTGGGGATGGGGAAGACTGCAGTGGACCCACCAGGAAATGAGCAGGATAAGCCTGAGACAGGAAGACAAAATCCAATCTGGGATTCGGCCCACAAGGCTCTGAAAGAAGAGGAGTCAGAGAAGATAGTACCTGGGAGACAAGATGTATACAAGTCATGGCTGGGAAGTCAGGGATACTGGAGTAACAAAAGTGCTTCAGGGGGATAGCTGATCCTGGGAAAGCAGGCAGACTATGTTCCAACGTCTAACTAGGAGCTAGAGAGGACAGTTAGGATAATCTGGTGGAGCCTGGGCTTGGGATCCCTAAAGGGAAAAGAGAGACAGGGAGCAACATAGCTGAGTCCTCATAGGGAAACAGCCCAAGAACCATGGGCTCAATTAAAGGAGAGCAGGAAAGAGCTTTGGTCACTGTGTCCAGGGTGGGGTCCTGATGGTAGGAAAACGGGACTCAAGGATCCTTAAAGAGGATTGGGTCTGAAGGAGGACATCGGCATCTCTAAGCAAGAGGTGGGAACAGAGATACAAGATGCCAGGGCCCTGATCAGAAGACTGAAAGCTGCGCTCCTGGATTCCTACGGACAAACTCTGAAGTCTGAAAGGAAAACCGAGGCAGGGTGAGCCAGTCAGTTGTACAAGGGGTTGGGAATCTGGAAGGAAGGCTTGGTAGAAAGGGATGTTCCTGGTAGACCTGGAGGACACTCACCACGTGGTCAAGAGAACGAAACCCAATGGCAAGAGCAGCCAATAGATGCCAGGAAATACGGGGGATGTTGGCTCAGACCTACCTGGGAGCTGCAAGCACAGGGCTGGCTTCCGTAAGAAAAGGGGGTCTTAGCGCTGAGAGAAAAAAAGGAGAGAGACCTGAAGTGGATAGAAGAGACGGAGCTCAGCTCTGAGACTTCCTCCTTCCTGCCAACCCTATATGGGAGGGATTTCTTTTTCCCAGAAGCTTCTTCCTGCCCCATCCCCCAGGAGGAAACCCTTCCGTCCAATCATATACACACACAGGATTTAAGGATTCTCATTGCATCTTCCACGTGATCCCTTCCCCCCCACCCCCTTCACTCCCCTCCCTCCCACCAAGCTCACAAACTCCAAACTCCGCCCCAGACTCACACTCCTGCGTCATCATTCCCCTAGCATGTCCCCAGTGAGAACTCCTCCTTCCCTCCTAGACTCAAGTCCTCCTCCTCTTGAGCAGAAACACTGCCCTGCTAAAAGAAGAGGGCGCTAAAAGAATTTTGACCCATTCTGACTCAAAAGAAAAATTAAATTAAAAAAAAAGAGAGAGAGTGCTTCAGTCTACATCTAGACAAAATCGTTTCCTTCTCTGGGTATGGAAGGAGTTTTCACCAGAAGAGTAGCCAGGGATGAGTGTCCTGCTGACTATGGCACAATCCTCCCCAGCTGGTCATCCTGGAACATCGGTATTACTTTGTACATGGTATATTTCAAAGAGAAACAGAGATATAGACACACACACACACACACAGAGAGAGAGAGAGAGAGAGAGAGAGAGAGAGAGAAACAAAAAGTGAGAAACAGAGATTCAGAAAAATAGGGAGACAGAGCAAGAGTCACACAGAGCCAGAGAGTGAAAATCAGAGAAAGAGCCAGTGAGTCAGAGTGGCAAAGAGAAACACAGACACAGAGAGTCATTTTAATTCACTTCTCCAAATGTGAATATATTAAATGTAGGTTTTGGCAATTTCCTTTCTGTTCTTACATATTGTTGCGTTCTTGTGCAAAACCATATATGTGGAAAGAGATTTACGAGAATTGAACCTGTATTGGGTTACTTGGTGTCTATGGAAGCAGGAGGAGAGGAGGGAGAGAGAAAAATCTGGAACACAAGGTTTTGCAAGAGTGAATGTAGAAAAGTCACTTTGCATATATTTTGAAATCTATTGAAACATAAGAAAGAGAGAAAAAGAGAAAAAAACTATTTTTGCATTTTTAAAAACTATTTCTGTGTCGCTAACTGTTTCTTTCTCTTTCTCACTGTTTTTCATTCTCTGGCTTGCTCTGTGTCAGTCTCTGGCTCTTTCCTGTCTCTTTCTCCATTTCTATTTCTTTCTCTTTTTTTTCCAGTTTCGTTCATTCTCAGACTCTTTTTTTTTTTTTTTTTTTTTGCTTACTGTCTTTTGTGTCTGGCTTTCACTCCTCTCTCAGTTTTTTTTTTTCTCACTGTTTTTTTGCTTGCTCTCTCTTTTTCTGTCTCTCACTTTTTCTCTCTGACTCTGTTTCTCTCTCTTCTCTTTCACTCACTCTCACTGTTTCTTTCTCTCTTTTTTACTCTCTCAATGTCTTTCTGACCCACTCTCTCTCTGGATATGTCTTTTTTGATATCTGTGACTCTGTCTCTGTTTCACCATGTCCCTTGGAATCACCTTTTCTTTTTTCTCTGACTTTCATCATCTATTGGTGGTTTTGTGTGGAATAGAGAGAAAGTGAAGAACTTACAGGAATGTATGAATTCTTTTTCTGTATTTTATTTTCATTATTTCTGTGTTTCCCTATGACCTGTATAACATATGCAGGCCCGTATTTCTTCGAGTCTTGGCCAGCTAGAAACATATTTACTTAACCTGAACTGATGACATTTATCAGTATTTGACATTTATTGATATTGAGTCTATTAGGTTGACCAATATCTATTTGATTAAGCCTGAAGGCCTGCTTTTCTATTTCCTAGAAATCAGGGGACTTCAGGGAAACAGAAACCTTCCATTCCAATTTCTCCAAATAGCAACAACCAATTAAAAGCCTCCCTTTCCCCTTCTCAATGCTCTCTTATAAAAACTGTATATCTTTACTATTTCTTTAGCCCTCCAACCAGGAACTTTCTATTTCTTCTCTTGTGATGGGATGGCTCATCCTCCAGAGGTTTTAATAAGCAACCTTTCTCCTTTCTACTGAGTGATCTTTGAGTAGTCATTTTGGGTAAGGGTGTAAAGGGCTGAAACTCTTGAGTTAATGCATTGAGGTCAGACAACCAGGAACTTAAGGCTAGTTACCAATTGGATAATACTCTATAAGCATATCCTTGGAAAATGGCCCTTCCCACTATTCTGTGTTGGCTCAACAACTGGTGTATACAGAGAATTGTAGGAGGTACTAGGGGATGGAGTAAGACTAGCCATCGTCATTTCTGGACCGGAGATGAGGAAGAGAGGTCGTGGAGATTCTGCGTCCATCCAATTTAATCCTACCCCTAAAGACAAAGAATAAAGACCAAGGACTTTTGCTTATCCTGACTCCAGCTGATTCTAAGGCATCCAGGGTGCTAACTCAGTCATCATATTTGGTGCTCAACATGTGGACTACTGACCCTAATTTCACTGAAGAAGTCTCCAGTGGCCAGGAAATAGGGTGAGTATTTTAATTGAGAAATAGGGAACTTACTTTGTTAAGGGCTAAACTAATAACCTTTTCTAGTTGAAATGGGGCAGATACTAGGGAAAGATTCTCCCCCAGCCCCAGGCCCAGCCCCACCTTTACCCCCTCCTCCACCCCGAGGGGGCACTATAGAAAGCATATTTAATTGATCAAGGGACAAGGCTTAATTATAAGTTGGTTGCAGATCGCTAGACTCTTAGGTACATTGGAATGCACGTCCCCTTGGTTCTTAAAGGAAGAAAATATAGACTCAAATAATTGGAAACTAATAGATCAACTATGTGAATACTACAATGATAAAGGTCCTCATTCAATTTCCAAGGATTCATATAACATATTCATATAACATAATGCAATTAGCCTCAAAGAATCCTGCAAGTTATAGAAAAAAGAAAAATTTTCAGAACAGCCAGATGAGGAAGTGTGAGGCAAAAGAGGAGGACAAAAAACTGATTAATAGCAATATCACCAGAGGGCATGGAGAGTTAAGTGAGGATGAAGGGCGTGATGAAGGGCATGGTTATTCTTGCTCTCACAAGTCAGCTTCAACCCTGCCTAAACTGGAGCTGGTTCTTGACAAGCCCCCATCACCTTCACCTTATGGGATGGAGGGAGGAGTAGTGGGAGGGACAGTGACATCACCAGCACCCACCCCCCTCCCCACAATCACCCCCTCCTATGACTAGATTGCAAAAGGCAGTACTTAAAGTCACAGAAGAAGGGCAGGATTTAGCTGATTTGAAAATAGGAATCTATCCTGTGATTCAACAGTTTAACTCTTCAGGTCAAGATAGTAGAAGATACACTCCTTTTGATAGAGAAATCCTCAAAGACCTGAAAAAGGCTTGCATTCTTTATGGGGCTACATCAGCTTATGTTAAGATGTTATTACAGAATTTGGCTTATGAAGTCTTAAACCCTAAAAGGGACCTGTATGTGCCAAAATGTTTGTGGCAGCCCTGTTTGTAGTGGCCAGAAGCTGGAAAATGAATGGATGCCCATCAATTGGAGAATGGTTGAGTAAATTGTGGTATATGAATGTTATGGAATATTATTGTTCTGTAAGAAATGACCAACAGGACGAATACAGAGAGGATTGGCAAGACTTACATGAACTGATGCTGAGCGAAATGAGCAGAACCAGGAAATCATTATATACCTCAACAATGATACTGTATGAGGATGTATTCTGATGGAAGTGGATTTCATCAACAAAGACAAGATCCAACCGAGTTTCAATTGATCAAGGATGGACAGAAGCAGCTACACCCAAAGAAAGAACACTAGGAAATGAATGTAAACTGCTTGCATTTTTGTTCTTCTTCCCAGGTTATTTATACCTTCTAAATCCAATTCTCCCCAAGCAACAAGAAAACTGTTTGGTTCTACACACATATATTGTATCCAAGATCCACTGCAATCTATTTAACATGTATAGGACGGCTTGCCATCTTTGGGGAGAGGGCGGAGGGAGGGAGGGGAAAAATCGGAACAGAAGTGAGTGCAAGGAATAATGTTGTAAAAAACTACCCTGGCATAGGTTCTGTCAATAAAAAGTTATTAAAAAAAAAAAAAAAAGAAGTCTTAACCCCTAGGGACTGGAAATCTATAGCAAAGACAAGCTTAGAACCTGGACAAAACTTGTTGTGGCTTTCTGAATATAGTGAGTTCTCTAGGATACAAGCCCAACAAAATGGTCATAGTGGAGTTAATAGTCCAAACACCTGTGACCAACTAACAGATATAGGTTCTTATGCAGACATTTCAGTATAGATTAATTACCCCTGAGCAACATATGAGCAAATTGCTGCTGGTGCTATCAAACCATGGACTTTTATCCATGGTAAAAATGACAAGAGAGAGGTCTTCACAAAAATAACACAAGGGCCAAATGAACCCCTTGCTGAATTTGTGGGACATTTGCAGACAGCTGTCATATGAAGTAAAGGTGAAAATGCAGTAACTGACATTATGATAAGGCAACTTACTAAAGAAAATGCTAATGAGGTTTGTAGAAGAATTATACTAGGACTACACAAGGATGCTCCTTTAAAGGAGATCATAAGACACTGTGCCACAGTAGGCACAAATACCTTTTATATACAGGCTAAGATGCGGACTTCCCAAGGTCCAAAAAGGGAAGACAGGGTCCCTTTTGGCAAGGGACTTCGAGAGAGACTCATCAATGTTTTCAGTGTGGTAAAGTAGGGCATCTGAAAGCTCAATGTTGGCAAAGAGACAGAGTGAGAAAACAGGGTGGGAGAACAAGACCCAAAACTCCACGTCCAAAATCCAACAGAGGCTTCTATTGGGCATCAGAATGTAGACTGGGAAATGGGATGAGGAGCCCAGCTCCAGGGCCCAAGACAAAAAATACTTGGGGTATAATGGCAGCCGATGCCACACCCAGAGAGTGCCTAGAAGTTCAATACCCAGACATTACCAATCAGCCAGGAAACAATTTGATGGCAGAAAGGGATTACACAATCAATCAGACAGGAAGCAACCTGATGGGAGAAAGGGATTACAATTGGGGAGAATAGAGTTGTATGCAGCTGGGACAACTGAGATACCCTCCTGGAGAAGTGAAATCTGTTCCTCGCCAGCCTATGGAACCCTTGCCTCCAGGCACAGTAGGCTTGACCATTTCACCTCCTGAGTGTACTTACAAAACAGTGTCCATCCATACATTGATGTGGGAAACTGAGGAATGTGTAGATAATATCCCAGTCACTAATACAGGTAGACAATGTGTGACTTATCAACTAGAAGAAGTAGTAGCATGTGGTTTACTGATACAGACTCTTTTTTTTTTTTTAAATTAAATAACTTTTTATTGACAGAACCCACGCCAGGATAATTTTTTACATTATCCCTTGCACTCACTTCTATTCTGATTTTTCCCGTCCCTCCCTCCACCCTCTCCCCAAGATGGCAAGCAGTCCTATACATGTTAAATAGATTACAGTAGATCTTGGATACAATATATGTGTGTAGAACCAAACAGTTTTCTTGTTGCTCGGGGAGAATTGGATTTAGAAGGTATAAATAACCTGGGAAGAAGACCAAAAATGCAAGCAGTTTACATTCATTTCCTAGTGTTCTTTCTTTGGGTGTAGCTGCTTCTGTCCATCCTTGATCAATTGAAACTCGGTTGGATCTTGTCTTTGTTGATGAAATCCACTTCCATCAGAATACATCCTCATACAGTATCATTGTTGAGGTATATAATGATTTCCTGGTTCTGCTCATTTCGCTCAGCATCAGTTCATTTAAGTCTCTGCAATCCTCTCTGTATTCGTCCTGCTGGTCATTTCTTACAGAACAATAATATTCCATAACATTCATATACCACAATTTACTCAACCATTCTCCAATTGATGGGCATCCATTCATTTTCCAGCTTCTGGCCACTACAAACAGGGTTGCCACAAACATTTTGGCACATACAGGTCCCTTTCCCTTTTTTAGTATCTCTTTGGGGTATAAGCCCAGTAGAGACACTGCTGGATCAAAGGGTAGACACAGTTTGATAACTTTTTGGGCATAGTTCCAAATTGCTCTCCAGAATGGCTGGATGTATTCACAATTCCACCAGCAATGTATCAGTGTCCCTGTTTTCCCACATCCCCTCCAACATTCTGCATTATCTTTCCCTGTCATTCTGACCAATCTGACAGGTGTATAGTGGTATGTCAGAGTTATCTTAATTTGCATTTCTCTGATCAATAGTGATTTGGCCAATGGATTCTTAAAGAAAAAGTTTCTAAAGTTCCTCTTAAAGGAACAACTATCTTTACAGATGCATCCAAACATAATATTTGTGTTGTATACTCTCGTGACTTAATTATAAAGAGAGTAGTCAGAACTCCTTTTCAGTCCACTCAGCAAAATGAATTGTATGCAATCATTTTAGCTCTTACTGATTATCCAGGACATATAAATATAATATCTGATTCGGCCTGTTCAGTAGGTGTGGTACAAAGAATTGCCACAGCCGAAATAAAATTTGTAGCCTCTAATATATATCAGCTTTTTAAGGAACTTCAAGAGTAAGTGAGAAAGCATCCAGGTAAGATTTATATCTTGCATGTCCACTCTCATAGTGGACTCCCAGGTACTATTTTTGATGGTAATTCAAAGGCAGATAGCCTTCTAACTATGCTTGGCCAATACTCCTTTATTTCAAGAATCCCAGGAATCTCATTTTAAAAATCATCAGGCTGCTCAAGCTTTATGTTTACAATTTGGAATAACAAGTGAGGAAGCTAGGAGCATAGTAAAAGCCTGTACAGCTTGCCTTCCTTTTCATCTCCTACACTGCCTCAAGGAAAGAACCCTCATGGTTTGAGACCCAATGAAATTTGGCAAATGGATGTGACCCATTATAAATCTTTTGGTCGTCTGTCTTTTAACCATGTTGTGGTAGACACCTTTTCAGGATCCATTTTTTCAATACCAGCAGCAAAAGAGACAGCCTGAGTGGTCACTGAATTCCTTATACAGGCATTTGCAATTATGGGTGTGCTGCAAGCAATAAAAACAGACAATGGACCTGCATATCCTTCTAAACATTTTGCACACTTTTGTGTGTGTGTGTGTATAAGATTTTACACACCACTGGCATACCCTTTAATCTTCAAGGACAGGCAATAGTAGAAAGGAGAAACAGAGACATTAAGACACTCCTCCAAAAACAAAAGAAAGGGGGAGCCATAGGTAACCCTAGAGAACTTCTAAATCTAGCTCTTTATACTATTAACTTCTTGATTTTTGACAAAGATGCACTGGCTCTGGCAGACAGGTTTTATAACCCACTGGAAGGGCAGGGTCCAGTGCAAACAGCTCCACTATCTTCAGATAATCGCCAGGTGATGTGGAGAGATCCAGAAAGTGTTGAATGGAAGGGACCAGATAGGTTAACTGCTTGGGGGAGAGAGTTTGCTTGTATCTCCACAGATGGAGAAGGAATCAAATGGGTGCCAATGAGCTGTATTCACTTTGTCCATTGGAGAGAGATGGAGCAGACCCTTGAAATGAAGGACAAGACCCAAGAAACATCAGGTGGTTCCATTGCTGACTGTGCCCACCACTGAAAGAGCCTGGCAGGTATAGCATTTGACTTATGGACATCAAAAATTGTTGGACTTCAAAACCCTCAGGAATCATTGGAATCCCTGAGACATGAAAAGATTGTTATAGGACCTCAAAACCCTCAGGAATCATTGGATTCTCTGAGACATGATAAAACTTATGTAGGACTTAAAAACCCTCAGGAATCATTGGATTTTCTGAGACACGATAAGACTGTTGCAGGACTTCAACATCTACTGGAATCATTGGATTCCCTAACACATAAAAAGACTGTTGCAGGACTTTAAAAACTTGCAGGGATCATTGGATTCCCTGACACGCAAAGCAATGGACAATAGATTGGTTTTGGACTATCTCTTGGCTGCTGAAGAAGGTATATGTGAGACTGTTGTTTGCATACCCTCCTTCTAGGACTTCTGGAAATCTTTTACAACATCATGTTGATTCATATTGTTTGTTATATCACTACTTGCATGTGCAATTCATGTTTGTTACACCACATTGAGCCTGCACCAGCTGTGGGGAGAGTCACCGTTAATAGCCTGTGTGTTATTGCTATGTGCTTGTGTAATACCTCCCATGCTGATGCGTTTGTGCATACCTGTTTCTAGTAAGACCCTTCAGCCCAGAAATCCTCTAGCAATCACCTCTTCCCTTTGGTGCTTTTCACTTCCCTTCTTGAGATGTCAAGGAGGGTATGATCATCTTCTTTTTAGTGCTTTCATCTCCCTTCCTGAGAAGTCAGGGGGGCTGTGATCACCTTCTTTTCAGTGTTTTTACTTCCTTTTCTGAGAAGTCAGGGATGGCATGACCACCTGTGTTCTAAGACAAAAGAAAGTGGGAGATGTAAAGGGCTGAAACTGTTGAGTTAATGCACTGACGTTGGACAACCAAGCACTTGAGGCTAATTACTGATTGGAAAATATTGTATAAGCATATGCTTGGAAATTGGCCCTTCTCACTATTCTGTGCTTGCTCGATATTTGCCATATACAGAGAAGTGTAGGAGAAACTAGGGGGTGGAGTAAGACTAGCCAGGGTCATTTCTGGGCTGGAGATGAGGAGGAGAGGTTGTGGAGATTCTGCGTCCATCCAATTCAATCCTACCCCTAAAGACAAAGAATAAAGACCAAGGACTTTTGCTTATCTTGACTCTACCTGATTCTAAGGTATCCAAGGTGCTAACTTGGTCGTCACATAAGAGTCTTCTACATCCCTCACAATTTTCTCTCTCTATCTTTCTCTCTCTTTTTTTCCTATTTCTTTCTGCCTTTCTCTGTTTCTTTCTCTTTTTCTCACCTCCCCCTCTTCCTCCCCCCCCTTCACTATCTGGCTCCCTGTGGTATTCTTTGTCATAGTTTTTTTCTGTCTGTCAGTCTCTTTCTCTCTTTTTCTGAGACCCTTTTTATTGTTCTCTTTCATTTTCTATTTCTCTGACTCTCTCTTCCTATCTTTTTCACTCTCATTCTCTGACAATCTCTGCCTATCTCTCTCTCTCTTTCTCAATCTGTTCCCCCTCCCCCTCTGTCTGTCTGTCTGTCTGTCTGTCTCTCTCTCTCTCAATATCGGTTCCCTTTCACTTGTATTTATATCTGTCACTGTCTCTTCTTTCTGTTTATCTAACCCTCTGTTTCTTTTTTTCCTGTTCATTCTCTCTCTCATTATCTGGCTCTCTTTTCTCCCTCTGGCACTTTCTTTCTCTCCTTTTTTTCTAGTTCTGGCTTGCTCTCTCTGACTCTTTGTGTCTCCAATTTGCTCTTTTTCTAACTCACTATGGCTCCCTTCTCTGTTGCTCTCTGTCTCTCTATCTCTCTTGGTTTATTTTTCTTTCTCACTCTGACTCTCTTCCTCTCTCCCACTGTCACATTCACCCTCTTCTTCTCACTCAGCTTTACTTTATTTCTAGCTAGCCTCTGCCTCTGTCTCTTTCTCACCCTCTCTTTGTCTTTCTCCCTCTCTTTGTCTCTCTCCCTCTCCCCCTGGCACATTCGGTTTCCGGTCTCTCTGGTTTGCTCTGGCTCATTCTCTGACTCAGTTGCTATTGTGGCACTTTGTCTGTCCCTCCCTCTCTCTCACTATGTCTTGTTATGGGCCAAAACTTGAAACAAGGTACTAAGTGGAATTGAGGAGGCAATGGTTAAATCTAGTTTAGCATTGATTTAATCCTACATCAAATAATGGTTTCCTAGTTATATAAAGATTGGTGTATACTCAGTGTGGGGCATATAAGGAGAAGCAATCAGGGCCAGAAAGGAAAAGCACACTAGAAGCTCTCAGGGACTGAGACAGATTCATTCCATCTTCAACTTTTGTTGTGGCTGGAGGCTGAAGCAGAAACCCTTCCAAGTCAGGGAGATTCAGAAGCCAGAGAAGGCAAGTGGGAACTCAAGCTCTAGAAACCAAGGCCAGACTGAAAGGTTCTCCAGAAAGCTGCCCAGCCCCAGGAAGGAGATAGTAAAAAGATCTGGACTATCAGAAAGCTAACCAGGCCACAGGAAAGGAGACAAGACTTTGAAGGATACAGTAAAGGATTTGGACTTTAATACCTGGCTGCAATTGAGGTGATTACTGAACTGAAACTAAGGATGCCTCAAGATCCCAAGGAAACCCCAACAAGAGAAGATTACACTTTAGAGAGAATATTACAGTCTCTTTAACTATATGTCTTTCCCTCTTTTTCACTGTTTCTTTTTCTCTCTCTTATTTATTTATTTATTTTACCTTGTTTCTTTCTCTCTCACACAGTCTGTCTCTTTCCCTCTTACTCTGTTCCTCTCTTTTTCTGTTTTTATATTTGACTTTTTTCTTTTTTCTTTCTTTCTTTCTCTCTTCTCTCTCTCTCTCACATTCTATCTCCTTTTCTCTCATTCTGCTTCTTTCTTGTTTGCTCTCCCTGGCTCTGTCTTTCTATCTGTCTCTTTTTCTGAATTACTCTTTTTTCTCTCTCTCTCTTTCTTGACTCCCCTATTCTCTGGCTTCCCATCACTCCATATTTCTGTCTCTTTCTCTCTCTGTCTCTCTATCTCACTATGGCTTGCTCTCTGACATTTTCTCACTTTTTCTATCAGTCTTTCTATTTGGCTCTTTCTCTCTTTCAGACTCTGTATATCCCTCACTCTCTCTCTTTTTTTTTTTTTTTGTTTTTACCATTCATCTTTCTTTAATCTAACCCTAAATCATTGGTTATTCATCAACTTATTCACAGAAAGTTATGGACATGCTACTATGAGAACACTGTAATATAATGAGGAGGGAGATGGAAAGCTGGATATAGACAAAAGTGAGAAATAGAGCATTTCTGGAACCTGGAAAATTACTAGGGGGTGATACCATGGTTTTAAATACATACAATCTAAGAAAAATCATGAAGGAGAAATTTTAAAAGTTGCTTTTAAATTCAAAAGCAGAAGAGATCACCTTCAAATGAAAATTTTGTAGATATGTTATAGGAGTGCTAGCATTTGGTGTGCTGAATTTTTGATGTGTTTTTCTTGGAGTGTCATTTGCATGTTGCATTTTGGACATGGGTTTCTTAGCATGTCAGATTGTTGACATTTTTCCCTGGTGTGCCATTGGCATGTTGAATTTTTGACATGGTTTTCTTGGCTTGCCATTGGCATGCCAAAAGTCAATCTTAAAAACCAAGCAATCACTATAACAATTTAGTGTTTGACAAACCCAAAGATCCTCACTTTTGGGATAAGAATTCATTATTTGACAAAAATTGCTGGGATAACTGGAAATTAGTATGGCAGAAATTAGGCATGGACCCACACTTAATACCGTATACCAAGATAAGATCAAAATGGGTCCATGATTTAGACATAAAGAACGAGATTATAAACAAATTGGAGGTACATAGGATAGTTTATCTCTCAGACTTGTGGAAGAGGAAGAAATTTGTGACTAAAGATGAACTAGAGACCATTATTGATCACAAAATAGAAAATTTTGATTACATCAAATTAAAAAGCTTCTGTACAAACAAAACTAATATAAACAAGATTAGAAGGGAAGCAACAAACTGGGAAAACATCTTCACAGTTAAAGGTTCTGATAAAGGCCTCATTTCCAAAATATATAGAGAGCTGACTCTAATTTATAAGAAACAAAGCCATTCTCCAATTGATAAATGGTCAAAGGATATGAATAGACAATTTTCAGATGATGAAATTGAAATCATTACCACTCATATGAAAGTGTTCCAAATCATTATTAATCAGAGAAATGCAAATTAAGACAACTCTGAGATACCACTACACACCTGTCAGATTGGCTAAGATGACAGGAAAAAATAATGATGAGTGTTGGAGGGGATGTGGGAAAACTGGGACACTGATACATTGTTGGTGGAGCTGTGAACAGATCCAACCATTCTGAGAGCAATCTGGAATTATGCCCAAAAGTTATCAAACTGTACATACCCTTTGATCCAGCAGTGTTTCTACTGGGCTTATACCCCAAGGAGATACTAAAGAAGGGAAAGGGACCTGTATGTGCCAAAATGTTTGTGGCAGCCCTGTTTGTAGTGGCTAGAAGCTGGAAACTGAGTGGCTGCCCATCAATGGGAGAATGGTTGGGTAAATTGTGGTATATGAATGTTATGGGATATTATTGTTCTGTAAGAAATGACCAGCAAGATGAATACAGAGAAGCTTGGAGAGAATTACATGAACTGATGCTAAGTGAAATGAGCAGAACCAAGAGATCATTATATACGTCAACAACGATACTGTATGAAGATGTAATCTGATGGAAGTGGATTTCTTTGACAAAGAGACCTAATTCAGTTTCATTTGATCAATGATGGACAGAAGCAGCTACACCCAAAGAAAAAAAAAACACTGGGAAATGAATGTAAACTGCTTGCATTTTTGTTTTTCTTCCTGGGTTATTTCTACCCTCTGAATCCAATTCTCCCTGTGCAACAAGAAAACTGTTTGGATCTGCACACATACATTGTGTCTAGGATATACTGGGACATATTCAACATATATAGGACTGCTTGCCATCTAGGGGAAGGGGTGGAGGGTGGGAGGGAAAAACTGGAACAGAAGTGAGTGCAAGGGATAATGTTGTAAAAAAAAATTATCCTGGCATGGATTATGTCAATAAAAAGTTACTATAATAATAAAAAAAAAGTAAAAAAAAAAAAAAACAAGCAATGCAAAATAAAGCCATAGGTTTCTCCCTTTTGATTGAAGATAAGTGACTGGATTGTGGTAAATATCAAAAAATGCACGAATATCTCTCTCCAGTGTTGGCAATCGCTAAGAGCAGCTAAATTAAATGTCCAAAACCTATATTTAATTAATTCACACATGGAGAAGTGAAAATTTCTCTTTCTCTGTCCTGCCACCTCTCTCTGTTTCTTGCTTACACTATATTCCCTCTCTGGCTCTGACTCCTTGTTTCTTTTGATCTTTCTCACTTTTTGTTTCCCTCTCTTGCTCTCTCTGGTGACTCCATCATATTGGATGGATCCTCTGAGGTGAACTTAGGTGAGACATAGGCCATACTTGCACAGAATGCACAGACAGATAGGTATGTACATTGTTGAAAGGAACTTCAAATTGAAGAGATTGCCAAACAGGCTGAGTATTTAAGCGAGTCACAGTAAATATAGACTTTCTTGCCTTTGCTCTCTCTAATCTATGTCCATTTATTTACAAATCCTCATTGTTCTCTGAATTTCTCCAATCCACTGTTTTTCATGGCACAATATTCTAACACATTCATTACCACAATTTGTTTAGACAATTTCCAATATATTTTTTGCTATTAAAAAAAAAACTAAAAAAAACAACAACAACAAAAAAAACACAAATCTTCAGATCTGCTCAAAGTCTGATATTTTGTGTCCAAGTGACTCTTGAAAGTGCCATTAACCTTCCCTTTTATAAAATTTATTGAGGGAGGATGGAGCCAAAATGGGGGAGAGGAGCTAAGACTCTGCCTGAGTTCTTGTTGGCTTCCCTCAGAATCAACACCAGATCAGGACTCTGCTTTTGGCATGACAGAACCCACAACATTAGGAGTCTAACAAATTTCCAGAAGATATCTTAGAAAGACTTCCGGAGAAGTCTCAATTGGGCTGGGGATGACACGCCCCAATGGAGGCTCAAAACAGGGAGGCCCAGGGCAGAGAGACCCCCATGTAGGTTATCTAGTGGGAGGCTCTTAAACAAAATACAGCAGTACTGGCTACTGTGTTCTGGTTCAGAAACCAATGGATCAGCAGATTAGCTGTGAGAATTCTAATGTAACTTTGGAAGGCAAAGAGTGACATCCCTGAACCCAACATGACAAGCACAACTTGGCCATGCCCACCTAGCATGGGATGGAAGCCAGTAGCATCGGCCCCTGTCCCCTTGAAGAGAAAACTCAGGATATTTTCTCCTTTGTCCTAGAAGTAGACCTCAACCTTTAAAAATGAGCTAAAAAGCAAAAAGAGCTCTGTTTATAGATAACTATTATGGAGAGTGGGAAGAATAGACCTCAGACACTGAGCACACTAAAGGCAAAACACTCCAGATGAAGTCTCAAAGGGAGATATGGTCTTCAGCTTAAAGGGCTCTCTTGGAAGAATTCAACTGAAGAGAAAACAGAAAAGTAGAACAGGAAAAGGATAAGAAAAAGGGGAGGGAGTGAAAAAGAGGAGGGCAGATTGAGGTTTTGTTTAGAAGCAAAACAGTGGTGAGGAGGGGAAGGGGAAAAGGAAAATGAAAAGTACAATCTGGGAAAAATAGAATGGTGAGAAATGCAGTTAATAATTTTAACTCTGAATGTGAATGGGATGAACTCTCCCATAAAAGGGAAAAAGAAAGCTGACTGGATTAGAAGCCAGTTTTGTTTACGAGAAACACTTTCGAAGCATAGAGTAAATGTAAAGGGCTGCAGCAGAATCTATTATGCATCAGCTGAAATAAAACTTATTCAGAGGAGAGATTCTTGTCTAGGAAAAGACTAGCAGAGAGACTTTACACATATATCTCAAATAGGGACTTGGGCTAATCTCTGTAACTAAATTCCTGGTGTTTAACAAGAGTTTAGTCTACCTAGTAGGACCCCCTTTCTGAAAATTACAGCACATGAACAGCAAAGAGATGACACCTCATTTTGGCCTCCCCAGCTCTTTACAGAGTCACTAGCTTTTATATCACTAATACCCCAAACTATGTTGAGGCACCTAAAATTAGTCATTACCTCCACTCTGTCTGGCATCCTCAGTCTTTGAGGAAGGGGGAGAACAATGATCATAGTCTCTCCAGGTCACTTGCTTTCTCTCACACTTCTTAAATCATTTTTTCTCCTCCTCTTTCTCCCCTTTCTCTCTCCCATTTCTCAAAGATAAGATCTCTGTTCTTGGAGTTCCCTCTCCAACTGTCCATGCCCCACCCTGTGGGGTGCTGTCAGGAGAGATAACTCTTTGGTGAAAGTAAGACAAAGCCTGACTTTGGCTATCATCTGCGCCCCTGAAGGATGCACTTTTATATTTCTGAAGTCCCCATCAAAAGCAATGCCTTTAGTTGGAGAGCAACTCAACAGGTTGTGATAAACAGGGCTTCTCTCCAAGACTACCTCATTCTGCTCACTCCCTCCACTGGGCCCCTTTAATTAGCTCATCTGAAAAGAAACAGAGACATTTAGGCAGATGAGTAGGCAGAGCAGTGATCTGGTTTCAGGAAAACCTGTTCAAATCTGAACTCTGCCTCAATTTCCTTAACTGTTATGAGGATAAAAACAGCATTAACTCCAAAGAGTTGTTCTTAACATCAAACAGATAATATCTGTAAAATAGTTAGCACAGCATAGTAGCAAATGCTGCATAAATGTTTCTTCCCTCTCCCTCATTTTTCCTGAATATGTCTCCCTTATATCTCTCTCCCTTCAAACCTCTGTTTGCCTCAGTTTTTACATCTGTATATTCAGAGATAATAATATCTGCCAGAGTGATTGTGAGGATCAAATGAGACAATGATTGTAAAGAGTTTAGCACAGTGCCTGGCACCTAGTGCCGTGGCAGAGCATTTGGTTGGGAGTCAGTTGAGAGCACTCCCACAGGATCATTTGAGACAAAACTATATATCAGTTTATATCAATTAGGGTCTGGGGAAAGAAGGCTTATTTGCACCCCACCATTCTGGCTCTAAGCCATGTTTAGTAATACTAAGATTGGCATAAAAACACAGACATTTTTAGAGTATTTAATCACAGAATCTACTGGAAATAGAAATCATCAAAACACTTCTGGATTCAAGGGACCTTTACTCCAGAAGCATCCTTCTGGAGCACCAGCAACTCTATACATTCTTATATCAGTGATTTTAGAAAGTATTTGTCAGCCATTTTCATAGGCTTGACTAGGGCCAAGAGTCAGGGTTCCCTATGTCTCCTATAGTAGGTAGGGGTTATACAATCATTAACTTATGATGATGATTATATTCAGGCACTCCCCATAGCAGCTCCTCTGGTGCCCCTGAGAAAATGGCCATCTCTCCCCATCAGTGCCTCGGCCGGCGAGGCAGAGTGTGTGTACCCTGGAAGAAAAGAGATAAGGGGCAAGAGAGAGGGGATGCACAGAAGGGAGGCAAGACAAGACATTCTGATCAAGCCTCATTTTAATGGGTGCAATAGTACAGATATATATAGAGTCACCTTGGGGCCTTTCACTGTATGACTTGTATAGGGAAAAGAAAAAGAGGGAGAGAGGGGCCTTGGATCAGAGAAGGAGAATCTAGGAAAAACAGAGAGGGAAGAGGGACAGTGAGGAAAGGAGAGAAATCTTCATTGGAAAAGGGAAGAAAAATGGATGAAATTTAAGAGATGAACACATGTTTAAAGAAACAGACTCTAACCCTAACCCTAAATTCGCCTCCCGACTCCCGCCTCCCGCCTCCCGCCTCCCGACTCGCCTCCTGACTCTAACCCTAAATTCGCTGCCTCCCGACTCTATCAGAGTCTGATTCTTTTTGTACAGCAAAATAACGTTTTGGTCATGTATACTTATTGTGTATCTAAGTTATATTTTAATATATTTAACATCTACTGGTCATCCTGCCATCTAGGGGAGGGGGTCGGGGGGTAAGAGGTGAAAAATTGGAACAAGAGGTTTGGCAATTGTTAATGCTGTAAAGTTACCCATGTATATATCCTGTAAATAAAAGGCTATTAAATTAAAAAAAAAAAAAAAAAAAAAGAAAGAAAGAAACTGGAAGTAAAGGACATACAGCATCTTCCAAATAGGACAACAGGGATCTACAAATTTTTTTTGCAACGTATGGAACTTTTATAAAAATTAAGCACTAGCATAAACAGACACTGCACCCAAATGTACAAAGGTACAAATAATTAAAACATCGTTTCATTCCCTGTTAGAAATGTATGGATATTTATTTGATTTCCCCAGTTATGAGAATTAAATTGGAGAAATGAACTAAATTAGAAACCTGAAACCCACAAGGCCCTCAGAAAAGAATCAAGGGAGAAGGTCATCTTCCCCCAAGGGAGTATAAACTCCTTGGGGATAGGGCCTGACTTTTATAATCAGGGGCTTCCTGCCAACTCTGTCTGGGAGGGATTTGCTAGTCCCAGAAACTCCTTCCTGCCTATCCCACAGGAAATCCATTCATCCAATCACAGGCAGAGGCAGTATTTAAGGATTCTCACTGCCTCTCCCACGTGATCCCTGCCTGCCCTCTCCACCTTCACACACACACACACACACACACACACACCCCTCACCCCAACAGGCACACAAAACTCCTCCCAGGCCTCCAAACTCCACCCCAGGCTCACAATCCACCTGGGTTGTCACCTCCCTGGCTGGTCATCTGTGAGAGCTCCTTCTTCTCTCCCAGAATCACCTTCTCCTGTTGAGCAGAAAGACTGCCCTGCTAAAAGAAGAGGCTGCTAAAAAAAAGTTCCATTCTGACTGAGAGGTACCTATCAGTATCCATGGTGCTGGCGTTTAGATGTGTGTTTTTAATATATAATAATATGTAAAATATATATATGTAATAATATATATTATCTGATAGATTGACCCTTGATGGTAAAAATTGTAACACTGAATGTGGAAAAGTTTGTATGGAAGTTCTACCTTTGAGCCACCTTTAGTCTCAGCAGGCCCTGGCCTTGATTCAAATTTATACAAGTACCTGGCAGTTGACAGGATAACATGAGAAATCAGGTGAAACTGCTGTGAGCACTTGAAGATAATAAGGTTTAATTGGAGGACATATCTTTACCAACCCTCCAAAGAGTTGGACATGACTGAATGACTCAATAATAGCAACAACAAATGTTCTATAAGCTGACATTCTTTTTTAAGGTGAGATTAAGCACTGCAGGGGAGGGGGTGGAGTGGGGTGGGGGGGTGCCACAGTGCCCAGAGCCCTGGATTTACAATCAGGAACTTAACTTCAGAGGTTTAAATCCTGCCTCAGACACTTATCAGGTATGTCAGCCTGGCCAAGTCACTCAAGTCTGTTTGCCTGTTTCCTCATCTGTAAAATGAGTTGGAGAAGGAACCCACAAACCACTCTAGCATCTTTGTCACCACAGAAATGACTGAACCATAAATCACATGAAACTGCTATGATGGCCTGAAACCCATAAGGTTTAAGTGGATGACGATGGCTTTCATGCAGTCCAACATGTTCATGTACCACAATTTGTTAGACATCCTTCAACTGAAGAGCATCTATTTTGTTTCTCTTTTGCATCTGCCTTTCTCTCTCTCAGTTCCTTCAAGTTTATGCATTGCACTGGGTTCTCTATGGCACATTTGATCACCTTTTAGTAAAGCCTAATACCAACTGGCTCTTCAGAACTTTTGGACCAATTGATAGCTACATACACTGTATGTTACTGTGCCTCTGATCCTAGCAATATTTCAACGTTTGTGATCATCACTGTCAGTCTCATGGATATAAACTGTAGCCTCAGAGTTGAAATATTTCATCAGTGAAAGCATCTTGATAAAACATTTTCTGCCTGAATAAATATGGAAAGAAACCTGCTTTTCTAGTTGCACAGAAAGAGCTGCTTATTTAGGAAGGATGTGCAAGTTTCCTAATTCAACAAAGACCTAGGTTTATAATTTCCCATATCTTGCTGTCTCTCCCAAGTGCCAGTCACATCCAGAAGGCTAAGTGTGTTCATCTGAAGTATGAGCCCTCAGCAGGAAGTGAATTTGTGAGCTGGGTTTACCTTCAGGTTTCTCTTTGGCTTCTCAGATCCACAAGGTCAAAGGAATTAGAACTAGAGGACACCTAAATGCAATGAGAGCCAGTTAATTATAATTACTTCCCCTATACTAGAGAGGTGCAGATCCAGGATTTCTACCTATGTCCTCTGACTCAAAATGTAGTGATCTTTCCCTTCCACCATACTGTCTTTCCTATAGGCCTTTAGGTAGAAAAGAAGGATCCCACACATCTAAGAAGCTATCTGCTATCTCTAGTATCTTTTCTTTTCTCTCCTTCCTGCTCCCATTCCAGAGAAGGCTAAGTATAGAGGGCAGCAGCAACACCATTCTTCCCCCAATGTTCTCTGCTTAATTCATTTTCCTCCTCACTTTAATGATTTTCACTTTTCTTTTTGTTAAAACTTTTATTTTTCAAGTCCTATGCTGAGACAATTCTTCAGTATTAGCCCTTGCAAAACCTTATGTTCTAATTTTCTCTCCCTTCCCCCATCCCTTCCCCTACACAGCAGATAGTTTAATATATGTTAAACATGGTAGAAATATATGTTAAATTCACTGTATGCATATATATTTATACAATTAACATACTGCACAAGAAAAATAAAATCAAACCAGTAAAAAAAAAGAGAGAGAGAGAGAGAGAAAGCAAAATAAAATGCAAGCAAACAACAAAAAGAATGAAAATGCTATATTGTGATCCACAATCAGTTTCCACAGTCCTCTCTCTGGGGTAGATGGCTCTCTTCATCATAAGATGATTGGTACTGGTTTGAATTGTGTCATTGTTGAAGAGAGCCATGGCCATGATGATTTTAACTTTCCTTACAGATCTGGCAATAACTAATCAAATTTTTATAAAATCCTTTCCACATTGGTTACATTCACAAAATTTCTCTCCAGTCTGGATTCTGTGATGTAATATAAGAGATTCCCCTTTAAAAAAAACCTTTCTCCAATGATTACATTCATGAGTTTTCTCTCCAGTGTGGATTCTCTGATATACAGAAAAAGCTCCACTTTCTCTAAAAAGCTTTTCCACATTGATTACTTTTGTAAAGGTTTGCTCCAAAATGGATTCTCTGATGTAGAATAAGACTATTGTTATATTTGAAAGTCTTTCCTTATTGATTATATTCATAATGATTCTTTCCAGTCTGAATTTTTTAATGTGTAGTAAGATCTCCCTTATGTCTAAGTCTTTCCACATTGCTTTCCTTCATGAAGGTTTTCTTCAGTGTGGATTCTCTGATTACAGAAAAAGGTCCCCTATGTCTAAAAGTCTTTCTACACTGGTTATGTCCATAAGGTTTCTTTCCAGTTTGGATTCTCTGATGAAGAGTAAGAACTTACTTTTTTTGCATTTCTTCTTCTCTTTTCCACTTCATCCATGTGTGAGCATTTTTATCATATGTTTCAAAACCACAATACAATTGATGGTACAGTGAATTTCACTTGGATAGAGAGCCTTGAATCAGGAAGACCTGACTTTTATCCTATGTCAGAAACTTGCTACTCAAGATTTATCACTCCATTTCCCTCAGTTTCTTTATCTGTAAAAAGGAGGCAATAATAGCATCTAAGTCCTATATCCTCTTATGGATAAAATGAGATAATATTTATATGGTGTATGATACATAGCAGGTGCGATATAAATGCTAGCTATTTTATTTCATTTTGACTATTTCCTCCTCAATTGTGCTCTCCTGAAACCATTATTAATATCACAAATTAATGATTTGGTGAGGCATAAATTTATCCAGTTTATCTGCTCCATAATGGGTTTCTACATAGTTGCTGGTATATTGTGTGACCTGACAGTCTGTGACCTCCATGAGAGCAGGGGATATTCCTTGCCTTCTTTAGCTCCCGGGGCTTAGCCCATGGTCTGACATATCACAGGCACTTAAATGTTTGCTGACTTAGTTCTAGTCCATCTTGGATCACCTGATCCCTTTGGACACTTTCAGGAGAATTCCATCAGCCCAAATCCCAAACAGTGATATCTTATAGGGTCACAAATGATAACTGAATGGGAACTACAAGGTCATGGAGTGTACCCTCTCATTTTATAGATGGGAAAACTTAGATTCAGGACACCACTGCCAAGAAATGTGTGAAAAAAGAATTCCAAGGCAGGTCTTTCTCCCCCAAGCCTGGCACTTACTTCATGGTAACTCCATGAAGCATCTTGTAGCCACAGCTCTCATATACCTATTAACCACCTCACTCACCTGGAGGGGAGCTCCTCAGGCCTTCGTGGTTCACCATGCAGGGTACCTCCCTTTGCTCAGAAGAAGAGATCCCATCTTTTCTGGGAACTGGAAGCCCTGGGCAGGAAAATCAGTTAGAGATGAAGATGCAGAGAAGTTTGTAACTTAGGTCTCCTTGGGGAGATGGTGAGCATCCAGAACTGCTCCATTTTGTGATTCACATACACACATATCAGTCTGTGTTTATCCATTAGTGCTTGTAAAGCAAGTAATGCAAAAGAGAATGTGTCATAATATCCTGTTGTACAACTTCTGAGAAAGAGCCAAATGCACTTTCCCCCTCCTCCTATCCTGTTTGACTCGATATTGGCAGAAATGTCTAATATTTCTCAAGTTTCATTTAAACCAAACATTGTTTTTCACATTTTTTTCTAAAGTTTTGGAGTTTTAGGCTTTCTCCCTTATCCCCACCCACCATTCATAAACCACTTGTGGAGTTCTACAAAATATATTCATAAAAGTCAAGTTGTGGGGAAAAAAAACCTCACATCTCTCACCCTAATGAAAATAAAAACCCTCAAGAAAAATTGTTTAAAAAGAGAGAGAAAGAGAGAAAGTGCTTCAGTCTACATCCAGACAAAATCATTTCCTTCTCTGGGTATGGAAGGAGTTTTCATCAGCAGAGTAGCCAGGGATGGTTATCCTACTAAGTATGGGACAATCATCCCCAGCTGGTCATCCTGAAACATCGATATTACTTTGTACATGATATATTTCAGAGAGAGACAGACAAACAGACAGACACACACACACACACACACACGGAAAAAAAAAGGGAGAAACAGAGATTCAGAAAAATAGGGAGAGACAGAGACTCACAGAGAGTCAGAGAGTGAAAATCAGAGTGAGAAAGAGAAAGAGACAGTGAGTCAGAGAGGCAAAGAGAAATACAGACACAGAGAGCCATTTTAATCCACTTCTCCAAAGGTGAATGTATTAAATGTAGGTTTTGGGCAATTTCCTTTCTGCTCTTACAGATTGTTGCCACCAGAGGGAGACCTTCATTCAGTTTTTCAGTTTTAGCACAGGCCAAAGATCTTAAAAAAAAGAAGGGAGAATCCGGTGGCTTTCTTTTTTGTTTTTTAAATTTGAGCTTTGGCAGCCACAGAGAGCATGATGGGAACTGAATGTGGATCACAACATAGCATTTCCACCTTTGTTGGTGGTGGTGTTTCCTTGCTTGTTTTTTCTTTCTCTTCTTCCCTCCCTCCTCCCCACCTTTTTGATCTGATTTTTCTTGTGCAGAATCATATATGTGGAAAGTGATTTACAAGAATTGAACCTGTATTGGATTACTTGATGTCTAGGGGAGCAGAAGGAGAGGAGGGAGAAAGAAAAATCTGAAACACAAGGTTTTGCAAGAGTGAATGTAGAAAAGTCACTTTGCATATATTTTGAAATATATTTTTAAAAAGAGAAAAGAAAACTATTTTTCTTTTCTTTCTTTTTTTTTTTTTAACTGTTTCTGTCTCACTAACTCTGTTTCTTTCCCTTTCTCACTCTGTTTTTCACTCTACAGCTTGGTCTCTGTCAATCTCTGGCTCTTTCCTGTCCCTTTCTCCATTTCTTTCTTTTTTTTCAGTTTCTTATTCATTCTCAGGTTATTTATTTACTTTTTTTTTTTTTTTTTTTTTTTTTTTTTTTTTTTGCTTACTGTCTTTTGTGCCTCTCTTGCACTCCTCTTTTTCTCTCTTTTTTTGTTCATTTTTTTTGCTTGCTCTCTCTCTTTTTCTGTCTCTCACTTTTTCTCTCTAACTCTGTTTCTCTCTCTTCTCTTTCACTCACTCTCACTGTTTCTTTCTCTCTTTTCCCCTCTCTCACTCTGTCTCTCTCAATATCTTTCTGACACTCTCTCTCCGGATATGTCTCTTTTGATATCTGTGACTCTGTCTCTGTTTCACTAGGTCCCTTGGAATGATCTTTTCTTTTTTCTCTGAATTTCCTCATCTGTTGATGATTTTCTCTCTCTTTCTGTCCCTCTCTTTTGTTCTCTATTTCTTTCTGCCTCTTTCTGTTTTTCTCTCTTTCTCACCTTTTTTCCCCCCACTATCTGGCTCTGTGGTATTTTCTCTCATACTGTATTTCTGTCTGTTGGTCTCTTTCTCTTTTTTTCTCAGATCCTTTCTATTATTCTCTTTTGTTTTCTGTTTCCCTGACTCTCTCTTTCTTCCTATCTTTTTCACTCTCACTCTCTGACAATCTCTGCCTATCTCTCTCTCTTTCTGACTCTGTTCCTCTCTCTCTCTCTCTCTCTCTCTCTCTCTCTCTTTCTCTCTATCTCTCCCCCAATATTTGGTTCTTTTGGCTGGTTGTCTCTGTCAGTGTCTCTTCTTTCTGTTTCTCTGATCCTCTGTTTCTTTTTCACCTATTCATTTTGTCACTATCTGGCTCTCTCTTTCTTCCTCTGGCATTTTCTTTCTTTTTTTTTTCTAGCTCTGGATTGCTCTCTCTTTTTGTCTGTGTCACTGTTTCTTTCTTTGTCTCTGATTTGCTCTTTTTCTAACTCTCTCTTTCTGGCTTTCCTTTCTGTTTCTCTATTTGTCTCTCTATCTCTCTTGATTTTCTCCCTCTTTCTCACTCTCTGGCTCTCTCTCTTCCTCTCTGCCACTGTCACTTTCACTCTCTCCCTCTCTGGTTTACTCTAGCTCACTTTGTCTGCCTCTGCCTCTGTTTCTTTCTCTCTCTGGCTTACATTATCTCCTTTTTTACTTTCTTGATATTGCTTACATATTATCTCATTCTCTCTCTCTCTCTGAATTTCTCTTTTTCTTTCTTACACTCTGGCTCTCTCTCTTCCTCTGACAATTTCTTTCTCTCCTTCTCTAATGGGTCCTAGGAGTAGACCTTAATTTTTAAAGATGAGCTAAAAAGCAAAAAGAGCTTTGACTATAGATAGCTATTATGGAGACAGGGAAGAACAGACCTCAAATACTGAGCACACCAAAGGCAAAATACTCCAAATGTAGTCTCAAAGGAAGATACGATCTCCAGCTTAAAGGGTTCTTTTGCAAGACTTCAATTGAAGAAAAGATAGTAATAGAATAGGAAAAGAATAAGAAAAAAGGGGAGGAGCTAAAAAGAGGAGGGCAGATTGAGTTGGTGTTCAGAAACAAAACACTGGTGAGGAGCTAAAGGGAGAAAGGAAAAAGAAAGGTATAATTTGGGAGAAATAGGATGTTGAGAAATGCAGTTAGTAATTTTAACTCTGAATGTGAATGGGATGAACTCTCCGATAAAAGGGAAATAGAAAGCTGACTGGATTAGAAGCCAGTTTTGTTTACAAAAAAAACAAAAAGAAAAACAAAAAAACCCCACTTTTGAAGCAGAGAGATACATACAGAGTAAATGTAAAGGGCTGCAGCAGAATCTATTATACATCAGCTGAAGTAAAACTTATTCAGAAGAGGAATTCTTGTCTAGGAAAAGACTAGCAGAGAGACTTTATACATATGTCTCATATAGGGATGTGGGCTAATCTCTATAACTCGGTTCCTGCTTTTTGACAAGGAATTAGTCTAAGATCCCTTTTATGGAAAGGCTGAATTTCTCAGTTGGCCTAGTAGGATCCCCTTTCTGAAAATTACAGCACAAGAACAGCAAAGAGATCATACCTTGTTTTGGCCTCCTCAGGTCTTTACAGAGTGACTAGCCTTTATGTCACCAATATCCCAAACTGTGGCAAGGCACCTAAAATTAGCCATTACCTCCACTCTGTCTGGTATCCTCAATCTTCAGGGAAGGGGGAGAACAATGATCATAGTCTCTCCAGGTCACTTGCTTTTTCTCACACTTTTTAAATCATTTTTTTTTTCTCCTCCCCTTTCACCACATATCCCAAAGATGAGATCTCTGTTCTTGGAATTCCCTCTCCAACTGTCCATGCCCCACCCTGTGGGGTACTGTCAGAGGGGGATAACTTCTTGGTCAGAGTAGGACAAAACCTGACTTAGGATATCATCTGTCCTTGAGTGATGTACTTTTATATTTCTGAAGGCCCCATCAAAAGAAATGCCTTTGGAAACTAAGCATTGACCCACACTTAACACCGTACACTAAGATAAGGTCAAAATGGGTTCATGACCTAGGCATAAAGAATGAGATTATAAATAAATTAGAGGAACACAGGATAGTTTACCTCTCAGATCCGTGGAAGAGGAAGGAATTTATGACCAAAGAAGAACTAGAGATCATTACTGATCACCAAATAGAAGATTTTGATTATATCAAATTGAAAAATTTTTGTATAAACAAAAGTAATGCAGACAAGATTAGAAGGGAAACAATAAACTGGGAAAACATTTATACAGTCAAAGGTTCTGACAAAGGCCTCATTTCCAAAATATATAGAGAATTGACTCTAATTTATAAGAAATCAAGCCATTTTCCAATTGATAAATAGTCAAAAGATATGAATAGACAATTCTTAGATGAAAAAATTGAAACTATTTCTAGCCATATAAAAAGATGCTCCAAGCCATTATTAATCAGAGAAATGCAAATTAAATGCAGAATGTTGGAGGGGCTGTGGGAAAACAGGGACACTAATACATTATTGGTGGAATTGTGAATACATCCAGCTATTCCGGAGAGCAATTTGGAACTATGTTCAAAAAGTTATCAAACTGTGCATACCCTTTGATCCAGCAGTGTCTCTACTGGGCTTATGTCCCAAAGAGATCTTAAAGAAGGTAAAGGGACCTGTTTGTGCAAGAATGTTTGTGGCAGGTCTCTTTATAGTGGCCAAAAACTGGAAACTGAGTGGATGTCCATCAATTGGAGAATGGCTGAATACATTGTGGTATATGAATATTATGGGATATTATTGTTCTGTAAGAAATGACCAGCAGGGTGATTTCAGAAAGGCCTGGAGAGACTTACACGAACTGATGATGAGTGAAATGAGCAGGACCAGGAGATCATTACATACTTCAACAACAATACTATATGATGATCAATTCTGAAGGACCGGCCATCTTCAGCAATGAGATGAACCAAATCAGTTCCAATAGGGCAGTAATGAACTGAATCAGTTACACCCAGCGAAAGAACTCTGGGAGATGACTAAGAACCATGACATAGAATTCCCAATCCCTCTATTTTTGTCTGCCTGCATTTTTTATTTCCTTCACAGGCTAATTGTACGCTATTTCAGAATCCTATTCTTTTTGTACAGCAAAATAATGGTTTTGACATGTATATTTAATTTATATTTTAACATATTTAACATGTATTGGTCAACCTGCCATCTAGGGGAGGGGATGGGGAGAAGGAAGGTTTGGCAATTGTCAATGCTGTAAAATTACCCTTGCCTATAACTTGTAAATAAAAAGCTATTTAAAAAAAAGAAGAAAGAAATGCCTTTGGCTGGAGACCACCTCAATCTGTGTGATAGACAGGGCATCACTCCAAGACTACTTCATTCTGCCTATTCTCTTTACTGGGGCCCTTTAATTAGCTCCTCTGAAAAGTAACAGAGACATTTAGGTAGCTGAGTGGGTAGATCAGTGACCTGGGTTCAGGAAAACCTGTTCAATTCTGAGCTCTGCCTCAATTTCCTTAACTGTAATGAGGATAAAAACAGCACTCACTTCAGAGAGTTGTTCTTAACATCAAACAGATAATATCTGTAAAGTGCTTAGCACAGCATAGTAGCAAATGCCACATAAATGCTCCTTCCCTCTCCCTCCTTTTTCCTCCATATGTCTCCTTTGGATCTCTCTCCCTTCAAACCTCTGTTTGCCTCAGTTTTTACATCTATAAATTCAGAGATAATAGCACAGTGCCTGGCACCCAGTGCTGCGGGAGAGCATTTAGTTGGGAGTCAGTTGAGAGCACTCCCACAGGATCATCTGAGACAAAGTTATATATCAGTTTATGGCAATTAGGTCTGGGGAACAAGGCTTATTTATACCTCACAATTCTGGCTCTAAGCCACGTTTAGTAATGCTAAGATTGGTATAGAACACAGAAGTTGTTAAAATATTTAACCACAGAATCTACTGGAAAGAGAAATCATCAAAACATGTCTGCATTTGAGGGACGTTTACTCAGGAAGCATTTCTTCTGGAGTGTCAGCAACTCTACAGGAGCTTATATCAGGGATTTTAGAAAATATTTGCCAGTCGTTTTCATAGGCTTGCCTAGGGCAGAGAGTCAGGGTTCCCTATGTCTCCTATAGTAGGTAGGGATTATACAATCGTTAACTTATGATGATGATAATTATATTCAGATGCTCCTAATAGCAGCTCTCCTCTGTAATAAAACAGACTTTTGGCTTCATCCTTCTCTGAGTCCAAAAGGTTTATTTCACTGCCTTCAGAAGACAATATTTACAGAAGAACTCCTGGTAAAGTAGAGCTGGGTGGAAGTGGCACTCAAGGAGGGTAAAGGTTGTAGCTTGTGCTACTGAAAAAATTGGCGATCTCTCCCCATCAGGTCCTTCCCCACCCGTCAGAGCTCCATGGCTGCTGCAGGCACCCTCCTCCCCTCCCTCCAGAAGGGAGGTTGACTGACTCCTGGGAAATAACTAGCATATAGGAGTCCCTCTCCACCTGCTTACTCAGCTATTTTATCTTGAGTGCTACCGAGTATAGCAGAGACGGCTGGATTGCCACAGTGTCTTTGTTCTTCGCAATATGTATCTTTGTCAGGAGATCATATTGTATCTCCTTCAACCTGTTCTTTTACTCTTCTCTTTTGTGGTTTAGGGCAGACCATCCTTTCAGCCTCCCATGCTGTCAATTTCAGCCCAACATCTGTGTCATCATCCATTCCTTATCCTCTCCCAGCTGACATTTCCAATCAGTTGCCAATTTTTTGTTCTCCCCTACATCTCTCTTATCTGTCACCTTAATGCTCAGGTAGCTACTGTCCTGCCCCCAGCCCTCAGTCTGGACCATTGCAGTAGTGTCCTGCTTGATCTTCCTGCTGTTAGGCTGTACCCTCCATTCCATTCTCTGCCCTGAAGCTGCAATGAGATCCCCCAAATGCCAAGCTACCTATGTCAATACCTTGTTCAGGAAATCTCAGTGTTCTTCACTGACCAACATCAAATATTATAATTTTCACGTTGATCGCCTCCCTTCAGGATTTCAAAGTTGGAATAAGCTTTATTATAGGTACCATTCTTAGCAGGGATACATACATGCATACACACATAAATACACACATATATAATGTATAAATAAGCACACACATTAGATATACATATTCAAAAATGTTTTACTTATAGAGGTGAATGTGATCAAAACAGTTAGGAGACTACTTCCTTCGAGATCATCTGTTCTACCCTCTCCTCACTTTATAGATGAGAAAACATAGACCCAAGAAGGTTAACTTAATTAATTCAAGATCACTCAGGTAATAGCCATCAGAGTTAGGATTTAAACTCAGATCCTCTAGTCCTAAAGCCAGTATTTTTCCCACACTAACAATCAGAATTTTGTTCAAGTGTTTTAGTGACATTGTGACCCAGTTGGAGTTTTCTTGGTAAAGATTCCAGAGTAGACATTTCCTTCTCTGCCTCATTTCACAGAGGAGGAAACATATGACTTAAGTAACTTACCCAAAGTAACACAGTGAGTGAGTGTCTAAGGTCAGATTTGGACTGATGAACATAAGTCTTCCTAGTTCCAAACGAATGCTCAGTACTATTTTCCCTATATCTACAGTACTCTATTTGCTGCTCCACCTAACTGTCCAATAACAATAATAGCTAACATCAAATAGTGTGCTAAGTGCTTTAAAATTATTATCTCATTTGATCCTCACAACTATCCTGGCAGTTAGATGCTGTGGTTACCCCCATTTTACAACCAAGGAAACTGAGGCAAAGGGGTTAAGTGACTGGCCCAGCTTCATCCAGATAGTCTGAGGCTGGGTTTGAACTCTCTTTGCCATCCCTTTGTTGCTTCTGTTGCCATACCCTAGTTGCTTCTGGTGGTCACTATACAGCCTGAGGTATGACAACTTGTGTTTCTACAGAAATATGCAAATAAGCAAAATATCCTGTGAAGACAGCATCCTTTTGTGGATCTTATAACTCAAATTTAAAATTAAAACCAGACTAACTTGGCTAGGGGTTGTGAAGGCAGAAAAGTAGAGTAAAGTTTGTAGCTTAGGTCAATTACCTCATAGGGTTGTTATGGAGATCAGATATAAAACTTTGCAAACCTTCTGATGTTCCATCAGTGCTAGCTATCCTTGGTTTTCCTAGACCAGTTACTTTATACCTAAAAGGAATTATTTTTATATTTCTCTCCAAGACCACCTTATAATTTTTATTTTTAAAGGAAAGTACACCAGAAAATGAGGTTCATTGCCATGCATATCAACTTAAAAAGCAATTCTAAGTTACCAGAGATTTTCAACTTTTATTTTTCTCCCCCCAGCTTAGTTCAAAGTTATAATTAAATAAAAATTACATTTATCAAGAAATACTCTGAGTCCTCCTCCTAACTTTCAAACACAAGGATGCCTAAATTGTACTGGAGGGTTGGGTGAAGGTGGGATGGAGTGGGGTTGGGGCATGTATTTCCTTCCCCCAAAGTGCATCGCAAGCTATGAATGCATGGATTCCTACATAAGCCTGTGTACAGTTTAGGGACATCTCTTCTTTGTACCTTCCTTCAGGTAGGTGGGGGAGTGGAGGCCAGCCTCCCCAAGTTCCCTATGTGGATGATACAGCCACTTATAGGGTGGTGGGGGCAGGGAAGGGTGGTGGGGGCAGGGAAGAGTGGTGATTCTGTATTTTGCAGGAAGCCTCAGGTGTTGCAGGTAAGAGACTTTGGAGAAGGGAGGAGTCACTCACTGAACATGGGCTGGTCCAACCTGCCCCAAATTCCCTGCCAAGTCTTCCCTGCTTGTGGGTGCTGTCCTTGCAGCTTACGACCTGAAGGACCGAGAGGGACAGCGAGCTTAGTCTTCTCAGGGGCTTCAAATCCTCCTAAGGTGAGCACACACAGATCGTGGGAAGAATCAGTCAATGTTATTTGTGCTGTGTAAGGAATACAGTCCTCTCGTTGACTTGCTGGAAGGCCAGAGCAAGACTCGGTAAAGTTGGCTTACTTTATTTTCTGGTTGTGGCTCCCATGTTTTCTTCTACTGAGCTACGGATGTCTGGAAACTTTCTGGAGTCTGTGGTGATAGGGAGAGAGGCCACCGACATCCAGGGAAAATCCAGAAAGGTCTTGATGTAGGTGGTTCTTAAGGTGACCCTTCCAGGAGCTTAGTGGTTTCCATGAAGTATTCATTAAAAAATGAGTTCTTGAAGCTGTAACTTCTTTATCCTAAAGCATGAACAATAGGGAGTCTTGGGTGGATGTAGTATGGGGCATGATGCTTAGTTATTCCATCTTTTGGGTTCTCCTTCTATGGATACAGACCAGAGGTCTGACTCAGGTGCTTTCATGTGATGTTTAGAAAATCATTCAGAGGGGAACATACACCACAATCTGGGGATGAAAAGGGCAGAAATTATTTCTGTGTGAAGGAAAAGACTGAAGTCGATTATAAAATTCCATAAGATGTTGTGACTGTTCAAAGTGATGATTGGTAGCTAAAGAGGAACAAAAAGGACCTTGTTTTAAAACATACCACTCATACACATACACACACACACACACACACACACACACACACACACACACAAACAGCTTTCAAATAAATAGATTTGGATAAAAAAACACCTTGTGGCATATGACTTAAAAAGATTTAAATCTCTTTGTGAATGATATAAGTTGATACCTCACTTGTTTGGGAACAGTTTCACATTTTGAGTAGGCAGGGAAAGATCTTTCATTTATTAAAAACTAGATAAATAAATGTATAGGAACACAGTGTCGAGGCACTACACTGATGGATACTCATGGGGAAGCTTCCTAGTGACCAGCATGATCCATATTTCAGTTCAGTTGTAAGTAACTCTTTGACTTTGGGTAAAACCTCAAAAGAAAGGAAATTATATAAACATTTCAGGACTGAGGCATGTTTTCTAAAGAACTATTGACTGAATAGGAAAAGTTAGGGAAGAATTTTTGGAATGGAATGTAATTTTTCATGATTCCATTAATATTTGGAGGCTCTCCTATAATGTATGAGAATTAGGAAGAAGAAATGATAGATTAAAAAACCCGATGCTGGAGCTTGAGAATTGAAGGCAGCTCAGGAGGGCTTCAAGGTCGCTCAGGTTCTAGCAATTAGAAGTCCTCAGTTCCCAGTAGGAGTCTGCTGAGGGAGTTTTGACTGCTGGGGGAGAGAAGCAATTGCTTTGGGCAAGAGGTTTGGTGACAACTCCTACCCTTCCTTGTCACCTCCTCCTCATTCTAATGATGAAGAAACTATATCCACATCAGGTGACTCATTCATCACCCCATGGAAACTGAAGGGCCAGTCTGGGAAAATCTTCCTAATAATTAGAGATATACTAAGGTGGAACTTGGAGAAGTTGTAGGATCCTCCTGCCTAGAGATTTTTTAATCAGAGCAGAGATGACAGTTTGCTCAGCATCTAATGTTGATGGGATTATTATTTTGTCACTGTTATCCTGCATTAAATAGTTGGATTAGATAGAAAGCTCTGATTCTGAGAGTTTGTGATCAGACTTCTTGCAGAAGATGGACATTAACTGACTTGGATAATTGTATTGAGTAGAATAGCTAAGTTTTTCTCTCTCTGAATTGATTATGCTACAGGATTGCTGTTTTTGTATACTATGCCCTGGTTCTGCCCATTGGACTTTATATCAGATCATGTAAGTCTCCCCAGGTATTTCTGAAAGCACTTTCCTTATCATTTCTTATTCTTTAGTTCTTGTTGTTGTTCTTTTGAGGCAATTGGGGTTAAGTGACTTTCCCAGGGTCACACAGCTAAGAAGTGTTAAGTGTCTGAGGCCAGATTGGAACTCAGGTCCTCCTGACTTCAGGACTGGTGCTCTGACCACTGAGCCACCTTTGTTATTTCTTATAGCAGAGAAATATCCCGTGTGATTTAAGTAGCAATAGATGTTGTTTATACCTTTTTTTTAAACTTATGTATATCAAATTCTCTCCCTCATCTCTTCTCCTCCTCCATTCATTGAGAAGACAAGCAATATGATACCCATTATATAGGACTGGAAATTCTCTGAAGGAGGGACTTTTTGGTTTAGGTCTTTTTATTCCTAGTCTTTAGCACTGTGCTGGGCACCAAGTGAATGCTTATGACCACATGGGAGAACAAATATCACAAACAAGAATGGTGTTTACAGACACAGACTGCTTAAAAGAATAAACGGAGCATATTTTGGAAGCAAATTCATAAAGATTTCATATATTTTTATAGCTTAATATCTTTAGTCTTAAAGTGACAGTGAATTTTTGCTCTTTCTCTAAATGTCTCAGATGTAGAAACAAGCTTGCAAACCTAGAACCCTACCCCACATTTCTTTGGATTTCCAGGGATCCATTTTTTCCGGATAAAAGGCTTTTTAAAAAAATTCAGTCTCAATAAGATGATTCTTCAAAGTGGAAAACTATTTCTGTTGCACCATCTTGAGGAGTCTTCACAAGTGCCTGAATTCCCCTTATCAGCAATGGATTCTAGCCTTTAAGCCCCTTCAGCCATCAAGTCTTTTATTAAAACAATACAGATTTCCTAGGTGAAAATGTGTCAAGAGCTTTTAAAATAACATTTCCCTAGAGATGAATTCCCTACCTATCGTAACAACTGTCTGAGAGCTAGTCTGCAAAAAGGAAACCAAATTAAGGCTCTGAAAGAAGAGGAAGGAGTGCTCCCCACCTCCAAAGGCAAACTCTGTTTCTTTACCATTTACCAAGGCCCTTCCCCTGCTAGTAATTCAATAACTTGTAAAGGATGGCATGTATCTGACAGATCTTGTGCGAGCTTCATCTCAAAACCATAAGATTATAGCGTCCACTTTGCTATTGTTGCCAGAGTTGATTCATTGAAATGAGAACAGTTTCACTAGTTTGGTGCATAGTAGAGTACTGTAACCATCGGAATTTGTTTATTGCTTTCTACCACATTATGGTGCCCTTCTCTTGTATTATATTTCTATCTCTTTCTTCTTCTAATGCCCATAACCTATTACCTTTTATTAACTTAATGATGGCTCCCTAGTTCTAGACTTATAGCTAGTATTTCTAGAGGCATTTAAGTTTTGCAAAAACAATTTTTGACATTCACCTTTTAAAAATTTTCAAGTACAAATTATCTATTTCCTAACCTTTCTGTCCTTTCCACCCTTTGAAAAGGCAAGCAATTTGAGAAAGATTATACATTTGTAGTCATGCAAAACATAGTTACATGCAGATTAAATAAATGTAACAGAAATAAAGTAAAACGTATGCTTCTACCTTCATTTGGATTCCATCAGTTCTTTTTCTGGAGGTGCAGAGCATTTTTCATGATGAGTCCTTCAGATTTATCAGACTAGCTATGTCATTCCCAGTTCTTCACTGAACAATCTTGCTGTTACCAAGTGCACTGTTTTCCTCATTCTGCTAACTTCATGTAAGTTTTCCCAGGTTTTTCTGACAGTATTTGGCTTATTATTTCTTATTGCATAACATTACTCTCTCTACGCCATGCAGAAGTAGCAGCAGCCACAGCAATAATAGTTGGGCTCAGTAGTGGGGAAGCTGCCTGAGGGTAAGTTCTGATTCCTTGGATCCAATATGTGTGCAAGTAATTATCATACAAATGACATATTGCTAACACATCATTGGCATATTGGCAACAGTGGGTTTCTGAAAGAACTCATTTGAAACAGGTATACATAAATCCATCAATATGGGAGGTATTCCACATTAATTACATAAGCACATAGCAATATAACACAGGCTAGTAGTGATATAACAAATAACATGAATCAACATGAGGAATTATACATGTCCATGAGTCCTAGAAATAGTCCAAAAGGAATCTATTGTCCATTAGTTCATGTGCCAGGAATACAGTAATTCCTGCAAGCTTTGAAGTCCTGCAATAATCTCATCAACAATTTTTCATCTCAAGGAATCCAGTGATTCCTGCTGGTTTTCAAGTCCTGCAACACTCTCATCTTGTGGTAGGCAATCCAATGATTCCTGCAGATTTTGTTCTTGGGTCTTCTCCTTTGCTTCTAGATTTTTCTCTTTTTTTGTCTCTCTGATGGACGAGGTGAATACAGCTCATTGGCACCCATCTGATTCCTTCTCCATCTGTAGAAATACAAGCAAACCCTTTCTCCCAAGCAATTTACCTATCTAGTCCCTTCTATTTACCACTTGTGGGATTTCTCCTCCTCATCTGTCAATTACATTGGAGCAGCTCTCACTGGACACTGCCCTTCTGTTGGGTTAAAAAGCCAGTATTCTCTCCAGTTGTAATCTTTTTCTGCTATCTGATTGCCTTTTGGATGATAGATCATGTAATCCCTTTCTGCCACCTACTTACTTTTTGGCTAGTAAATCACATCAGAGTCCTGAAGTTCTAAAGACTCTCTGGGCATAACTTCCGCTGCCATCATGCCCCACCTGTCTTTTGTATGAAATCTTCAAGCCCCATGTTGGGCACCAAAATGTAATATTCTTCTCTAAAACATAATGATCTCTGGGAGCAGATTTCTTGTTGGGCTTTTGAGAGCAGCATTCGTTTCAGTTCTGTAATCACCTCACATGCAGCCAGGAGCTAAAGTCCAAATCCTTTATTGTCTCCTTCACTTGGGGCTCGGCTAGTTTTTCTTACAGGTCTCCTGTAGTCTTGATTCCAAGAGGTTAAGCTGCTTTCTCTGGTTTCTGAATCTCAACTGAATCCTGGCTGAGGCTCCCAGAGCTTCTAGTGGGCTTGTCCTTTCTGGCCCCGAGAGCTCCTCCTTGTATGTTCCACACCGAGTATACACCAATCATTATATCACTAGGAAACCATTGTTTGTTGTAGGATTAAATCAATGCTAAACTAGATTTAACCACTGTCTCCTCAATTCCACTTACTTAAAATCTTGTAAGAATCCTAAGTTTCCTTTGTTTTTCTTTCTTCCTTCTTGACCCGATTTTTCTTGTGCAGCAAGATAACTGTACAAATATATATACACATATTGGACTTAACATGTATTTTAACATTTAACATGTATTGGACTACCTGCAAGCTAGGGGAGGGAGTGGGGGGAAGGAAAGGAAAATTTGGAACAAAAGGTTTTGCAATATAGAAAAAAATTACACATACATACGTTTTATCATTTTATTGAAAAAATGAATGAAAAAACATGAAAAATATCCCAACACAAAACATTATTTCCAATTGCCCTTTGTGTACGTGTCATTTAATCCAATACATGTCATGAATCAATAAAAATATAAATCTGTTTAATAGTAATTAGCTTTTACTTAGAGTAGAAAAGAATGAATTTTTATCTCAAGTGCGAGTTTGTCCAATTTTTCTTCTATTTTTAAACCTCCCACATATGGCAACATTTTTATAATATTCCGTTACAAAATCAGAATACAGACGATGTTGCAGTAGATAGACTAGTAGGCCTTAAGAAATGAAGACCTGAGTTTTAATCTCAACTCAGAAACTTGATAGTCAAGCAAGGGGTCTCTGTTTATCTCAGTTACTTGCTCTGTAAAATGGGTTCTCACCATGATACAAGTAGAAAAGAATTCAATATGGCTAAGAAGCTGTTTGCTATCCCTAGTCATTTTATTTTTCCTTCCTCACCCTTGATGCAGTGTTATAGCTAAGGAAGGCTAAGAATGGAAGGCATCAGCACTAGCACCTCTTATCTCAATGTTCTGCACCATAAATCATAGTCCTTATTTTCATGCTTTTACCTTTCTTCAGAGATCTGGCAAGAAACAATCCTGTTTTTTCATATAAAACCCATTCTGTATAGGTTATGCATAAAATTTCTCTCCAATGTGGATCCTCTGATGTTCAGTGAGAGGCCTTATCTATAAAAGCCTTTCCACATTGGTTACATTTATAAAGTTTCTCTCCAATGTGGTTGCTCTGATGTGCAAATAAGATGTAACTTTTTTTTGTGAAAGCCTTTCCACATTGGTCACACTACTTTCCAGTGTGGCTTCTCTGATGTGCAGCAAGAGATACCTTATGTATAAAAGCCTTTCCACATTGGTTACACTCATAAGGTTTTTCTCCAGTGTGTATTCTCTGATGTACAGTAAGAGCTCCCTTGTCTCTAAAAGCCTTTTCACACTGGTTACACTCATAAGGTTTCTCGCCAGTGTGGATTCTCTGATGTGCAGTAAGAGATGTTTTATGTATATAAGCCTTTTCACATTGACTACATTTATAAGGTTTCTCTCCAGTGTGGGTTTTCTGATGTACAGTAAGAGATACCTTATGTATAAAAGCTTTTCCACATTGGTTACACTCATAAGGTTTCTCTCCAGTGTGGATTCTCTGATGTGCAATAAGAGGTGACTTAAGTATAAAGGCCTTTCCACATTGCTTACATTTATAAGGTTTCTCTCCAGTGTGGATTTTCTGATGTACAGTAAAAGATCCCTTATGTGTAAAAGCTTTTCCACATTGGTTACACTCATAAGGTTTCTCTCCAGTGTGGATTCTCTGATGTCCATTAATAGCTCCTCTGCTTCTAAAAGCCTTTCCACATTGCTTACATTTATAAGGTTTCTCTCCAGTGTGGATTCTTTGATGTGCAGTAAGAGTTCCCTTCTGTTTAAAAGCCTTTCCACATTGGTTACATTCGTGAGGTTTCTCTCCAGTGTGGATTCTCTGATGTACAGTAAGACAAACCTTATATGTAAAAGCTTTTTCGCATTGGTTACATTTATAAGTTTTCTCTGCTGCATGGATTATCTGATGTCTATTAAGAGCTCTAAGTACTGTGAAACACTTTCCACATTCATTACATTTATAAGGTTTCTCTCCAGTGTGCATTCTCTGATGTGCAGTTAGATGTGCCTTTTTTATGAAAGCCTTTCCACAATGGTTACAATGGTAAGGTTTGTCTCCTGTGTGGATTCTCTGATGTTCAATAAGAGAGACCCGACGTGCAAAAGCCTTTCCACATTGATTACATTCATAAGGTTTCTCTCCAGTGTGGATTCTCTGATGTACAGTAAGAGATACCTTATATATAAAAGCCTTTCCACATTGGTTACATTTATAAGGTTTCTCTCCAGTGTGGCTTCTCTGATGTACAGTAAGAGTTGCTTTCACAAAAAAGGCCTTTCCACATTGGTTACATTCATAAGGTTTCTCTCCAGTGTGGATTCTCTGATGTACAGTAAGAGCTCTCTTTTCTCTAAAAGCCTTTCCACATTGGTTACATTTATAAGGTTTCTCTCCAGTGTGGATTCTCTGATGTCTGATAATATCTCCCCTTTGTGTAAAAGCCTTTCCACACTGGTTACATTCATAAGGTTTCTCTCCAGTGTGGATTCTCTGATGTGTAGTAAGAGATATCTTGTGTAGAAAAGCTTTTCCACATTGCTTACATTTATAAGGTTTCTCTCCAGTGTGGATTCTCTGATGTACAGTAAGAACTCTCTTGTTTCCAAAAGCTTTTCCACACTGGTTACATTCATAAGGTCTCTCTGCAGCATGGATTTTATGAAGAGGAAAAGTATTTTTATATTTGAAAGACTTTCCATATTGGTTACATTCAATAGGTTTCTCTGTAATGTGGATTCTCTTATGTCCAGTAAGACCCCACCCTTCTGTGAAAACTTTTCCACTTTGATTATGCTCGTAAGATTTCTCTCCACTATGAATTTTCTCAAGTGTATTACATATATCTTTCCAAGAGAAGTTAGCAGGACCATCACTGATGAATCTTGGCTTGTGAGTTTCTACTATAGGAAGACTTAGCTCTGGAGTACTTTCCTTCATTTCAAGTCCGATTTCTTTTTCTGAAAAAAAGAATGACAACAATAATACAAATACAGACATTATTAAACACACATATTTATAGCCTCTTCCTTCCATCAGTAGAACAGAAACTTAGTAATTTTCTATTTCCCAAAATAGACATTATATGTTCATAATCAGTCACTTGAAAATCCTATTAGCTCACATCCTCAGTATGATTTAATTTCTAATGAGCTTTCTACTAAAATACATTAGATTCTTACAGTAAGCCTGTGACAATACAGAAAGTGCCTTCATTCTCACTGTGTGCCCAGGTCAGGCCAACAGCTCAGAATGGTTGAGTGAGCTGAACCAAATTCCAGCAGCTAAGACTGGAATTCACACCTTGTGGATGGGTATGCTATCACTAAAGCATTACCTCCACTCTCAATAGTCCCCTTTCCCTTTCATTGTCTGTACTTTGTAGTGATCACTTTAATTTTATTTATTTTTTGTATATTATCTGAAGTCACATTTACAATACTAACACTTAATTCTTGTAGGTTTTTTTTTTTTCCATTTTATCTATAAGTGATTTAGTTCTGATCCATTTTCTTTTTTTTTTTTTGGCATGGCCATTACTTATGTCTTTAAAACAATTATCATCATATCCCTATACATATTCTTTTACCAAACATAACTTTAAAAAATGCATGAAATTATCCACATGTAAAAACATCATCTCATGCAGAAATTTGAGTTATTCATCCCATGGCACAGACTATTTTAAGTCTGTAATTGAGACAGCGACTCAAGGGGTTTGGCCCCAAAATTTATCTGTGCTCTTCAATGATAAATTGTCCCCTAGGACAACAACTATGTGCACTTATCTACCATAAAAATTGTCTTTCTCAGTGATTTCAAAGTATCGTGCTCAGGAATACACTGCTTTTTGGGATTATGCCATGATTTCATCAAACTGTGATTCCTCCTTAGGTGTCGTAAGTTTTCATTTTTTCAGTTGAACATCAGATTGTTTCCAATATTCCAAGAAGGTTGGGCATTCTTGCCCAAATGGCCACAGGCAAGAAAAGATCCTTCGTGCCTGTCTCTCATTGCAGTAGAATAGTTCTTTCATTCTTGGGTTACCTAATAATCCCATCTCATCAAATTGTAGTCACTAGATCATGATATTATTTGGACCTCCATTCCTGCAGCAGTGCTGGCAGGCTACTGGAAAACCGTGGTCACTAGGATTACACAATAGAGGCCATCATGAAATCATCATGGAGGAAGAAAACCTTTCTACAAAAAGAGACCTAGAAGTGTCATTAATGAAAATGCTGAAGTTGCTTTTTAAGCTAAACTTATGTTCTGCTAATGTTCCTCTTCTTCTATCTGGTAGTTTCTTAAAGGAATTGGTTGGCAACATGGGTTGGTTCTTAAGTACAATGATAGTGTGGCCACTTTACCAGTGATAGAAAAAAAAAACAAAAGTAGGTTCTGATGAAACACTTATCATGAGTAAGTGGAAATATAATTCTTTTTAATAGTAATTTGCAAACAGTTTTGACTGGCTAGAGTTTTTAAAAAATGAAATTCCATCTCTCACTGGGTGCTTGTCTTTCGCTTTCCCCTTCATGTATGTGTGACCATTTTCATATTATCTGTTTCAGAATCAGAATAGAGCTGGTGGTATAGTGGAAACAATGTGGACAGAGCCTTGAATGAGGCAGACCTGCATTTTAATCCTATCTTACAACCCAAGATCCAGTAACCAGCTTTAGACACCACTGCCAAGGAATATCTGAAAGAGAATTCCATGGCTTGTCTTTCCCTCTAAAATGTAGCACTGACTTAAGGGTAACTCCATGAAGCCTCAGTCACTACAATTTTCATATTCCTGTTGGCACCCACTTACCTGGAGAGCAGCTCCTCAGGCCTTCCTGGTCCAGCATCCATTGTGATTTTCTTTGCTTAAAATAAGAGATCACATATTCACTGGGAACTAGAAGGCCTGGAGAGGGAAATCAAGGAAGATAATAGAGAGAAATTTGTCATTAAGTTTTCCTGAGGGAAAGGGTGAAGATCCAGAGCTGCATCCATTTTGGGATTCACCCCTTTAGATTCACACATATCAGTCTATACTCATCCATTAGTGCTTGTCAAGCAAGGAACTCCCAATAAGATGTGCCCCATTTTGCTGTTGTACAACTTGTTCTGAGAAAGAGCCAAATGTTCTTCCCCCACCTCCTCTCCTTTTAGGCTCCATTCTGGCAGAAACTTTTAACCTGGGTAAAAAGAGTTCTTGGACCTGGGAAGCTTTTAGCCTGATCAATAGGGATGCCATCTTTTCTTTTTAGAAGGAAAACTCATCCCATAGTTTCCATTATCCATTATCTAGAAATTATCTAAAAATTTAAGGGAGCTGTTAGTACAGTGGAGATAGTCATAATGTACTCGAGTTTAAATTAGGCCTCAAACAGTTACTAACTGTATACCCCGTGGTAAGTCAATTAACCCTGTTTGCCTTAGTTTCCTCAACTCTTAAATGGGGATAAAAGTATAACCTCAAGTGGAAGGTTAATATGGCATAAATTGACATATTCTGCTTTATCTTTAATTTACAAAGAGCACTTCTATAACACAGTATAATAAATGATTGAAGAAGAAACTGCAAATCTACAATGTACAACTTTCCATTTCTTTCAAATAGACAACCAAATTATGATTTTTTTCCTTGACTCTGCCTATCCCCATATGAGAGATGGCTACTGTACCATAGAAACATGCATACTTATACACACAAATACATATAAGCAAACATATGCATACATATATATAAACATATAGATGTGTAAAACTCTGGTATATGTATTTCTTTCTAATAAGTTATTTATCTGGATGCAAATAGAATCTTTACTTATCTACAATTTGGATACTTACCATAGTAAAAATAGTTCATTTCCTGGAAATTATTCTTATATAATATTGTTCGCAATGCATTGTAAAGAAAGTATATGGCACAATAGTTGGGATTAGTAGTTGAAAAATGCTTATTCCCTTCCATTCTTTGAGGGCAATGGGAAAGCAGATCAAGGACAAACTTTCTATACTGGGAACAATTAGGACTTTGGGATATAAATAGATGCTCTTGAAAAAGAATATTCCACATGAATGCATGCCCATCAACGGGAGAATGGTTGGGTAAATTGTGGTATATGAATGTTATGGATTATTGTTCTGTAAGAAATGACCAGGAGGATGAATACAGAGAGGCTTGGAGAGACTTATATGAACTGATGCTAAGTGAAATGAGCAGAAGCAGGAGATCATTATATACTTCAACAATGATACTGTACGATGATATATTCTGATGGAAGTGGATTTCTTTGACAAAGAGACCAAACTCAATTTCAATTGATCAATGATGGACAGAAGCAGCTACACCCAAAGAAAGAACACTGGGAAATGAATGTAAACTGGTTGCATTTTTTTCTTCCCAGGTTTTCTACCTTCTGAATCCAATTCTCCCTGTGCAACAAGAGAACTGTTAGGTTCTGCACATATATATTTTATCTAGGATATACTGTGACATATTTAACATATGTAGGACTGCTTCCCATCTAGGGGAGGGGGTGGAGAGTGGAGAGAGAGAGGAAAAATTGGAACAGAAGTGAGTACAAGGGATATTGTAAAAAATTACTCTGGCATGGGTTCTGTCAATAAAAAGTTATAATAATAAAGAATACGTCAAATGCTAGAACCATCCCAAAGAAGAACAGGTTGTAAGGAAAACCTGTTTGAGCAATTTTCAGAGCTTTGGAAATAAATTTGTGTCCAAGTAGATATTAGACAACATAACCTCTGAGATCAGTTCCATGTCTGAAGTGCTTCTCCGCTGATTTGATCTCTGACTTGAAACAGCCTAAAATAGGTAAGATACACCTTCAGGAGCAACAGAGGACACTCTCAGTTTCCTATCATACAATGCAAAACAGTGCAGGAGGATCCTGTCTCTTGAACACAGGAGACCAGCACTTTCCCCATTGTGAGATACTGTAATGGGCTGAGGTTTGAGTTGATGCACTGAGGTCCCAAGTATGTGAGGCTAAATAATAATTGGGCTATACTCTATTAATATACATGATTGGATAAAGAATGGTCCCTGCCCACTCTCCGTGCAAGTCCTGATGTGTTGTATAGGAAATGACGATTTTGGTGGGTGGAGGCAGAGAGACAGGAAGAGAAGCGGAGAGATTGGGCCTGGGTTCGAGACTCCGAACTGCTGGTTGTGTGGCTGCTGGTCCAGCTAGCTTCTTGACTCAGCTGCACACATTGCTATCACCGATTCTCTTCCACGTCCTATCCTTCTTCACTGAGAATAAAGACTGACGATTTTCCCCTAACCTGAATTCCTGTCTCCTGTCGATTTAAAAATACACTATCTTCACATTTGGCACCCAACGGTGGGAACCAAGGACTGAAGAAGTCTCCGGTGACCAGGAACTTGGGTGAGTATTGTTAACAGACAAATAAGGAACTTATTTTCTTAAAAACTAAACCAGTAATCTTTTTTTGGCTAAAATGGGACAAATGCTAGCTAAAGACTCTCCATCCCCGCCCCCAACCCCACCCAAGAGTGGTGCTATAGAAAGCATGATTAAGCTGATAGAAAGACATAGGTTACTTATAACTTGGGAACAGATAGCAAGATTTGTGGGTATATTAAACTGCATCTCCCCTTGGTTCTTAGAGGAGGAGCAGATCTCTCGAGATAACTGGTCCCGGGTTGGATAAGAGATGTCCATGCATTTCAGAGAATGTGGTCCTCATTCAATTTCCATCGAGGCATTTTATTTATACAATGTATTTCAGTTAGCAGTAAGAAACCCTATCCCTAGAAGAAAGAAAAAACCCATGGCTCCAGCTCCCAGTAGCCAAGTAGGGAGGCCAGATATCGAGGAGGAAGACAAAGAAGAGATTAATGATCATATCCCCACAGGGCATGGAAACTTAAGTGAGCAAGGGTGTGGTGACCTTCCCCCTCCAGAGGCAGCTTCAGCCCCACCCCAGGAGCAAGTGATTGACTCTCCTCCACCAACTCCACCCTCCGGGATGGAGGGAAGAGGGGCAGTGGTGGTGGTGGTGGGGGGGCAGTGACAGCACCAGCACCTCCCCCCCAGCATCCAATCATGAGCAGACTGCAAGAGGGCTTAATGAAGGCCAAAGAAAAGGGTGTGGACATCTGTGAGCTTCAGCCACTTATGTTTCCTGTAATTTCCCAGTCTAATGCCTCAGGTCAACAAAGTCGAAGATACGCCCCTTTTAACACAGAAATCATTAAAGATGTGAAAAAGGCCTGCACTATTTATGGGGCTACATCAGCTTATGTTAAGATGCTATTACAGAATTTGGCTTTTGAAATCTTGACTCCTGATGACTGGAAATCTATAGCAAGGGTATGCCTAGAACCTGGACAAAATTACATGTGGCTTTCTGAATATAGTGAGTTCTGTAGGATACAAGCCCAACAAAATAGTCAAAATGCTGTTCATGCTGCGATCACCTATGACCTACTACAAGGTATAGGTCCATATGCAGACGTCACAGCACAGGTTAATTATTCAGTAGCAGCATATGAGCAAATTGCTGCTAATGCTATCAAAGCGTGGGCTTCGATTCACAATAAAAATGACAAAGGTAAAGCCTTCACAAAAATAATGCAAGGGCCAGATGAGCACTTTGCTGACCTTGTGGGACGTTTGCAGACTGCTATCAAAAGAACTAATGGGGAAAATCCAACAACAGATGTTTTAATAAGGTAACTTGCTAAGCAAAATGCTAATAAGGTGTGCAGAAGGACTGCGCAAGGATGCTCCTTTAGAGGAGTTCATAAGACGCTGTGCCACAGTGGGCACAAATGCCTTTTATAGCCAGACTGTGATGCAGACTTCCCAAGATCCCAACATGAGTAGACAGGGTCCCTTCCGGCAAGGGACTTCTAGAGAGATACGTCAATGCTTTCAGTGTGGTAAAGTAGGGCATCTGAAAGCTCAATGTTGGTATAGAGGAAGAGTGAGAAAACAGGGTGGGAGAACAAGATCCAGTATCCCGACTCTATCAAGTTATTGCTATGTGCTTGTGTAATACCTCCCATGCTGATGGGTTTGTGTATAATAAGACCCTTCAGCCCAGAAACCTGCTAGCAACCCCCATTTCCCTTTGGTGCTTTTCATCTCCCTTCCTAAGATGTCAGGTAGGGCGTGATCATCTCCTTTTTATTGCTTTCACTGCCTTTTCTGAGAAGTCAGGGAGGCTGTGATCACCTCCTTTTCGGTGCTTTCACCTCCTTCTCTGAGAAGTTAGGAAGGCTGTGATCACCTCCCCTTGGGGGCCCTGACCTCCCTGAGGAGTCAGGAATGGCATGACCACCTGTGTTCTAAAATAAAAGAAAGTGGGAGATGTAATGGGCTGAGGTTTGAGTTGATGCACTGAGGTCCCAAATACGTGAGGCTAAATAATAATTGAGCTATACTCTATTAATATACATGATTGGATAAAGAATGGTCCCTGCCCACTCTCCGTGCAAGTCCTGATGTGTTGTATAGGAAATGACGATTTTGGTGGGTGGAGGCAGAGAGACAGGAAGAGAAGCGGAGAGATTGGGCCTGGGTTCGAGACTCCGAGCTGCTGGTTGTGTGGCTGCTGGTCCAGCTAGCTTCTTGACTCAGCTGCACACATTGCTATCGCCGATTCTCTTCCACGGCCTATCCTTCTTCACTTGAGAATAAAGACTGACGATTTTCCCCTAACTTGAATTACTGACTCCTGTCGATTTAAAAATACACGATCTTCACAAGATACTCCGCACCAAACCCTGGACCCAAATATATTCCTATTGCTTACATATTTAGAGCTAAAAAGGGAAATGTCCTTACCCAGGGAGAGCAGGTTCCAGGCATTCTCCAACATGACGTCCTTGTACAGCTCCTTCTGAGGATCGTCCAAGAGGCCCCACTCCTCCTGGGTAAAGTCCACAGCCACATCCCTGAATGTCAGCAACCCCTAAACCAATAAAAATCATGACATGTAGAAAGTCCCTTCAGAATTCAAGAATCCAACTCCCTTCAATTTCCAGAAGGAAACAAGCACAGAGAAGCGATTTGTTCAAGGTCACACCATTTTGGACTGTCAGTTAGCTCCTGGAGCTATGGTCAGTAAGAGTGTTCTTGGATTTTGAGAAAAGCATTTTATAGGATCAGTTGGAAAAAACCTGAGAAATGTTTTATGTGAGCTGCATCTCCTTGTGGAATCAGGAAGAAAGTTTATGTTTTATCTGGGAGGTAGATGGATCTGTGGAGAACTATAGGGTGATGGGAAATTTCTTCCTCAGCAGAACCGATTCCAGTGATTTTATATATATATATATATATATATATATATACATACATATACACACACACACACACACACTTTTTTTTAGGTTTTTTTTTTTTTAATAGCTTTTTATTTACAATTTGTTTAATAGCTATTTTATTTATATGCATGGGTAATATTTCAGCATTGACAATTGCAAAACCTTTTGTTCCAACTTTTCCCCTCCTTCCCCTCACTCCCTCCCCAGATGGCAGGTTGACCAATACATGTTAATTAAATATGTTAACGTATAAGTTAAATACAATATATGTATACATGCCTATACAGTTATTTTGCTGTAAAAAAGAATTGGACTTTGAAATAGTGTATAATTAGCCTGTGAAGGAAATAAAAAATGCAGGCAAAGATAAAGGGATTGAAATTCTATGTAGTCCTTCATAGTCTTCTCCCAGAGTTTTTTCTCTTAGTGTAGCTGGTTCAGCTCATTACTGCTCTATTGGAGGTGATTTGGGTCATCTTCATTGCTGAAGCTGATCATCATATAGTATTGTTGTTGAAGTATATAATAATCTCCTGGTTCTGCTCATTTCACTCAACTTCAGTTGGTTTAAGTCTCTCTAGGGCTTTCTGAAATTATCTTGCTGGTCATTTCTTACAGAAAAATAACATTCCATAATATTCAAATACCACAATTTATTCAGCCATTCTCCAACTGATGGGCATCCACTCAGTTTCCAGTTTCTGGCCACTACAAACAGGGTTGCCACATACATTTTTGCACATACAGGTCCCTTTCCCTTCTTTAAGATCTCTTTGGGATATAAGCCCAGTAGTAACACTGCTGGATCAAAGGGTATGCAGTTTGATAATTTTTTGACCATATTTCCAAATTGTTCTCCAGAATGGTTGGATGTATTCACAATTCCACCCACAATGTATGAGTGTCCCAGTTTTCCCACATCCCCTCCAACATTCCGCATTATCCTTCCCTGTCATTCTAGCCAATCTAACAGGTGTGTAGTGGTTCCAGTGATATGTTCTAAAGAAAAGTCTGCAAAGACTTTGTGAGAAGCTGGGCAAGTACAGCATACCCTGGGAGAAAAAAAAGTTTTATGTCATCCTTTAGAAGAGAACAGAATTAAAGAAAAGATGTAGTTTGTTTTCTGAGAAGCCAGAATAAAGTCTTATATGACGAAAAAGGAGTATTCTGAAGAGATATTCATGAGGATCTGGACTGCACTAAGTGGTAGGAAACAATTTCCAGTGGAGTCAAGTAGAATTACATCTTGTTATATTGACGGCCAGAGGTTGTTCTGGCTATGAGTTATGGGCAAAACAGCCCATATGTGTAATTATTTGTATTGATTTCATTTGTTTAAAGCATTCATTCCTTAATTATAGCATTTCATTGGATAAAAGCAAGAATAACTAAAAAAGAGGCTTCCTTCATGAATTAAAAACCAATTCATGGTGACAATATTGCCAGATTCTGTATGAGAAATAAATGTTTTAAAGAGATACCTAGAAATCTATCATGTTGGGACAGGAAGAATCACGATATTGAGTTAAACAATAGACGTATGAGATATTGGGAAGGATGGACAGATCTGAGAACATCCTTCTGCTTGGCAAGTCTTCTCTATTTCCAGCCTGCTACATGGACACCATGTGTTTGGCCAATGCACTTAGTTTCTGATGGTTTTCCATCTCTTTTTTCCTTTTCTGTTGATGTGATCTGTGGTGTGGGTTTTGTCACCAAATTATGGCAGGCACCCAAAGTTGGGGTTCAGTCATGTGAAGAATTCACTCTGGCCACACTCTTTGACAAAAGGTAGATGTATTTAGAGGAATAGGTTACAAGCAAAATGATGGGACACAACACACCAAGGAATGCACGAAATGAAAGAGCTGGGAGAGCATACGAATTAGGAGAGGAACTCCTAATTACCTAGCAGAAAGGGAGAACCCATAAATCCTAAATTTCCTAGGGGAAATATAGCATAATTTCAAGTTCCCTGACCCTTGAATGCTGCTATTCTACCAATCTGTCAAGGAATCAGGAGCCTTCTGGCTTTAGAATAAGTGATCACAAAGTCCCCCTGGCCTTAAAGGGCTATTGTCCTGACAAGCTCTGTGTCAATGATTGTAAAAGTCTTCTGATCTAGGAATAGAACAATATTTCTTCCTTAGACTTTAGGGAAGATACATCAGTGATCCCAAGACCCTCTGACCCAAGAGTGTGATTGTTCTGACAACCTGTCAATGATTTCAAAGTCTTCTGGCCTTAGAATAGTCTACATACATTCCTGATTGATATATAATCTGGTGGTCAGTGAAAGGGTCAGGACCCCCTCCCCGTAGCTCACTTAGGATCTGCCCCTTAAGAGTCCTCTATGCCAAGAGATCATGTGACTTCCTGCAACATGCAGCCCAAGGCCTGATCTTCTGGCTCTGCAGATCTCTGGGAATAGGGACTATGTGACTTAGGCCTAGTCTCACAGACTTTTTGAGAAAGCTTCAGCCAGTGCCATTGAAAAGGAAAACCAGAGAGGGTACATCTCAGGAGGCGATTTTCCCTGCAGTGGAGCAGTGTTCTCCCTGTCCCCTGCGGTGATCTGCAGAATTCTGAAAGGAAGAGTCTGTGGGAATAATGGACTGTAAGCAATGGCAGAAAGAGCCTACAGGGCAGAGCTCCGAAGGGTCACCATGGGGCCTTTCACTGTAGGACTTGTACAGGGAAAAGAAAAAGAGGAAGGGGGGGAGGGCGGGGGGGGCTTGGATCAGAGAAAGAGAATCTAGGAAAAACAGAGAGGGAAGAGGGACAGTGAGGGAAAGTTGAGAAATCTTCATTGGAAAGGGGAAGAAAAATGGATGAAATTTAAGAGATGAATACATTTTTAAAGAAACTGGAGGTAAAGGATATACAGCATCTTTCAAATAGGACAACAGGGATCTACAAATTTCTTTGCAACATATGGAACTTCTACAAAAATTAAGCACTAGCATAAACAGAGACTGCACGCAAATGTACAAAGGTACAAATAATTAAAACATCCTTTCATTCCTTGTGAGAAATGGATGGATATTTGATTTCCCCAGTTATGAGAATTAAATTAGAGAAATGAAACTTAAATTAGAAACCTGAAATCCGCAAGGCCCTCAGAAAAGAATCAAGGGTGGAGGTAGTCTTTCCTCAAGGGAATGTAAGCTCCTTGGGGGCAGGGCCTGACTTTTGTAATCAGGGGCAGTGGCCTGAGATCTGAAAAAATATCTTGCTCTTTGCCCCCAGCCCTCAATTACCTTCCTCTGCTTAATCTAAGTACCTTTGGGCTATGTATGGGAGCAGAGACACATGGCCATTAACTTCGGTAACATCCAATTAATAAGGAATGAGGGGAGGGATTGGGCTTCAGGAAATTAAATAAAATTTGGTCTTTGAAGTCTCAAAAGTTTTGCAAGAAGGTAAAAGAAATGCTTCCTGCATTCACCAGTAAATCAGTGAAGTTCTTGGGAAGAGATTCTTCCCAATGAAAGAATGGAAATTGCTACAGGGATCAGCAACAAATGAAAGAAACCTAAATGGAGATTTACCAGGAAATGAGAATGATTGAAAAATATCCCCAAATTTCTGGGAATTAACTAATGGAGTCCTCAGGGGGGAAACACAGACTTACAGACATACATTAAGTGTGATAGTTAATAGATTATAGAAAGTTGCAGGATACACAGTGAATCCTCCCAAGTTAAGGGAATTTCTGGGAAATAGTAACAAAGTACATGAATAATTGAGAGAACTCCCATCCAAATACACAAAACATGCAGACAGTATCTAGGAATTAAAAGAATTGTATAAATTCAATTGCAAAATAATCCTTAAAGAAATGCTGGACAACCTAAAAGGTAGAGGAATCTCATGATTAGGTTATGTCAACATAATGAAAATAATAAATACTAAATACTAGCAAATATAATTTTGAAAACAAATTTTTTTTTTTTTTTGTGAGATAATTAGGGTTAAGTGACTTACACAGAGTCACACAGCTAGGAAGTGTTGAGTGTCTGAGGCCAGATTTTAACTCAAGTTCTCCTGAGTTCAGGGCTGGCCCTCTCTCTACTGCATCACCTAGCTGCCCTCCACCAAATATAATTTAAACCTTTACTGCTAACATTTGGATTGAAATTTTAGAAGGAAGGTGATCTTGGGGAAGAACTTAACTTACAAGAAGCTGCAAAACACTTAATGGCTGTGTGACCCTGGGCAAACTCCTGGACACCTGTCTCACTGTTCTCAGCTTATGTAAACTGAAGAACATGAGAACAACATTTTTGGGGTAGCTAAGCCAGGATGGCAGAGGGAGAAGAATGAGGAAATTGAAGGGGAGCAATGTAATGAAGTCTTCTCTAAAGACTCCTAAGAGATTTGAACAGTGTCACTGACTAAATGGGTTTTGATGAGGAAACTCATCCTGTTTGGCCCTGGGAAGGGGAGGGGGGACAAGGGAGAGAAGGGAAGCTTGTAAATAAACCCTGGAGAAGTCTGGGGAGAAAGACACCTAACAGGGAGTATTCCTGCAGTCAGATCCTGTGTAACAGGGCAGCACGACTCAGATCCACATTAGGAAGCTGCAACAGGATGTTTTGTCCTCTTTGATCCAGGTCCCGGTCACATAACCAGGGTCAAGGAAATCTGTCCTGGGGAGGGAGGCCCTGGGCCAGGAAGCCAGGAAGTTAGGGTTAGCAGAAGCAAGGCCATGTCTCAGGCTTGGGCTACAAGGAAGCGTCTTCACTCCAGCCAAGTCAGGAATGGAAGAACTAGGGAGGGAATCTCAGAATCAAGGGGAACCCACAATTCTGCCCTGAGGCAGCCAGGAGGGACAGAGTCCAGCAGTAATCTGCTCTCCTCATACCCAGGTAACAAACACAGACCTCAGAGCAGGAGGTGAAGGAGCAGACCGCTTTGGGTGTAGGCCCCCTTGTTGCCCACAGGGAAGAGGCTGTGATAAAACAACACTCAGCACCCCAAGAAAGCAGCAACAAGAGCAGACCAGACCTTCCCTCCAGGACTGTTGCAGAGCCCAGCTCAACCTTCAAGTCTGACCTGAAGAAATGGGCCAGAATGGGCGAACCAAGGAGCAAACAGACCCTCCCCATGATCAGCCCTAATGTTATCTGAGACACTGAGGCAGAAATGCAGAGGAGGGACTCCTGTCTCCAAGCCCTGGCCCTTTGTTTGGCCATAAATTCAAGCAGATTCTTAGAAAAGGAAGAGCAGGAGGAGACATGGTGATGAAGCAATGAAGAAAGAATGCAGGAGTTCCTAACACCTTGCCCACACATCAAACTCTCTACAGATTTGTGGGGGCCAAAGGGCAGCCAAGAGGCCAGGACAAGTACTGAGGCAAATTAAGGAGATTTAAAAGGGAAGACAGTAAAGGGAAGGCTTCTCAGAGGGAAAACAAGTCAGCCAGAAGAGACCAAGACCAAACTTCCCTATCCCCAGACCGTGAGAACACCATTAAAAGCAGCCAAGACACAAAACTACAAGCTTTGGCCCCCACATAGTTATTATTTGCTTTTGGTGAGGTAGCTAGGTCTAAGTGTCACAGCTAGCAAGGGTTAAGTGTCTGAGACCAGATTTGAACTCAGGTCTTCCTGATTTCAGGGCTGGTGTTCAGTTCACCTTACCATCTCATCAACATACTCTTTCTTTCTTCCATTTACTCTCCCCTCCGGCCCCCCAATATCTTCTAGAGAGAATAAAGTAGAAATAAAGAAACCTCAGATCACTGCCATGAGATAGTCCCTGAATTTTGCCTCAGAAAGTGCTTTCAGCTGCTCTTCCCAGAACCTTGTGGAGTCAAAAGAACTTTCCTTTCCCAGGTAAAGTCCAGGAACAACAGTCTTAGGGGTCACAGGAGACCACGTCCTGGATCCCTCTCCTGCCCCAGGAGCCTTGGGAAAGTGACAGAATGTCCCAGGATGGGCAACCTCCTTTGCTCTCCAGCCTTGCTTGCCTCTCCCATGACTGGCCTCCATGTTTTTATGTGAATAGAGCTCCTGATGGCCAAGAAAACACAGATCACTTCCTGAAAGAGAGCCTGGAATGAAAACTCCCAGAAACATCACAGTGAGAATGCAGAGCTTCCAGCTTAGGGAGAAAACTCTGTAAGGTGCCGGAAAGAAAGTCCAGTGCAATTCAGGTACCAAGGAGCCACCCTTAGGACACACAAAACTTGACAGCAACATTGTTAAGCCGCATAGAACTAGGAAGAGATGCCAGAAAGCAAAGGACGCGTTCTCAGAGACAAAAGAATCCGTGAAACAAAACGGAATATAATGAAAAGGGGGAAAAGGACCTTTAGTGGAAGTCCTTACAAGCATTTCTGAGGAAAAAAAAAAAAAAAAAGATTGTAAATGGAGAAAACCTTAGAAATTCAAGCACAAGGAAGAGAAATATCAAAAAAGTAATCCAGGATGAACTAGCCTCGGGGACTCAAAATAAAAGGCCAAATTACTTATATTCAATTATGGTGCGATGATGTGTCACCTGGAATCTCTTTTGGGGCTCACAGAGAGAGTCAAAGTAAAGATGGGAGGGCTTCTGTTATGTCTTGATGATCTTAAGGGGAGACCAGAAAAAAGGAAAAAGGAATACCCTAAGATGATGGAAAGAAAGGAGGGCTGGGAAATATTATCTAAGGTAAGGAGGTCCACAATTACACATTTCAGCAAGGGAGAAAGGAATGGGTGACATTCTAAGTGTGAACTTGACTCATCTAGTCAAAGGAAGTAAGAATACATAATATAGAGATGAAGAGAGAAATACATTTTACTCACCAGTGAAAAGGAGGAAGAAGAAAACAGGGAGGGGCAACTCCAGGGAGGATGGACTAAGTGAAGGATTAATCCTAAGAAAAACTCAAAGGATGTAAATGAATATATACTAATCTTCTGGAGGTGAGGGGAACCTGGGGTATTAGCTGTGAATGGGGATTGAGTGATATGCCATAAAAAAATTGGAAAAGAAGGGCACTGCACCAAGAGGAGAATAAAGACCCACCAAGGATCAAGAGGAACAATGAGAAGAAACACGCTGCCTGCCACTTAAAGGTGGAAGACTGGTGTGGACTGAGGAGCATCTTGTAGGATATCGTCACTGTGTTCCGTTTTATTTTTCAGATTCATGGTGTGCTGCATGTAATGGAGTTTATTTTACTTGTTTTGTCAATGGGGGGGGGGGGAGCAGGTGATGTAAAAAAAGGGGAATCTTGATTGATACAAATGTGCATGTGTGTGTGTGTACAGGTGTATCCACAGGACACGTACACTTGTATGTATAAAAATTCTGATCAATGCAGTGACCCATCAGTTCCTGAGAACTCAGGATGGCCTGCTGCCTACCTCCTGATAGAGAGCCGATTTTCCAGATGTTGTTCATGCTACCGAGGGCCCAGTGGATCAGCTTACAACACAGACCTGAGGAGTGTTGTTCCTACAGTGTTAAACCTACTTCCTCTTTTGGTACAGAAAGGATCCATAGGCAAAGTGTTGCCAGCTTCACACTCCACCTTCTGTGTCTGTGGAAGTGCTTGCGACTGCTGATGGTGCTCAGATCATGGATGGACTGCACTCACCTGAGGAAGAGATGTGAGGCTTCCAGGACACATTCCCTCTGGCTCCAGGCTCCCTATGGAGGTAGCAAAGTGTCCAAAGTGACTCCATTTTGTCAAGCTCCTCCATCTGGTCCCTGGCCTTCACCTCAGAGACCACTGCCCCCACCCTTTATAGGGGAACAAATGAAGCAACAGCTGAAGCTCTTACTAACCATGGTCACAGGTAACTGAAGGAGACTTTGCAGGAAGCAAGTCTCATAGACTTACAGGGGGTGAGCCTGGTCCTGGCTTCAGGGAAAAGTCAGGCAGCAGGCAGGGTAGGGACAGGATGGAAAATGGTCTGAACAGGAAAACCCACCCCCTCCCTCTCTTCCTCCTCTTCTTCTCCCTCCTCTTACAGAAACCCCAGAGAAAAGGAGCTTGGGATCCCAGGTAGAATGTCTGTGCCTCAATGGCTCCCGAGTCAGAGCTCTCCCTCCCCGGTATCCCCTCTCCCCGACTAACACACACATAATTCTGGATAACAGTGACTCCTTGATGTAGGAGGGAAGGTAGCCAGGGAAGGTGGGGATGGGGAGGGCTGTGCACCCGGAAATGAGCAGCTAAGCCTGAGGCAGGAAGACGAAATCCCACGTGGGATCCAGCCCCCAGGGGCTCTCAAAGAGGAAGAAGCCAGAGGTCTGGGAAGCGAGGGGAGCACCTGGGAAGGAAGAGGGATGACTCTCAGTCATGGCTGGGAGGTCGGGGATACTAGAGCAACAAAAGTGGGGGGGGGGGGGGCAGCTGATGCGGGGAAAGCAGGGAGTCCATGTTCCAAGGTCCAACCAGGGGAGCCTCTGGGGGAGCCTGGGCTTGCGCTCCCTAAAGGGCGAGAAGAGACAGGGAGCAGCGCACCTGGGCCTGGTAGGGAGCCAGCCCAAGAGCCCTGGGCTCAGTCAGGGGGTCCCCGTGTCCACGCGGGGCCCGAGGGCAGGAGGACGTTGGCTCTGACGAGGGACATCGGAAGCTCTAAGAAAGCCGTGGGGGCGGGGCGGCCGGGCGCCGGGGCCTGGGCAGAAGACGGAAGCCTGCGCTCCACTAAAGGCCAGTCCGGGCAGGGGCGCCACCCGCCGGGGAGGGGCGCCGCCCGCCGGGGAGGGGCCGGGAAAGGCTTCACGGTGAGGAGCTCATCCGGAGGAAGGCTCGGAGGAAGGGACGCTCCTGGAGGACCCTGCACGTGGTCAGGAGAATGAGACCCGAGGGCGAGAGGCGTGAGCCGGGAAATCCGGGGGACGCCGGCTCGGACCTACCTGGGCGCTGCAGGCGCAGGGCCGGCTTCCAGAAGGCCAGGGACCGCAGCTCCGAGGTGGATGCAGGAGACGGAGCTCGCGCGCTTCCTGCTTCCGGCTTCCGGCCCACCCCGCCTGCGAGGGATTGGCCAGTCCCAGAAGCGCCTTCCTGACCACCCCCCAAAACACCCTGTCATCCAATCCCATCCAGGGGCGGGATTTAAGGGCTCTCACCCGCCGCCCACGCGATCCCCGCCCTCCCAACGGTCACAGGAAACTCCGCCCCCGGCCTCCGAACTCCGCCCCAGGCGCGCGCTCCCGCGTCCTCCTCCCCCTTGCGGTGGTCGGTGCGCGCGCCTCCCTTGCTCCCAGACCCGCCTCCTCCCGAGCAGGGGGAGCGCTGTCCCCCCGACTGAGGGAGCGCTGCCTGCGTCCCTGGCGCTGGGGCTCGGGCGCGGGCTCTAGATAGAAAAGCGTCTCTGATATGTGACATCTACGTGTGTGTGTGATGTTATCGGATCGATTGAGCCTTGATGGCGAACGGGGAACGCGGGAAAGTGCGTTCGGAAGCGCCGCCTTTGGGCGCTGATTCAGAGCGGGCCGAGGCGGTACAAGCCCCTGGCGGCCGGCGGGACGGCCGGGAAATGGGGTGACGCGGCTGTGAGCCCGCGAGCTTTAATTGGGGGCGTGACTTCCCCTGCAAAGCGCCGGACGGGGGGGAGGGGGGACGGGGGGGAGGGGGGGAGGGGGAAGTATGACTCAGTAACACAACAAGGGTCTACCCGCTGACGGCCGCCCTGAACGGGGCGTGAGCCCTGCTGGGGGCGCCCGAGCCCGCTTCGGTGCCGCCTCGGACACGAGGTGCCACAGGCCTCAAGCCTGTTGGCCTCTTTCCTCCTCTGTAAAGTTGTGACGCCGAAAGAAGCTGAGCAGGAGAGCGGCCAGAGACCAATCCAATGGTTTATGAAGCGGAGAGAAATACGGGCACCCCTGGATCCCGGGGCTGGACAGACTCAGAGCCTTTGATGGAATAGCAGCGACGGAGGGCAGAGACCCGGGGGGATAGAGGGAGGTCACTGATGTTCTGGTGGCGTCAAGGAGTGTCTGTCACACCTTTATCTGCACCATTTAGAGGGCAGCCGTGACCTTAAGGCAGAATACGAAATGGGACGAAGGGAGGAACTGGTCACCCCATTAAAAGTGACCTTTGGCATTGCATTCCCTCCTTCTTCTCTCGGAACTATTCAAATCTTTGAATTACCTTCCTCTAGAAGGCCTTCGCCCTATAATTTGAACAACCCCATGTGAAGTAAATCAAAATAAAGCTAGACCAGTGCAAGGGCAAGTCTCTCCCTGATAACCCCAGAATCAATCAGCAATACACAAAGCTCCTTATTTCAATTATTTCTGACAATCAACTGTCAGATCCTCTGCAGTTGGGGAGCATAAGGACAGCTGTGGTCACTTGTGCATGACTCGGCCTCTGCATACGGACAGCAGCAGGCTCAAGGCAGTTGTGTTGCCCATTCAGAGGGGCAGCCGGCTCCAGGGGGGGAGGGGGAGGCTTGGAGTAGCCCCACCTGTCCCGCCCAGAGGAACAAACAGGGCTGCCACTGGAATGCAGATTTCTGAGCAGATTATGCAGTTAGACCAAGGCAGGCAACCCCAGACTTTAGAAGCCTCGATATCAGCAAGGTCCTTTTAAGTACGCTGAAATACCAATTAAGGGCCTGGGGTAACAGGAGTGGAGAAACAGCTCAGAGAGACTGCCAGTTCCAAGACAGGTATCCAATTTCTGGTTGTTTCTAAAAAATAATCCCCCAAAACTGAGTCTGCCAGGGCAATTCCAACAGAATAAGGGATTTCCAAGTTAAAGCACAACCAGCAAATCTTGGTCTAGTAAATTTAAGCAAGGAGTAAAGGACTTCCAACTAAATCTGAACTAGCAGGATAGCAGTTTTCCCAACTTCCAATTAAATCTGAACTAGCAAGGTACCAGTTTTCCCAATTTCCTATTTCTTCTCCTCCCTTTTTTTTTTTTGGAAAGGAATTATCAAATGACCATCCCACATATAAATCATACACATACACATATACATAACAGATCAAACATAACAGCAATAGTTACACAAGTTTCACAATTTCCATCCCAAGTCTTAAACACACAGTAATGCAGTGAAAATTCTAACAAGTCACCACTTTTCCACTCCCCACCATCAGTCCGAATTACATCAGGAAAAGTGGGCGATGGTTGTCATTTGCTTCCTCAAGCTGAACAGGGACGATGCTAGGGACGATCCTCAGTCCCTGAGGGGCATGGCTCTGTAGTGTGGCGAGCTGACAAACAAAGGTTTGATCTAGGTCCCAGAAGCAAGTCAATATATCTGCAATTTGACCAAATCTAGAAATAAAAACAAATCTAACAAAGAAAAGTTAGAACAGTCTGATATAGAAAGACCGGTCCACAAGGACTGCTACAAGATATGGCCTCTCATTAGTTAAAAACCTTAAAAAAAAAAACTTGAATATCCAGACACAATATCTACTAACCAATAGATGACCAGACCAAATATTTATTTGCTCAAGTACTTAGGATATAATGCTTACCGATGACCAGATTGGAAGGGTGGGGAGCAAAGTCAAACTAAATTTCACTCCAGGCTAACTAAATGGCTCCTATAGTTGAAGTAGCAGCAGTGGGGGTGGGGTGGGGTGGGGGTTAAATCTTTATAAAAGATCCCTCCCCTACCTAACATTTAAAGTAGCAGAAATCAGAGGATTGGGGGGGGGGGGGGGAATCCCATAAAACCTCCATGTCCAGCAGAGCTGGATTTAAAGCATATAATCCATTTCTATCACATTTCAAATAATAAAACAACATAGTTTCTTTCTCTCCTTCTGGCCCCATGTGGCCATTATTCCCAATGGACTTCTCCTAAACTCAGCTTGGCCAGGGATGAAGCTTTCAGAAAAGTCCTTGTTACATACTTTAGGTAAAATTAGAGGCACATGACCTCTTTCAGGCAAGTTAACAGAACTTCTTTAACAAGCTATTGTTCCTTTAAGATCTTATACTTAAGGAAAACCAATTCATTTCCCAAATTTAGAATCATCTTTAAATTCCTAATCAAATATTTTCACCAGCTGGAGTTCAGTATTGAAAGAACCAATTCCCAAATTTGATCATTGTTCTTAAATTTAACAGAGCTCTTAAATTACCGAAATGGACAAACAAATTACAAACAATTTCACAAAAAATCACACAGAACACAGAGCACAACTAGACTGTCTAATAACATACAAGACATACAGAACACTGGTCACACTTAGACTGCACAATTACAACATTCAGTAGGACACTAACATTAAAGCCAAACCAAATGGCGTTTTTAAAATCCCCAGTCTTTGTAGATAGCCCCCTGAGCATGCAAAAGCAGGAGGGGCCGGCATTACTCTAACACAGGATGACCCAAACAGGGAAACTGAGTCCCATTTTCAAATGTATATACTTCCCACTGGATGGAAGAAGTGGGAGGACCTCTCTTAGAAATGCAAAGGATGGGCCTTTGTCTCTGGAAAAGAGTTGGACAGAAAGAGTTTCCTCAAGCAAAGCATCTGCTCCAGGAAAAGAGTTTTGAGGTGGCGGAGTGTCTAGATTACACTCCAGTAGCGACCTCCCACTTCCAGTAGGCCACTCATCAACTAAGCAAATGGCACGCCCCCAAAAGGGCACCCCAAGTGACCCCGTGTCTGGTTATTCACTAATCAACCAAACCAACCGGTACCCAAAGGGCACCCCAAAAGTGACAACCGTACAACTGTGTAACCTGCTGAATCCGGTTATTCATCAACCAAACCAAACAAACAAACAAATCTTAAGACACAACCAGATGATACCACAAAAGGTACCCAGACAAACTTACTCTCCTGTGGCCGAAATTGGGTTGTCTACCATCAGGCTATTGTGGCTGGAAACTGCTCTCTTTCCCGGGGCTCTGGAAAAAACCAGGACTGCCTGACCTCTCCAGGCCAAGAATTCAGATTCGCAGCCATCCTGCCCAAAGCAGAGACCTGAAAGTCTCATCTCTAATCCTGCTCATTTTCTAATTATCTCGCTGGGGCCTCCAAATGTAATGCCAAAAGAAACTGAGCAAGACAGAGATTAGAGACCAAATCAATAATTTATTAAATGGAGAGAAATACTGGGACCAATGGATCCCAGGGCTAGACGAGTATCAGGACAGCAAGACTTTTATGGAATAACAAGAACAATGACATAATGCAGAGACCTAGGTGGGGATAGCCTCATAGATGGAGGTTACTGATATTCTAATGACATTAAGAAATGTCTATAACACCTTAATCTCAACCATTAAGGGGGGATGGTCATGACCTTAAGGCAGAATTACGAAATAGGACAATTGTAGGAACTGGTCACCCCATTAAAAGTGAACTTTGGCATTACAAAATGAGCTGGAGAAATGCAGGGGGGAGAGGGGGCTCCAGCCTCATCAGGGGGTCCAAGGAGCTGAGTAGGAGGAATATGGTCCATATCAAAGGAAGACAGGAGTCGTGGGGTAGCTTGAATGAGGAACTGATGGAAGTGATGCTGCCACTCCCTTAGGCTCCTTCAGGCTTTATTTTTATATTATATCGTGATTATGTACATTTCTTTAGGTCAACATAGTCTGCAGACATGTGTCTGACTTATTGACCTTTTATGTTACTATTCTTCACATTTAATATTTGAGTAAGTTTTTCATGGTTAAGTGTTAATTATTGATTACATTACACAAAGCTAATAATGAAAAGGTAAATGTTGTTCAAGGTTAAATGTCAGTGACTTTTGTTAGTTTACTTATGTCTTCTTTGTCAAGCTTATGGATTGTTTGATTCCTCTGCTTCCCTGACTTGGAACCGTGTACATAGGCATTTAGGGCAGTTCCTAGTTATACTTTAACCATCTATTGGTTCTTAGACATACTGATCTTTTCTGAGTCTGAGTTGGCAAACACCGTTATTTCCTAGACCTTTGGATTCTCCCCATAGTGATGATGCTTTCCATGATGTTCTCTCCTTTATCATTTGTCTCAGTGAGAAATTAGTTTTATTAGGACAGAATATGCCTGTGGAATCATTTCTAGTTAACTTGCCCAAATTCCCCTTGTCACTAGATTTTTTAGATAATGTTTAGTGCTGCAATCAAGCCAATTATAAATAATGTGGGAAACAGTAGTGCACTAATGAGAATCATAGAAAGAAATATTGTTCCTGCATGAGTGCTGTGCACATTTGTCTCAGAGCTGGGCTTTGCCAATTAGCTTAGAGATTGGGGCTGCCAACATTTTCCCCTTTATTTTTAATTTAATCACAGAAAGTTCCATTTGGGTTGCACGGATCAAATGTTTTAAAGATTTGAAGATGACTGGAAATCAAAAACAAAAAAGGATAAATGAGACAAAAATAGATACAGAGACTGAAATATAATGTATGAAGCTATTACTGGAGATAAAGGAAGATAAATTGGGGAGAAAAAAAACTTTTCAGTAACTGCTGAAGGGGAAAGCAGTGCAGAGAGTGAGTCCTTAAGGGCTTGCATTTCATCATGGAGTTTGGTAAAATCTATAGAGAGATCTGAATGATTTCATATACCTAGGACATGGTTTCTAACATTATCTCAAGGTGAGTAAGAGGAATTGTAAGGAAGGAGTATATCACAAATGGATTTTAATTGGCAATGACAGTGAGAGGATTGATGAACTTTTAATTCCTGCAATTGTTCTCCTAAATAAAGTACAGTTTCTTCAAGAGCATTAATTTTAGCTTCTAGTTTCCTATCTATGGTGTCCTGAGACATAAGTACAAGTGAAGCAGTTTTTGTCTGTTGGTCTACAGTATAAGCTGTCTGCCCTTCCCAAATTAAGGCAGTGGTAGAAACTGCAACAGAAGTAATAATTGCTTTGACTCTGAGATCCCCCAAATTAGAGAGGCTATAAAGCATTTATGCCTTCCTAGTAAGTTTGCAATATTGTTAAGAGCATAAAAGCCAGAATTGTCAGACCAAGTATCATTTAAAACTGTTGGGAATGAGAACATAGGAAGGGTGGTGAATTACAACAGTGATTTCTGCTTGCAAATCAGGCGAGATACAATTGATAATATAATAATCTACACAAGTGACATTAAAAACATCTTTTGAAACCTCATATGTCACAATGGAGGAAAAGTCATCAGAAATAAGGAGGGCATAAGGAGCTGAAACACAGGAACGAACATAATAGGTAGAGGCAGGATAGTTTGGCCTTTGAAGTTTAAATGGTGAAAATAATGTTTTGTTTAAGGACATAAGTAGTTCAGACATGACCCATCTAGGGCCAATATTCCATCTACTGATAGGTTCTGATTTGGGGACCAATTGGTCTAATGGGGTCCATTAAACATTTTAGATTTATTACAACCTCCATAAAGAATGGGCTAGAAATGGAGAAATCAGAAATGGTAAAATTAGTATATAGTAGGGAGTAGGATATACCTTTTAAAGAAAAACCACAAGATTTCCAATGAGGAAATGCAGTTTGGGAGTGAATGAGACCCCACTCATCATCTGTTAAAGTGAGACCCTTACAATTTGTGATGGAAGGTGGCATTTTTAAAGAAGAAACATGATTATCAAAGCTAATAAAAGAGGAAATAGGCACTTTTACTGTCATTACCCAAACTGCTCTTGGGTAGGAATTAGGGAATTTTTTAGAAGTGGGGGAATCAGTAATAAAATATCTGGTATCAAAAGGAATTCATGAGGTTACACAGGATTCTTTTTTAAAGCAGAGACAAATGCGGGCGGGGGAAATGAGAAAGGCCAGTGAAGTTATATATCGCTGAATTTTTAACAGTAATAAATGAATCACAAGAGCCACCAGTCAGGGAGGTGTAATTAGTGAAGACAGATACAGGCAATCACTAGGGGTCACATGAAACATAGAAGGCTTTGGGACATAAGTCCAATATACATTAGCAGTAACAGGAGTTACCTGATGAGTGGCAATAGCAATCATAGCAATAAAGAGCAAAAGAGGATTTAAAGGTTGCCCATGTGCAATGACCACTGTTTCAGCTGCTTCAGAGTCCCTTGTTTTGTCCCCAGGTTGGTGGCGCAGCTTGTCTTGTAGCTGTAGATAAGCATCTGCCTTGGCAAGAGGGAGAGAATGAGTCTTCAAGTGAAAGGTTTCTGATTGTTAATTCGATTTCAGGCAGCAATACAGGATTCGTCAGAGGGATGGGGGAAGGTCCTTTTGCTCATGGTATGTGATCAGGCCATCAGGAATCCACACAGGTGTGTGGCTGTCCTGTGGAAAGACACAAGCATATCCTCTGCCCGAAGTTAGCAAGACATCTGGCCCTCTCCACGTACCAGAGAGTTGTTGGAATCTTTTACCAAATGTTAAGACATTTCTTTACAAAGTGTGAAGACATTGGAGTTGATTTGATCTGATTTTGGGCCAGAACTTGAAACAAGATATTAGATGGAACTGATTGAACAATGCTTGTGTTCACACCTTTAGAGAGCTCAAGTATCTAAGTACTCAATGGAGTTCACACAAGAGTTCAGGGCTAGTATGAGAGCTGAATTCACACCTTCCTTAGGACCAGAGAGCACTCTGGGAGATAACCCAGAATCCCTCTCCCTCCAGAAGGTGGAGTTAACCTTTGGGAGATCACAGAAATGAAGGAAGCTCTTGGAGCGAAAGAAGAATATTTCTCCGAAACATCAACAGGGCTCTGAGACAGAATACTCTGGAAGAAAGGACTTCTTCAGGTGGGACAGGCTGGAGGTTGAGAAGCCAAGAGTAGGAGCTGACTGGAGGCTGAAGAAAGCAGAGGCAGAAGCCAAGGACAAAGCTCCAAGATCTCTTGGAGCCAGGCAGAGAGATAGGCTTCAACTAACCAGGCAAATTTGTAAGGAAAAATAAACGTTTGCAACTTTTACCAGCTAGCTGCGATTTTGGATTAATTATTGATTGCAACTAAGACTAAGGCTGCTTCCGAGGAAAATCCTCAACATTTTGGCGCCCAACGTGGGGCAGAAAACCCCAACAGAGAGTAAATCTTTCCATTTCACCATTGGTTTGGGAAGAGCACAGGAATCATTCCAGTGCCTATAGGCTGGGGAAAAACCAGAGTCATTCAGGGATAAATGATTCAGAACAAAAAGCACATGAGAGACAATCTGGTGGGGAAAAATATTTATAATCATTATCTTATAATATTTGAACCTTAAGCATTTGATTAGTTCTTTCTACTATGGCTTGTCCTTGAGGGTTATAGGGAATGCCAATATTATGTGAATTATGGAATTTAGAGCAAAAATCAGAAAAGGCTTTAGAAGTATATGCAGGCCCATTATCTGTTTTGATACCTTTTGGCATTCCCATAATAGAAAAGCAAAGAAATAAATGTTGCAACACATCTTTAAAGGGTTCACTGGTCCTTGGGGAGGCGACAATATAGTGGGAGAATGTGTCCACAGTACCACGTAAATAAGAACGATGAGATATGTGTAACGTCCAATTGCCAGAGATCATTAGCTCTTAGACCTTTGGGATTTACTCCAAATGGGAGGGTGGGGAAAGACATAGGACATGTGGAACATTTTTTAACAATGGCTCCTGCTGTTTCTCTAGTTAACCCGAATTGTTTTCCTAATGTGGCTGCTGATTGATGGTGGAAAGCATGACTAGAGATAGCAGCCGCAGTGTGGGTTAAAATCAAAGACTTAGTTAAACTGTCTGCAATAAGGTTGTCTCTGTGTGTAGGACCAGGAAGGTGTGTGTGTGTGCAAGGACCTGTCCTAGGAAGTAGGGTCCTTTTCTTAGTAGCTATTTGTAAAGCTGTAATAGGGAGAAAATAGTGGTCATGGCTTCTGGAAGTGAAGCTGTTTCAATGCCTGGAAACAATTTAACTATATACAGGGAATCGATCTACAAATTGAAAGGAGCATTAAGAAATTTGTTAAATGCTTCTATAACTCACAAATCTCAGCTTTTTGAGCGGACTTATGTGGAATAGTTAGGATAAACTGGTCATTTTCTGTGACAATGGAGGCTCTACCTGATGAAGAGTCATCAGTTAAAATCGAGATAGCCTGAGGTGATGGAGGTGAATAAGAGAAATGTCTGGGGAAAACAAGATCTTGTGTTTTTAAAAAATTGGTGTAGTGGGTGTGAGACTAAGTGAAAAAGTAATTCTCCTGAGAAGCCTGAGAGAAAAATCTGCCAATTAGTATTATAAAGGAACAATGAATCAACTTGCTGTGAAGTGAAAGGGACAATATCTGCGTCTTTCCCAAAAAGTTCCCTGCTTCTGCGTCTGCCTTTACCGATCAGGGTAGAAACTAGGTCAGGGTATGAGGAGACAACTTTCTTGCATGTGGAGGGTAAGTGAAGCCATTCTAGGGGCCCCTTCTGCCATAGGATGGCCATGGGCATGTAGATAGTAGGAAGCAGAATAAGAGAAAAAGGAACTGTATAATCTCTTCATTGTTGAAATTGATTAGCAATTGATTTTTCTATTAATGATAAAGACTGTTTAGTTTCTGATGTTAAGGTTCTTGGAGATGTGGGTGACTTAAAGCAGGTCAAAAAGGGGTTTTAGATCAGATGGGTAGTTTTAAGTAAGGTCTGATCCAGTTTGGAAATCAATAAGCGTTTTCAACTTGTCAGTCTTCAATAAAAATGACTGAAAGGAGACTATGTTATCTTTTGATAAAATTCTCCCTAGGAAGGAAAATGGTGGGTGTATCTGGATTTTATCAGGAGCTATGATAAGGCCATATTTATTTAATGCTATAGTGACATCTTATAATATTTGAACCTTAAGCATTTGATTAGTTCTTTCTACTATGGCTTGTCCTTGAGGGTTATAGGGAATGCCAATATTATGTGACATATGGAATTTAGTAAAATGGAATTATGGAATTATTGTAAGATATTGTTCAGCTGTATCCTAACAAGGTGTGGCATTAAGTATATCATCCATGTAATAGATCATATATTATTAAATTCTTACAAGGTGCTAAGTCACTGGAATTGATAGAGACAATGATTATGTACTTAGTACTTATTAGAGTTCACACCTTTAAGAGAGCATATATAAGGAGGAGCTCCCACAAACCCACATAATCCCACTCTTTTGGAGGCTAAGTCAGATTCATTCCATCTTCCACCTTTGTGGGGGCTAGGGATTTGGAGGGACCTAAAGGCTGAACCTGGAGAGGCAAAGGACTAACAGCAAGAGCTCTTGAAATCAAGGAGAGAGATAGGCCTCTAAGAAAGCTAACTGAGCCCCAGGAAAGAGACAAGACTTAAAAGGAGAAAATAAAGGATTTGAACTTTAACTCCTAGCTGAATTTGAGGTGATTATTACTGTGAAGTGAAACAAAGGCTGCCTCCAGAAACCCCCCAAGAAATCTGCTCCCAGAGAACATTATATTTTAGAGAAGAGAACATTACAATATATAAATCTTTATATGTGAATCTAACATCTTTTAATGCAATGTCTACAAATTTTTGACACAATGTAGGGCTGTTCTTCATACTTTGTGGCAATATTTTCCTCTGAAATCTCCTAGAAGGTCTCTAAAAATTAGTAGCTGGTAGACGAAAAGCAAAGTAATTCCTATTCAGCTGTTTAAGAAATGATGTGTAAGATTGGCCTTTAAGTGTCGCTGTATAAATGAAAGTTTAAAGTCCTCATATGCTTTAACGAAGTCACTGTTTTCTTTAAATGCCTCATCATGCTCTGACAGGAGGAGTCAGCATTATCAAAAGCCATTTGCCTCACAATCAACTCCACTGCCTTTTCGTCCTTAATGGCTCTTTTGTCTATTTCTTAAATCTATTTAAAAAATCTTCATACCTCTCATCTGATTTTTGTTTAACTTCTGACAACACTGTCATCAGTTCTTTTTTAGAGGGAATTTTTTTCCATGCATCTAATGCTAGGGAGCTAATGTTATGGAGGACATCCTTAGGTAGTAGCATCTGCTCTTTTGCTGTCCCCTAAAGGCCTTTCCCCAGATGCATAGTCTTAGTAATTCCTAAATTTTTGGACGATGGGCTGGCTACATGGTTTTTGACCAATTCCTCATATTCTGCCTTCCAGCGTAAATGTTGTCCTCCCTTTCAATATGCCTTAGCTATCTGTTGCCAATCATAGGGGGTCATCCATTTCCCTCCCAAGGTTTTGACTAAAGTCAAGGTATAGGGGGAGGATGCTCCATAGGAAGTACAAGCTTGTTTAATTTCCTTGAGGAGCTTATAGGGGAGTGGCTCCCACACTGGTTGGATGTCATCATCCCACTCTCCTTCACTAAAGATGACAGGAAAGCAATCCCATAAAGTCATTGGAATCTCTAGCTTGTCTGACTGTCCCTTTAAATCCTACATTTTTTAAAGGAGGAAAAGTAATTTGCCTCTTCTTTCTGGGTGTTTTTGGAGAGGCTCTTTTTACAGAATTTTTTTTGTTGGCAGGGGAGTCCCAGTCATTATGATGATCTGCCTCCTCCTCTAGGTCCCAGCTTCATCCTCAGGGCTTAAATGATCAGGAGGTGGTTCCTCTTCAGGTCCTTCTCTGAGGGACAATTTGGAGCCCAATTCAGGAGAAGCACTCGGGATTGTGCTGGACTGTTTCCTAGATTTGTCTAATAATGGAGTCTCCTCAGTAGCTATAGAAACTGTGGGCAATTTGTTAGAAATTGTAACTTCCTGATCAGGATCAATAGTATCCTTGATAACGCCCCAAAGAGTGAAGATATCAAGAGGGACCTTCTCAGGGCCATTTTCTTTATAGAATGTCTACACTTCTTTTCTTACTTTCTCTCAATCTGCTAGCTCAACAGTACCTGTCTCAGGGAACCACAGACAGCAGTCATGTATAAATGACATAAATCTAGTAACTCTGTTCTTAGAGATTTTTACATCCCTCTTTTTCTAAGTGAATGTGTTAGTATTTATGCAAAAAGTTCTTTTTGTGTACTCTCTGTTCTTATCATCTTAAAAATCTTTATTACTGCCTCTCTTACTCAATCTTTCTGATCAAGGGGTCTGCAGGCCTTGGACAGAGTTTTACCTATTCTGAAATGAAAAGAAAAGAAACTGACCTGCTTCAGTCCCTCTTTGGGTGCCAAAATGCAGGGGGACCAGCCTCTATGGAGGGGTCCCAGGGAGCTGAGTAGGAGGAATAGGGTCCATATCAAAGGAAGGCAGGAGTCGTGGGGTAGCTTGAATGAGGAACTAATGGAAGTGATGCTCCCACTCCCTCAGGCTTCTTTAGGCTTTATTTTTATACTATATCATGATCACTCAATTTTCCTGATTACATTTACATTTCTTTAGGTCAACATAGTCTTCAGACATGTGTCTGACTTATTGACCTTTATATGTTACTATATTTCACATTTAATGTTTGAGTAAGTTTTTTATGGTAAAATGTTAATTATCGGTTACATTACATGAAGCTAATAATGAAAGGAAAATGGTATACAAGGTTAAATGTCAGTGAATTTTGTTAGTTTACTTATGTCTTCATTGTCAATCCTATGGATTGTTTGAGTCCTCTGTTTCCCTGACTTGGAACCGTGTACATAGGCATTTATGGCAATAATTAGTTATACTTTAACCATCTATTGGTTCTTAGACATAGTGATCTTTTCTAAGTCTAAGTTGGTAAACACCATTATTTCCTAGACTTTTGTATCCTCTCCCATAGTGACAATGCTTTCCATGGTGTTTTCTCCTTTATCATTTGTCTCAGTGAGAAATTAGTTTTAGTGGGACAGACTTTGCATGTGGAATCATTTCTAATTAACTTGCCCAAATTCCCCTTGTCACCAGATTTTTTAGATAATGTTTAGTGCTGTAGTCAAGCCAATTATGTAGGAAACAGTAGTGCACTAATGAGAATCATAGAAGGAAATGTTGTTCCTGCATGAGTGCTATGTACATTTGATCTCAGTGCTGGCTTTGCAAATCAGTTTAGAGAATGCTGCTTCCAACGGAGAAGGAATCCACAAAACACTCTAGCATCTTTGTCACCACAGAAATGACTGAACCACAAATCATATGAAACTGCTGTGATAGCCTGGAACCCATCCGGTTTAAGTGGATGACGATGACTTTCATTCAGCCCAATATATTCTTGTACCACAATTTGTTAGACATCCTTCAACTGAAGAGCAGCTATTTTGTTTCTCTTTTGCATCTACCTTTCTCTCCCTCAGTTCCTTTGAGTTTATGCATTGCACTAGGGTCTCTGTGTCACATTTGATCACCTTTTTGGTAAATCCTAATAGCAACTGGCTCTTCAGAAAAGTTGGATCAATTCATAGCTACATACATGCATTGCTCCTTAGCCCTCTTGGTCCTGAATCCAAGGTACTTCCTTTTACTCAAAATAAGAGATCACAATTTCTCTGGGAACTGGAAGCCTTGGGCAGGAAAATCAGTTAGAGATGAAGATACAGAGAAGCTCCATTTTGTGATTCACCCCATTATATACACACACATATCAATCTATATTTAGCCATTAGTGCTTGTAAAGCAAGCAATTCAAAAGAGAATGTGCCACAATAACCTGTTGTACAACTTCTGAAAAAGAACCAAATGTACTTTCTCCCTCCTCCTATCCTGTTAGACTCCATTCTGGCAGAAACTTTAATATTTCTCAAGTTTCATTCAAAGGAAACATTGTTTTTCACATTTTTTTCTAAAATTTTGGAGTTCTAGGTTCTCTCCCTTATCCCCACCTAACCCTAAATTTATAAAGCACTTGTGGAGTTGTACAAAACATATTCATAAAAGTCAAAAGCCCAGATCTCCTACTGTAATAAAAATAAAAACCCTCAAAAATTAAGTTAAAAAAAGAGAGAGAGACAGAAAGAGAGAGTGCTTCAGTCTACATCCAGACAAAATCATTTTCTTCTCTGGGTATGGAAGGAGTTTTCATCATAAGAGTAGCCAGGGATGAGTATCCTGCTGAGTTTGGCACAATCATTCCCAGCTAGTCATCCTGGAACATTGATATTACTTTGTACATGATATATTTCAGAGAGAGACAAACACACACACACACACACAGATGGAGAAACAAAAAGTGAGAAACAGATTCAGAAAAACAGGTAGAGACAGAGTGAAAGTCTGAGAGAGAAAGTAAACAAGAGAGGGCCAGAGAGTGAAAAACACAGTGAGAAAGAGAAAGAGACAGAATGAGTCAGAGAGGCAAAGAGAAATATAGACATATATATATATATATAATAACTTTTTATTGACAGAACCCATGTCTGGGTAATTTTTTACATTATCCCTTGCACTCACTTCTGTTCTGACTTTTCCCCTCCCTTCTTCCACCCACTCCTCCAAATGGCAAACAGTCCTATACATGTAAAATATGTCACAGTATATCCTAGATACCATATATGTGTGCAGAACCGAACAGTTCTCTTGTTGCACAGAAAGAATTGGATTCAGAAGGTAAAAATAACCCAGGAAGAAAAATAAAAATGCAAATAGTTTACATTCATTTCCCAGTGTTCTTTCTTTGGGTGTAGCTGCTTCTGTCCATCATTAATCAATTGAAACTGAGTTAGATCTTCTCTTTGTCCAAGAAATCCGCTTCCATCAGAATACATCCTCATACAGTATCATTGTTGACATATATAATGATCTCCTGGTTCTGCTCATTTCACTTAGCATCAGTTCATGTAAGTCTCTCCAAGCCCCTCTGTTGTTGGAATCTTTACAAACTATTAAGTCATTAGAGTTCATAGAGACAATAATTATCTAACTTAGCATGGTTCAATATGATTGATTTGATCTTAGAAGGAGATATTTTGGGCCAGAACTTGAAACAAGGTACTAAGTACAACTGATAGACAATAATGCTTGTGTTCACATCTCCCTTGAAGTTCTTAGGGCCAGAGAACACTCTGGGATATAACCCAGAATCCCATTCTCTCAGAAGGAGGAGTTAATCTTTGGGTGATCATATATATATATATATAGAGGAAGCTCTTAGAGCTTGAGAGAGTTACTTGGGAACATTCCCAGGGGTTGGAGAGGAACACTCTGGGAGGAAGCCCCCTGTCCGAGGCAAGAGAGATTCATTACAACTTTCACCTTGGTGCTGGCTGGAGGCTGAAGAAAGCAGAAGCAGGAGCAAAGGACAAAGCTGAAAGAGCTTAGAACCAAGCAGAGAGATGGACCTCTGAGCTAACCGGGCTATATTGAAGGACACAATAAAAGATCTGAACTTTTACCAGCTGGATGCGATTTTGGGTGATTATTTACTTCTAACTGAAACTAAGGCTGCCTCCAGAAAACCTCCTCGAGAAACCTCTCTCCCAGAGAGAATAATCTCTTATTATTATTTTAAAGAAGAAAAAACATCCCATATTCTCTGTATTCATCCTGCTGCTCTTTTCTTACAGAACAATAATATTCCATAACATTCATATACCACAATTTACCCAACCATTCTCCAGTTGATGGGCATCCATTCATTTTAAAGTTTCTAGCCACTATGAGCAGGGCTGCCACAAACATTTTGGCCCATACAGGTCCCTTTCCCTTCTTTAGTATCTCTTTGGGGTTTATAAGCCCAGTAGTAGTACTGCTGGATCAAAGTGAATGCACAGTTTGATAATTTTTTGGGCATAATTCCAGATTGCTCTCCAGAATGGTTGGATTCGTTCACAACTTCACCAACAATGCATCAACATCCTGGTTTTCCTGCATCCCCTCCAACATTCATCATTATTTTTTCCTGTCATCTTAGCCAATCTGACAGGTGTGTAGTGGTATCTTAGAGTTGTCTTAATTTGTGTTTCTCTGATCAATAGTGATTTGGAACACTCTTTCATATGAGTGGAAATAGTTTCAATTTCATCATCTGAAAATAGTCTGTTCATATCCTTTGACCATTTATCAATTGGAGAACGGCCTGATTTCTTATAAATTAGAGTCAATTCTCTATATATTTTGGAAATGAGGCCTTTATGAAGAACCTTTAACCATGAAAATATTTTCCCAGTTTGTTGTTTCCCCTCTAATCTTGTTTGCGTTAGTTTTGTTTGTACAAAGGCTTTTTAATTTGATATAATCAAAATTTTCTATTTTGTGATCAATAATGATCTCTAGTTCATCTTTGGTCACAAATTTCTTCCTCCTCCACAAGTCTGAGAGGTAAACTGCCCTATGTTCCTCTAATTTATTTATAATCTTATTCTTTATGCCTAAATCATGGACCTATTTAGATTTTATCTTGATATACGGTGTTAAGTGTGGGTCCATGCCTAGTTTCTGCCATGCTAATTTCCAGTTTTCCCAGCAGTTTTTGTCAATTAATGAATTCTTATCCCAAAACTTGGGATCTTTGGGTTTGTCAAACACTAGATTGCTATAGTTGACAATTTTGTCTTGTGAACCTAACCTATTCCACTGATCAACTATTTAAAAACTCCTGTTTTGCCCCTAGATTCAAGCCAGACACAATAAGCAAACAGGAGTTAATGTACAAATCACTTTTGACCAACTAGCAGCAGGTGAAGGTCAGTATTGAGAGAATTCAGAACAGATTAATTATCCTATAACAGTGTATGAGCAAATTTCTAAGGTGCAATAAAAGCTTGGTTCCTTCCCCGGACAGATAGATGGAGGTAAAGCCTTCACAAAAATAGTGCAAGGTCCCAATGAACCCTTTGCAGATTTTATGGGATGTTTGCAAACAGCTGTAACAAGAACCATTGGAGAAATGCAGCTACAGAAATAATGAACAGACATCTGGCTAAGGAAAATGCCAATGAGGTTTGCAGAAGAATTATATGGGGGCTACACAAAGATGTGCCTTCAGAGAAGATCATAAGGTGCTGTGCCACAGTGGGCAAAAATGCTTATTATTCCCAAACTATGATGAACATGGAAAGACAGGGTCCCTCTTAGCAAGGGACTTCTAGAGAAAATTGTCGATGTTTTCAGTGTGGAAAAATAGGACATGTTAGAACTCAGTGTAGATACAGAGATAGAGTGAGCGGACAGGGTGAGAGAAGACCTAAAACCCCATGTCCAAAATGCCGCAAGGGCTTCCATGGGCCTCAGAATGTAGATTGACCTAGGGAAATAAGAGGCGGCGCCTGGCCCCAAGATATCATACAAAAGACAGATGGGGCATGATGGCAGCTGAGTTTACACCCAGAAAGTCTTTAGAAGGTCAGGACTCTGATGTGATCAGTCAGTCAAAAAGCAATCAGATAGCAGAAAGGGATTACATGATCAACTAATAGAAAAGCAATCAGATGGCAGAAATGGATTACAATTGGGGAGAATACAGGCTTTTAAAGAACTTGAAAACCATCAGGAATCATTGGATTCCCTAGGACAAGATGAGACTATTGCAGGACTTCAAAACTTGCAGGAATTATTGGATTCCTGGCACATAAACTAATGGACAGTAGATTCCTTTTGGCTTATTTCTAGGACTTATGGACGTGTATAATTCCTCATGTTGATTCATGTTATTTGTTACATTACTATTAGCCTGTGTTATGTTACTATGTGCTTATACAATTTATGTAATTATGTGTGATAGCTCCCATACTGATGGATTTATGTATACCTGTTTCAAGTGAGCCCCTTCAGAAACCCGCTAATCTTCTCATCTCCCTTCCTGAAAAGTCAGGGAGAGTGTGACCATCTCCTTTTTATGGTGTTTTTGCTCCTTTTTTGAGTAGTCAGGGAAGGTTTGATCACCTTCTTTTTTTGAGTTCTCACCTCCTTGAGAAGTCAGGAAGGTCATGACCACTTATGTTCAAAATCAAAAGAAAGCAGGAGATGTTAAGATTCTTACAAGGTACTAAGACAGTGGAATTGATAGAGACAATAATTATCTAATTTAGCATGATTCAGTATGATTGATCTGATCCCACATGAGATGTTATGGGCCAGAACTTGAAACTAGGTATTAAGTGAAATTGAGGAGACAATGTTTAAATCTAGTTTAAAATTGATTTAATCCTACAACAAATAATGGTTTCCCAGTGATATAATCATTGGTGTGCACTCAGTGTACAGCATATAAGCAAGAAACTCTCAGGGCCAGACACATAAGCCCATTCTTGGAGGTAGAGACAGATTCCTCCCATTTTCCACCCCTGTGCTGGCTGGAGATATTCGGAGGGAGCTAGACGTAGAAACTGGAAGAGACAAAGGACTAGTGGCAAGAGCTCTCAGAACCAAGGAGAGAGAGAGAACTTTAAGAAGGCTAATCAGACAATTTTGAAGGAGACAATAAAGCATTTGGACTTTAACTCCTGGCTGCCTTTGGGGTGATTATACTGAACTGAAACGAAGGCTGCCTCCAGAAGCCTCCAAAGAAAACTGAATCCAGAGAACATTATATTTTAGAGAAGAACATTACAGAGATCTTCTTCCATAGTTGGCTTTGTCTTAACTGCTGGAGAAAATGACCTGCTCACAGCTCACTCACACCTCTTAAGGTCACCAGGTATACATCTGACTCTTCAGTCAGTCAGTGGCTAGCCACTCTCTTATTTCTTCAGATTGATTGAGAAACACATTCACATTTCCTAAAGGAGCCAAAACAGGTACACTTTCTTTTCACTGAAGCCCCCTAAAGTATGAAAGGGATGAAACCTTTATAAGGGGTAAATGGGCTAGTCCCATTTTTGTACCATTTATAAGTTGTGAAGAGGTCATTCAGGGTGTGAGTCACTCAAGGTTTCATGCCTTTTACAAGTTATAAATGCAATCACTCCAAGTCTGAAAAGGGAAACTTCTTAATACCCCCTTTCTCTCCATTACTCACCCCTTCTATCCCATAATTTTATCAAGTGGGTTTGGGGGAATCAGATGAATCCTTGATGAACAACCTTTCCCCCCACATATATTTATACATCATCTTCTTGGATCTGTACCAGAGAAGGTGATACTGAAAGACATTAAGGTTCTGCATCCTTTTACTTCTACCATCAATCATCATTAAACTGTTCTGCACCTTCAGGGCAATGGCTGAATCCATGTGGAAGATTAATGGTAGGGCATGACTGATAATGAGCATATGGATGAGGTAGGTTGTGATCAGTATTGTGGGAAAGAGGTGATATGAATGAAATCATAATTCCTTTCAGAATATCTCCCTTAAAACAGAGTGATCAATTAAAGTTGTTTTCATTTACAGCTCCAGTATTCAACACTTATTATTGAGTGCCTACTCTATACCAGACATTATGATAAGGGCTGGATATACAAAATCAAAAACAAAACAGTCCCTGCCGTTGAGGATTCATTAGGCTTAAACAGTGGTGTGCATCTAAGCATGTACATGTATATTTGTGTGTGTCTGTGTAAATATGTATGAAGTTTACATCATATATATAAAGTAAGTAAAGTCTCATAATGTTATGCCACATTTCTCAGTTTCCATAATTATCCTGACCCAGTCCTGACTCAGTTTCCCTGCTTCTCAGTCCTGCAAAACCTCCTCTCCCTCTTTATCAGATAAAGGATTTGATTTGATAAGGATAAAAGATCTTATGTTTTAGAATATCAGAATGCTTTTCTCCCTCTTCCCATCTCTGGGGTGCCTCCCGCCATGGCTCTCCTCACCCTGTCAGAACCGTATTATCAGAGTCCAGTTCCCGCTCTCAGTACCCTGATTCCACCCTTGTTTCTGTCTTGCCCCTGAGTCTGAGCCATGTGTATATATGTCACTGAGAACTCACATTGTTTACTGGATTCACCCACTAGCCCCCTTCAGCTTGTAGCTAAAGCTTTTATTATAAAAGAGCCAATCTAAAATCTTCTCTTTGCAGAGGTTCTAAACATGCCAGGCTATGCCATGCTATGCCAAGGAAACCTCTGCCCACTGGATAATATTCTTTTCCAGTGCTATCCTCTCTTTACCTTCACCTCTTTCCCTAACCATACTTTATGCCTCTCTCTCAAGATATCTAACTTTACTTCCCAATCCCTGTAATAAACTTCTTTTACAATCTAGGTTTTTGGATTTGTAAATTCCTTTACAGAAAATCTCTGTGCCACCAGAAGGGGATTCCCTAAAACTCCCTACCCTTGTTCCGAATCCCAAGGGGGTGTAGGGGAGCCAGAACTCTCCATTTGGTTTCCTGAACCCCAAACCTGCCACTAGATTTTATCATTTAACTCCCTGACCACCAGAAATCCTAATCTCATTTTGGTTCCCTAAATCTAGACCTTATCATATTTTTTGTTCCCTGAAAGGGAACCCCAAAACCTAAACCTCATCAATGGTTCTTTATGACCTCTTTCAAAGTAAAAATATTCTACTAGCTTATCTTAGGGCACCCAGCAATTATATTGAAGAAGGGACCCTGAACTCTAAAACTCCTTGAAGGAGAAAATCTTCAACTCTGCCTCAGTGAGGGACCCCACCCAAGGGAAACAAGACAGTTTCACTCTGTTATCCAGAATGTTATCCATTCCAGCTCAAGCTGAAACCCAGCATGTAGATGAGCCAACTATGGACTTTAATCGACAGAAAGTCCTGGCAGCTGAGTGAGCTACTGAGGTCCATCTGCAAAAGACCTTCTTTGAAGGAAGCTATTATATTGGGTCTTAGTGGGGGCTGGGACAAGCCCAAGAGGTCAGATCCAGTGGGGGCTGGGACAGCCCAAGATGGCTTATCTACAAGCTGGATTTCAGCTTGAGCTGGAATTTGAATAGAATCGAATGAGTTTCTTTAATTCAATAGGGTTGGGATTCTTTTGATCAGGACTGAACCAACTCCACCTAGATAATAGAATGAAACTATCCTGTTTCCCTCAGGCGGGGTCCCTCACTGAGGCAGAGTTGAAGATATTCTCCTTCAAGGAGTTTTAGAGTTTCAGGGTCCCTTCTTCAATGTGTCTTCTTTGGTTAAAGGTGATATGTCAAATGTGGGTCTAGACTCCAAAAGTACATAGCACTAAGGTAGAGCATAATTCTATCGAGGCCAAGATTATAGGTTCAAAGTCTTTGCAAGCCATTTAGTTTTCATCAGAAAAATGGAATCCTTAGCCACTCCTACCTAACACCAGTCAGATAATCTTATTTTGTGTGTCCTAGGTAGCCACAAAAGAGCCTGACAGTATGGGTCTAGTTGGTGCTGCCTTTATATAAGCACTTACATTTGGTTTATTATAACAAGAACAATTTATTACAATAAAGTGCTTTTTAGATTTTGTGACTTTTCCTTTTCTCTGTATCTCACATTGATTACATTCATGAGGTTTCTCTCTAGGGTGGATTCTCTGATGTACAGTAAGAGCTCCATTGTGTCTAAAAGCCTTTCCATATTGGCTACATTTATAAGGTTTCTCAACAGTGTGGATTCTTTGATATACAATAAGGGATATCTTATGTATAAAAGCGTTTCCAGATTGTTTGCATTTATAAGGTTTCTCTCCAATGTAGATTATTTGATATACAGTAAGAGCTATCTTGTCTCTAAAAATCTTTCCACATTGGTTACATTTATAAGGTTTCTCTCCAGTGTGGATTCTCTGATATTGTCTTTTTTCTGAAATCCTTTCCATACTGGTTACATTCATAAGGTCTCTTTACAAACTGGATTTTATGATGAAAACTACTTTATATTTGAAAGATTTTCCATATGGTTACATTCAATAGGTTTCTCTCTAATGTGTGGATTCTCTTATATCCAGTCTGTGAAAATTTTTCCACTTTGATTATGCTCATAAAATTTCTTTCCACTATGGATTTTCTCAAGCATATCACAGATATCATACCAAGAGACGTTACCAGGACCATCACTGATGAATCTTGGCTTGTGAATTTCTATTACAGGAAGATTTAGTTCTGGAGTACTTTCCTTCATTTCAAGTCTGATTTCTCTTTCTGAAAAAAAAAAGGCAATAATAAAACAAATACTGACACTACACTCCCACACATCAATGTTTATGTCCTCTTCCCTCCATCAGTAGAATAGAAACTCAATAATTTTCTATTTCCCAAAATAGCCATTAAATATCCATAATCAGTCACTTAAAAATCATATTAGTTCACATCCTACGAATGATTTAATTTCTAATGAGCTTTCTGCTCAAATATATTGGATCCTTACAGTAAGCCTGTGACAATACAGAAAGTGCCTTCATTCTCATTGTGTGCACAATTCAGCCCAACAGCTCAGAATGGTTGAGTGAGTTGAACCAAATCCCAGCAACTGAGACTGGAATTCACACTCTGTTGCTGGGAATACTCTCACTATAGCATTTGATAAATTATGTCCACTCTCAATTTTCCCCTTTCCCTTTCATTGTCTGTACTTTCTGGTGATCATTTTAATGGTATTTACTTATTTATTTTTTTCTACATTATCTGAGGTCATATTCACTGTACGAACACTCTTGCTTTTCAAAGGTTTTTTTTTTTTTGTTTGTTTGTTTTTGCCTTTTATCTAAGGCATAAGTGATTTAGTTCTGATCCATTACCTTTTTTTTTTTCCAGATAGCCATTACTTATTTCTTTAAAAGAATTGTCATTATATTCCTATACATACTCTTTTAACAAATACAAATTTTAAAAATGCGTGAAATTAATCACATCTAAAAATATCTCATGCAGAAATTTCAGTTAATCATCCTGCGGCACAAAAGAATAGAAAGATTATTGCATGTCTTTGATTGAGACAGTGACTCAAGGGACTTGACCCCAAAATTTGTCTGTGCTCTTCAATGGTAAATTGTCCCCTATGACAACACCTATGTGCATATATCTATCTTAAAAACAATCTTTCTCAATAATTTCAAACTATCATGCTCAGGAATATACTGCTTTTGGGGATTATGCCATGATTTCATCAAACTGTGACTCCTCCTAAGTGTCATATATTTTTTTTCATTTTCTCAACTGGACATCAGATTGTTTCCTGTGAAGATCACGTATTTTTAAATCAGCAGGAGTCAGGAATTCAGGTTAGGGGAAAATCGTCAGTCTTTATTCTCAGTGAAGAAAGATCAGAGGTGGAAGAGAATCGGCGATAGCAATGTGTGCAGCTGAGTCAAGAAGCTAGCTAGACCAGCAGCCACACAACCAGCAGCCAGGAGTATCAAACCCAGGCCCAATCTCTCCCAGCTTCTCTTCCTGTCTCTCTCTGCCTCCACCCACCAAAATCGTCATTTCCTATACAACACATCAGGACTTGCACGGAGAGTGGGCAGGGACCATTCTTTATCCAATCATGTATATTAATAGAGTATAGCCCAATTATTATTTAGCCTCACGTACTTGGGACCTCAGTGCATCAACTCAAACCTCAGCCCATTACAGTTTCCAATATTCCAAGAAGGTTGGACATTCCTGTACAAATGACCACAGGCAAGAAAAGACCCTCAGTGTCTGTCTCTCATTGCAGCAGAATAGTTCTTTCATTCTTGGCTTACCTAGTAATGCCATCTCATCAAACCTGTAGTCACCAGATCAGGGCACTATTTGGACCTTTATTTATGCAGCAGTGCTGACAGGCTACTTGAAAACCATGGTCACTATGATTACACATTAGAGGCCATCATGAAATCATGGAAGAAGACAACCTTTCTACAAAAACAGGCTTATATGTGTCATTCATTAAAATACTGAGGTTGGTTTTTAATTTGAATTATCTTCTGGTTATGTTCCTCTTCTATCTGGCAGTTTCTTAAAGGAATTGGTGGGCAATATGGGTTGGTCCTTAAGTAGGATTTCAGTGATAGTACAGCCACTTTAGTGCAGTGCAGCCAAGGATAGGGGAAAAAAAGTAGTTTCTGAAGAAGCATTTGTCTTGAACCAAAAGAAATATAACTTTTTTTTAATAGAAATTTGCAAATAATTTTGAGTGGCTAGAGTTTTTAAAAAATAAAATTCCATCTTTCACTGGGTGCTTGTCTTTCTGTTTTTCACCTCATACATATGTGACTATAATGTTCTGTTTGGTTTTCTGGAGGTCCTGGGACTAGCCTTCATTTAAGTAGGTAATCACCATTAGAATAGCCAGAGATCAATTCCAAAAATCTTTATTGCTTCTTTCACAGTCTAGTTTTCTTGCCTGAGTCCTGGGCTAGCTGGAGGTCCAGTGGACTATGTCTTGGTTTCTGTGAGGCAGGCAGGAGGACCAACATGATGGTCTGTCTTTTTTTTTTTTTTAATAACTTTTTATTGACAGAACCCATGCCAGGGTAATTTTTTACAACATTATCCCTTGCCCTCACTTCTGTTCCGATTTTTCCCCTCCCTCCCTCCACCCCCTCCCCCAGATGGCAAGCAGTCCTATACATGTTAAATAGGTTACAGTAGATCTTGGATACAATATATGTGTGCAGAACGGAACAGTTTAGAATGCAAGATCCTCAGCCAATAAGGATGAGGGTCAGTAGTGGGAGGGGGTATTTGCATTAGGGATAAAAAGTGTTGACCCTGCCCCCTATGGTCTCTCCTCCCTTCAATTGTCTCCTTGATGGGTGCTACTCCTGATTCTCTGAGAACATATAATAAACTTTGCTTTGCTTCTAGAGATCTCTCCAGCTTTTTTTTATTAAATGCTGTCTGAACCATACACATCCAAATAAGTACAATATGCATACAATATCTAGGACTTAAAAGAATTGTATAAATTCAACTGCAAAGCAATCCTTATAGAAATGCCGGACAACCTAAAAAGTAGAAGAATCATCCATGTTCTGTTCATGACTAGGCTGTGTCAACAAAATGAAAATAACAAATACCACCAAATATAATTTTAAAATTTATTTTTTTGGTGAGGCAATTAGGGTTAAGTGACTTGCCCAGGGTCACACAGCTAGGAAGTGTTAAGTTTCTGAGCCCAGATTTGAACTCAAGTTCTCCTGACTTCAAGGCTTGTCCTCTATCCATTGCACCACCTACCTGCCCCCCTCTCCCAATATCATTTAAACCTAGACAGTATCATTGAGTGATTGTATTTTGATGAGGAAACTCAGAAAAATCAAAGTCCTTCATCTACTTTGGCTCTGGGAAGGGAAGGGGAGAAAGAAAGGAGGCTTGTAAGACCTGTGGAAAAGTCTGGTGAGGACTCCCTTACAGGGGGTATTCCTGCAGTCAGATCCTGTGTAACAGGGTAGCAAGACTCAGATCCACATTAGGAAGCTGCATCAGGATGTTTTGTCACGCTTGATCCAGTTCCTGGTCACATAACCAGGGTCAAGGGAATCTCTCCTGGGGAGGGAGGCCCTGGGGCAGGAAGCCAGGAAGTTAGGGTTAGCAGAAGCAGGGCCATGTCTCAGGCTTGGGCTGCAAGGAAGGGTCTTCACTCCAGCCAGGAATGGAATAAATAGGGAGGGAATCTCAGAATAAAGGGGAACCTACAATTCTGTCCTGAGGCAGCCAGCAGAGCGGATTAGGGGGCCAGCAGGGACAGAGTCCATCAGTAATCTGCTCTCCTCACACCCAGGTCACAAACACACAGACCTGAGAGCAGGAGGAATGAGCAGACTGCTTTGGGTGTAGGCACCCTTGCTGCCCACAGGGAAGAGGCTGTGATAAAACAACACTCAAGACCCCAAGAAAGCAGCAACAAGAGCAGCCCAGACCTTCCCTCCAGGACTGCTGCAGAGCCCAGCTCAACCTTCAAGTCTGACCTGAAGTCAATGAGCCAGAATGGGCGAACCAAGGAGTTAACAGACCCTCCCCATGATAAGCACTATTCTTATCTGAGGATTGAGGCAGAAATGCAGAAGAGGGACTCCTGTCTCCAAGCCCTGCCCCTTTGTTTGGCCATTAACCCAAGTAGATTCTTAGAAAAGGAGGAGCAGGAGTAGACATGGTGATGATGCAATGGAAAAAAGAATGGAGGAGTTCCTAATGTTATGCCACAATTCTCAGTCTTCCTAATTACCCTGACCAAATCCTGACTCAGTTTCTCTGCTTCTGCTAAAAGTTCAGTCCTGCAAAATCTCCCCTTCCTCTTTATCAGAATATTTGATAAGGATAAAATATCTTATGTTTTAGAACATCAGAATGCCTCTCTCCTCCCATGGTATCAGAATATCAGATACCTTCTTATCAAGATGCCTCTCCCCATGTCCAGGGTGCCTCCCCCTTATTATGTTATCTCATTTCCAGAAGGCTCCCCCTTCTCCCCCTCCCCCATCAGAGTCCCATTTCCCCTTCTCAGGACCCTGATTCTACCCCTGCCTCAGTCTACCCCTGGGTCTGAGCCACAAGTTTATAGGTCTTTGAGAACTCACATTATTGGCTGGATTCTTGGAGACAATAGTCTCATTCAGCTCTGGGACCAAACCATGGATCCATTTGATCCCAGTATATCTCTCCATTTAATAAATAACTAATATTCTCTCATCTCTATCTTGCTCAGTTTTTCCAGCATTACAAAAGGAGGGCTGGGAAATGTCATCTTAGGTAAGGAAAGTCCACAATTAGACATTTCTTTTGAGGAATGGGTGGGGACATTCCATGCCTGAACTTCCCTCATCTAGTCGAAGGAAGGACAAATACACACAACATAGAGATGAATAGAGAAATATATTTTATTCTACAGTGAGATATACTGGGATCAAATGGAAACAGGGAGGGGGAACTCCAGGGAAGATGGACTAAGTGAGGGATTAGTCAGAAAAATAAACTCAAAGGATGTAAAGGAATGTAAAGGAATATATACTGATCTCTTGGAGGTGAGAGGGGAATCTGGAGGATTAGCTGTGAATGGGGATTGAGTGAATAAGGAGATTCCATAAAAAGACTGGAAAACAAGGGCACTGAACCCAGATGAGAATAAAGACCTACCAAGGTTCCAGAGGAACAGTGAGAAGAAACATGCTGCCTGCCACTTAAAGGTGGAAGACTGGTCCGGACTGAGGAGCATTTTGTAGGATATAGTCACTGGGTTTTGTTTTATTTTTAAGATTCATGGTGTGTTGCATGTAATGGAGTTTGTTTTACTTGTTTTGTCAATGGCGGGGGAGCAGGTGATGTAAAAAAGGGGAATCTTGATTGATACAAATGTGCACGTATGTGTGTGTGTGTGTACAGGTATATCCACAAGATATGTACATGTGTATGTATAAAAATTCTGATCAATGCAGTGACCCATCAGTTCCTGAGAACTCATTGTTATGCCACAGTTCTCTTTAACTGTTCTGACTCAGTTTCCCTGCACTAGTTTACCTTGTCTCAGTTTCCTTAACTGTTCTGTCAATCCCCTAAGCTGTTAACCCCTCCCCCCCCCCCTTTCTCGTCCATTAAGATTGGGAACCATTTACTCTAAGGTTATAAATTGTTAGCACAAGCAGGATAAACAAGAGAGTGGAACTCCTGACTGTTTCTTGTTCTCAAGAATTTACAATATCCCTCTAAAAATATTCCAAGATACCTCACTGACATCTTTATCTCTGGGTATTCAGACATCCTGTCTCTGGGTTTTTAGGATTTATGGTCTCCCTCCATCCTGATAGAAGTTTCTCCCGCTTCTTACCCCTTCTTTGTTTCTAAAAGGTAGTTAAGAGGTCGGGTTTCTCCTATTCATTGCTGGAGGCTGTATGCTAGATGCAGCATGCTGGATTCCTTGAGATGACAGTCTCCTCCAGCCCTGGGACCAACATGGATTCCTTGGTCCCAGTATATTTTTATCTCTGTCTGACTGGATAATTTGAGACAAGAGTCCTGTCCAGTCAATTATACTCTCCAATTAATAAAATATTAAAAAGCTCTCTAATCTCTCTCCTGCCTCAGTTTCTCCGGCATTACATCAGGATGGCCTGCTGCCTACTGCCTGGTAGAGAGATGATTCTCCAGATGTTGCTCAAGGTGCCGAGGACCCAATGGGCCAGTTTAAAACACAGAGCAGAGGAGTATTGTTCCTACAGTGTTAAACCTACTTCCTCTTTTGTAAAGAAAGGATCCATAGGTAAAGCGTTGCCAGCTTCACACTCCATTTTCTGTATTTGTGGAAGTGCTTATGACTGCTGATGATGGTCAGATCATGGATGGACTGCACTCCCCTGAGGAGGAGGCCTGAGGCTTCCAGGACACATTCCCTCTGGCTCCAGGCTCCCTATGGAGGTAGCAAAGTGTCCAAAGTGACTCCATTTTGTCTGGTTTCTCATCTGGTTCCTGGCCTTTACCTAAGAGACCACTGCTCTCCTACTCCCCCCTTTATAGAGCCACAACTGAAGCAACAGTTAAAGCTCTTACTAACCATGATCACAGCTAATTGAGGGAGACTTTAATTCAAAGCCTCTTTGAAAACCAAGAGAAAGTCCTACAGTTCTTGGCAGAGTCCCTCCACTTTCTTACCTCTGCATAGCAAAGCCCATCTTACCCACTCCATCCCCTTAGTTCCAGGATGCTTATCTTGATGTTCATAGTCTGGGTGACCTCTATTTGGGACCCTCATAATAAAATCATTCCAACTTCCTTCCAATTTTAGTGTCTACATTTTCCTCAATACTTGCTTGTGCTAGGACTTGGTCGCCTGAATTCTGAACTGGAGAGGGAGAACCATCCCAGAAGGGGAAAGGGGTTTCCATAGGCAGGAAGCAAATCTCCAGAGACTTATAAGGGGTGAGCCTTGTCCTGGCTTCAGGGAAAAGTCAGGCAGCAGGCAGGGTAGGGACAGGATGGAAAATGAAAATAGTCTGAACAGGAAAACCCATCCCTTCCCTCTCTTTCTCCTCTTCTTGTCCTTCCTTTCCCTGTCCTCTTATAGAAACCCCAAAGAAAAGGAGCTTGGGATCCCAGGTGGGAGACCAGTCTGTGCCTCAAAGGCTCCTGAGTGAGAGCTTTCCCTTCACTATATCCCCTCTCCCCAACTAACAATAGGTCTGGGAAGTGAGGGTAGTACCTGGGAAGTAAGAGGGATGAATATAAGTCATGGCTGGCATGTTGGGAATAGAGTGACAAAAGTGCTTTGGGGTGGCAGCTGATCCTGGACAAGCAGGGAGACTATGTTCCAAGGTCTAACTAGGAGGTCGGGAGGACACCTGGGACACTCTGGTAGAGCCTGGGCTTGGAGTCCCTAAAGGGAAAGGAGAGACAGGGAGCAACATACCTGGGATCCGATAGGGAACCAGCCCAAGAGCCATGGGTTCAGTTAAAGGGGAACCAGAAAGAGCTTTGATCACTGTGTCCAGGGTGGGGGTCTTGAAGGTAGGAAGATGGGACTCAATGATCCTTAAAGATAATTGGGTCTGAAGGAGGGCACCTGAATCTCTAAGCAAGAGGTGGGCACAGGGATACAGGACGCCCAGGCCCTGAGCAGAAGACTTAAATCTGCACTCCTGGATTCCTCCGGACAAAGTCTGAAGTCTGAAGGGCAAATCCGGGCAGGGTGAGCCAGTAAGTTGTGTGAGAGGTTGGGAGTCTACACCTACCAGATTGGCTAAAATGATGTAAAAATCTTCCCTAGCTTATGAATATTACTAACAGAGGCAGCTAGGTGCCCCTCAGAAAGAAAAAGAAAATTACTAAGAGCTATTTTCTAAAATGACTAATATATGTTTAGATTTGCTGGGTCTGTAGAAGGAGCACTTGCCTTATAAACTATTCCTTGAGCCCAGGTAACCAGGTTGAACATTAAACATTAGTGTATTTTACATGATGAGGGGAAAACATTTCTAACATGTTTATAGCAGTATTTTTTTTTTTTTTACTGAGTCAATTGGGGTTAAGTGAGTTGGCCAGAGTCACACAGCTAGGCAGTGCTAAGTGTCAGAGGCCAGATTTGAACCCAGGGCCTCCTAACTTCAATGCTGATGCTCTATCTACTGTACTGTCTAGCTACCCTGTTGCATCAGTCTTTATGGTGGTTAAGAACTGGAAATTCAGGGATGCTCATCAAATGGAAAATGAGTGAACAAATTGTGGTATGTGCTTGTGATGGCATACTATTGTGATATGACAATGAGCTCCAGACTAGAAAAGCATGAAAAACTAGGACAAAGTAGAGAAGACTGAAATGAGGCGAACTAAGACAACATTGAATGTGATGAGGACAACGCTGTTCTGAGAAAGACTTTGAGTGAATCAGTTATTTTGCCTTTTATAAATACCCAAATTAACGAGAAAGGACATATGAAGAGAGATACTGTACCCATCTGGAGAAAAACTAATAAAAATATGTATAGAATAATTTCTAGGTATATACTTATTTGTATCTAATGGTACCCGTTTATAGGGTGGGGGAGGGAAGAAAAATGCATGATAATTTCTTTTCATTGTGAAAGGAGTAGCAAATTTTATACAGCAGATGCAATTTCATATTCAGTCAGCTTTCTATTGTACTGTTATGAAAATGCTTCTTTGATTCCATAAAAAAAACTAAATTTTAAATGGTAGTTAAAACTTTTCCTCTCTCTCCCTCCCTCCCATCTTCTCTGTCTCTGTCTCTGTCTTTGTCTAAGTCTATCCCTCTATCCATTCCTCTATCTATCTATCTATCTGTCCATCATCATCATCATCATCATCATCATTATCATCATCATCATCACCTATCCAATTAAGACCTTGGCAATTGGTACTATCACTTCCAGTTAAATAAAAGGAGAAGAAATGGGCACAGTGTCTGATTTATATCTTTGGTTTAAAAGTTCACTGCCGATGGCAAGGGTCGCCCTGGAGTGAAAAGATGCTTCCTCCTTTTAAGGAAAGTTACGACAACTCTGGACAGCACGTCCAAATACAGAAATCACCTTGCCAGCCAAAGTCCATAATCAAAGTCATGGGCTCTCCAGGATTATGGCTGAGCGTGAGACCTCACCAGGAAACCCGAGTACCATCAAACTAAAGAGCTGGAGCTGGAGAAGGTCGTGGAGAGTCCCTTGGACAGCAAAGAAGGGAAATGGATCAATACTTAAAGAAATTAAGTCAGGCTGGTGGAGGCTTGAACACTGAAGGTGAAATAATTTGACCAGACAATGAGAAAAGAGGATTCATTAGAAAACATCTTGATGTTGGGATAGACAGAAGGACAAAAGAAGGTGAAGGCAGAGGATGATGGTGTCATGGAAACCATGGACTTGGTTGGTCTTTGAGGATAGAAGGGCCTTCTATGTTACTGTCCATGTTGTCAAAGTGTTGGACATGAATGAATGTTCTATAAGTTCACAGCCTCCCTTAAGGTAAAACTGGGGGCAGTGAGGTGGTGCCGTAGTGCAAAGAGCCCTGGGCTTGGAATCAGGAAGACTCAATTTCATGAATTCAAATTTTACCTCATATATTTACTGGGTGTGTGAACTTGACCAAGTCACTCGACCCTGTTTGCCTCACTTTCCTCATCTGTAAAATGATCTGGAGAAGGAAATGACAAATCACTCCAGTACCTTTTCCAAGAACTCCCTTCCCACAAGGGAGTCACAGAGTCAGACACAGGTGAAATGATTAAATGGCATCTTAGATGAGATTGTAGTGCTGGTGGCAAGTCAATCATACTTAATTTGATGGTCCTGATTTCCATGCAAAGATTGTATAGGCTAAAACATTTCTTAGGGACAGATTGCTGGGCTGGTGTAAAGACCATTAAGCCTCTTGTCACAAGTGAAATCAAATCAACTGAGGCACAAATCTCTGAACACTAGTAGTCTATTAGCTAAGCATGGATTTACTGATGAAGAGGACCAGTGGCTTCCCTACTGAGCTTAAAAACATGGGGAATGAAAGGCAGCCTGTCTCCCCCTCCCCATTTTAAAGGCCATTTTAAAGTCATATTATGCTGCATCCCATAAATTTTTGGTCTGTTGCCTCATTGTTGCAAATTTTAAATGAAATTATTTTTTTCCATGATTTGCTCTTTGACTTACTCAGTTTCTAATTATTTTTAGGGTTATCATACCTTTCCCCCCCAGCTTAATAGTATTTTTTTTACAATTACAGGTAAAGATAAGTTTCAACTTTCATCTTTGTAAATTTTGTTTTCCTTCTTCTCTCCTTACATTCCTTCACCAAAATGACAAGCAATTATTTTATAGGTTATACACGTAGAATCATTTTACACATTCTTCCACATTAGTTATGTTGTGAAAGAAGAATCAGAACAAAATGAAAAAACGTGAGAAAGCAAAAAAAAACCCAAAAAACCAAAAAACAAAAAACAAAACAAGAGAAAGTGAAAATAATCTGCTTTGATCTGCATTTAGATTCCATGGTTCTATGTCTGGATGTGGAAAGCATTTTCCATCTTGAATTTTTTTGGAATTGTCTTGGATCATTGTATTGTTGAGCATAACTAAGGCTATCATAGTTAATCATTGCACCATGTTGCTGTTACTGTGCACAGTGTTCTCTTGGTTCTGCTCATTTCACTCAGCATTAGTTACTTAAATCTTCCCACGATTATTTCTGTAATCCATTTACTCATCACTTCCTATAGAACAAGAATACCACCCCTGACTCAACTCAGAGTGGTGAATAATTAGTGAGGAGGCAGATATGTAACTATTTGAGAGATTGTGAAATTTGACAAACCATTGCTTAAAATTTCATGAGAATGATAGAGTTAAAAATGTCACAGTAATTTCCATACAAACTTAAAAATAACAGGGTATCCACTTGATTGATGTACAATGCTTTTTTTTTTTTTTTTTTTTTTTTTTTAATGTAACACAGTTTGGAAATATCTTCACCCAAACTGATCATTTACTACAGAACAAGAATTCCACCCCTGACTCAACTCAGAGTGGTGACTAATTAGTGAGGAGGCAGATATGTAACTATTTGGATGATTGTGAAAGTTGACTTTTTATAGGTAGGACAGATCATCGCTTAAAATTTCATGAGAATGATACAGTTAAAAGTGCCAAAGTAAGATATAAAACAGTGTAATTGGATCTAAAGTCTGCTACACTGGTTGCTGAATGCAATGCTTCCAGAGTATCCAGGGGGCTTTATTTAATGTGGCACAATTTGCAAATATGTTCACCTGAATTGATGTCATTTGTCAATTGCTTAATTTCTTACCATAAATCTATGATAACATTCTTTTCTTTTCTTTTCTTTTTTAGATTGAGACTTTAGGGGAATGTTGCTATTGAACAATTATTCCTAAAGGGGCATGCAATCATATCCTTACTCCATTTTGGATCTAGATGCTACTCAAGAGTGGTGTAAGCCACTACACTAATTGAGCATTTTTTTTTTTAATGGTACCTTAAAGTTTGGGAAAAGTACAAAAGACCTTGGCAGTTCTCCCCGTGTGGAAAGACTTGGGATTTAAAAGGTGCTTTGAGTCATCTCTTTGGAAAAGGTCACAAAAATCTTATTAGCCTTGGAGAAAAGGCTGCTAAAAGAATGTTGTCCCATTATGACTAAGTAAGAGAGACCTCAGTATCCAGGGTGCTGGGGTTTAAATGTGTGTTTTAAATATATAAGTGATTTTTATTGAATAGATTGACCATTGATGTTTTAAATGGATGACATACCTTTACCAAGCCTTTATAGAGTTGGACATGACTGAATGACTCAATAATAGCAACAACAAATGTTCTATGAGCTTACAGCCTCCTTTAAGGTAAGACTAAGCGCTGCTGGGGGGCACCACAGCACCCAGAGCCCTGGGTTTGGAATCAGGAATACTCAATGCCAGAGATTTAAATCCTGCCTCAGACACTTATCATGTATGTCATCCTGGTCAAGTCACTCAAGCCTGTTTGCGTGTTTCCTCATCTGTAAAATGATTTGGAAAAGGAACCCACAAACCACTCTAGCATCTTTGTCACCACAGAAATGCCCAAACCACAAATCACACGAAACTGCTGTGATGGACTAAAGACCATCGGGTTTAAGTGGATAAGGATGGCTTTCATGCAGTCCAATATGTTCATGTACCACCATTTGTTAGACATCCTTCAACTGAAGAGCATCTATTTTGTTTCTCTTTTGCATCTACCTTTCTCTCCCTCAGTTCCTTTGAGTTTATGCATTGCACTGAGGTCTCTGAGGCACATTTGATCACCTTTTAGTAAATCCTAATAGCAACTGGCTTTTCAGAACTTTTGGACCAATTGAAAGCTACATACATTGTATGTTACTGTGCCTCTGATTCTCTAGTCCCCTAGCAATATTTCATCTTTGGGGATCATCACTGTCAGTCTCATGGATGTAAGTTGTAGCCTCAGAGGTGAAATGTTTCATTATTGAAAACATCTTTAAAAAATATTTTCTGCCTGAATAAATATGTTAAGGAACCTGCTTCATTAGTTGCACAGAAAGAGCTGCTTATTTAGGAAAGACATGCAAGTTTGCTAATTGAACAAAGACCTAGGTTTACAATTTCCCGTATCTTGCTGCCTCTCCCAAATGCCAATCACATCCAGAAGGCTAAGTGACTTCATCTGAAATATGAGCCGAAATCTGAAGCTGAGGACCCAGCAGGTAGTGGCTTTAAGGGTTTATCTTCAAGTTCCTCTTTGGCTTCTCAGATCCACAGGATCAAAGGATTTAGAACTAGAGGACACCTTAACCCTCACCTAAATGCAATGAGAACCAGCTAATTGCAATTACTTCCCCCAAACAAAAAGGTACAGAGCCAGGATTTCTGCCTATGTCTTCTGACTCAAAATGTAGAAAAGAAGGATCCCACACATCTAAGGAGCTATCTGCTATCTCTAGTGTCTTTTCATTTCTCTCCTTCCTGCTCCCATTAGGGTTATGACAAGAGAAGGCTAAGTATAGAGGGCAGCAGCAATACCACTCTTCCCCCAATGTTCTCTGCCTAATTAATTTTCCTTCTCATTTTAATGATTTTCACTTTTCTTTTTATTAAACCTTTTTATTTTTCAAGTCCTATGCTGACTCAATACTTCAGCATTAGCCCTTACAAAACTTTGCATTTTAATTTTCTTCCCCTTCCCCTACACTTTCCCCTACATGCCAGGTAGTCCAATATATGTTAAACATGGTAGAAATATATGTTAAATTCACTGCATACATATATATTTATTCAATTAAAGTGCTGCACAAGAAAAATAAAATCAAACCAGTAAAAAAATAAAAAGAGAGAAAACAAAATAAAATGCAAGCAAACAACAAAAAGAGTGAAAATGCTATGTTAGGACCCACACTCAGTTCCCACAGTCCTCTCTCTGGGTGTAGATGGCGCTCTTCATCACAAGATGATTGGTACTGGTTTGAATCATGTCTTTGTTGAAGAGAGCCATGGCCATAGTGATTTTAACTTTCCTCATAGATCTTGCAATAACTAATCAAATTTTTATAAAACCCTTTCCACATTGGTTACATTCAAACAGTTTCTCTCCTGTCTGGATTCTCTGCTGTAACATAAGAAATTCTCCTTTTAAAAAAGCTTTTCCTTAATGATTACATTCATGAGTTTTCTCTCCAGTGTGGATTCTCTGTTATACAGAAAAAGCTCCACTTTCTCTAAAAAGCTTTTCCACATTGATTACTTTTGTAAAGGTTTATTCCAGTATGGATTCTCTGATGTAGAATAAGACTATTGTTATATTTGAAAGCCTTTCTTTATTGATTATATTCATAATGATTCTTTCCAGTCTGAATTTTCTAATGTGTAGTAAGATCTCCCTTATGTCTAAGTCTTTCCACATTGCTTTTCTTCATGAAGGTTTTTTCCAGTGTGGATTCTCTGATTACAAAAGAGGTCCCCTATGTCTAAAAGTCTTTCCACACTGGCTATGTCCATAAGGTTTCTTTCCAGTTTGGATTCTCTGATGAAGAGTAAGAACTTACTTTTTTTGCATTTCTTCTTCTCTTTTCCACTTCATCCATGTGTGAGCATTTTTATCATATGTTTCAAAACCACAATACAGTTGATGGCACAGTGAATTTCATGTGGATAGAGAGCCTTGAATCAGGAAGACCTGACTTTTATCCTATGTCAGAAACTACTCAAGATTTAGGACCTTTTTTTCCCTCAGTTTCTTTATCTGTAAAAAGGATGTAATAATAGTATCTAAATCCTGTGTTCTTTTGTGGATAAAATGAGGTATTTATATGGTGCATGATACATAGCAGGTGTGATATAAATGCTAGCTATTTTATTTCATTTTGACTATTTCCTTCTCAACTGTGTTCTCCTGAAACCATTATTAAAGTCACAAATTAATGATTTGGTGAGGCATAAATTTATCTAGTTTATCTGGTCCATAATGGGTTTCTACATAGTTGCTGGTATATTGTGTGATCTAACAATCTGTCACCTCCATGAGAGCAGGGGATGTTACTTGCCTTCTTTAGCTCCTGGTGCTTAGCCCATGGTCTGACATATCACAGACACTTAAATGTGATCTTATAGGGTCACAAATGATAACTGGATGAGAACTACAAGGTCATGGAGTGTACCCTCTCATTTTATAGATGGGAAACTTAGATTCAGGACACCACTGCCAAGAAATATCTGAAAAAGAATTCCAAGGCAGGTCTTTCTCCCCCAAGCCTGGCACTTACTTCATGAAGCCTCTTGTAGCCACAGCTCTCATATCCCTGTTACTACCTCCCTCACCTGGAGGGCAGCTTCTCAGGCTTTCTTGGTCTACCATGCAGGATACCTCCCTTTGCTCAGAATAAGAGATCCCATATTTTCTGGGAACTGGAAGCCCTGGGCAGGAAAATCAGTTAGAGATGAAGATGCAGAGAAATTTGTAAGTTAGGTCTCCTTGGGGAGATGGCGAGCATCCAGAGCTGTTCCATTTTGTGATTCACCACATTATATACACACATATCAGTCTATGTTCATCCATTAATGCTTGTAAAGCAAGTAATGCAAAAGAGAATGTGTCATAATATACTGTTGTACTTCTGAGAAAGAGCCAAATGCACTTTCCCCCTCCTCCTATCTTGTGCGACTCCATTCTGACAGAAATGTCTTTAATATTCTCAAGTTTCATTCAAACCAAACATTGTTTTTTCACATTTTTTCCTAAAGTTTTGGAATTCTAGGCTCCCTCCCTTTTCCCCACTTACCATTCATAAACCACCTGTAGAGTTCTATAAAATATATTCATAAAAGTCAAGTTGTGGGGGGAAAAGCCCAGATCTCCCACCCTAATGAAAATAAAAACTCTCAAGAAAAATTAAGTTAAAAAAAAGAGAGAGCGAAAGAGAGAGTGCTTCAGTCTACATCCAGACAAAATCATTTCCTTCTCTGGGTATGGAAGGAGTTTTCATTATAAGAACAGCCAGGGATGGTTGTACTGCTGAGCATGGGACAATCATCCCCAGCTGGTCATCCTGGAACATCGATATTATTTTGTACATGGTATATTTCAGAGAGAGACAGAGAAACACACACACACACACACACACACACACACACACACAGATGAAGAAACAAAAAGTGAGAAACAGAGATTCAGAAAAATAGGGAGAGACAGAGGAAGAATCACACAGAGCCAGAGAGTGAAAAATAGAGAAAGAGAGAAACAGTGAGTCAGAGAGGCAAAGAGAAATACAGACACAGAGAGCCATTTTAATCCACTTCTCCAAATGTGAATGTACTAAATGTAGGTTTTTGGCAATTTCCTTTCTGCTGTTACAGATTGTTGCCACCGGAGGGAGAACTTCATTCAGTTTTTGAGTTTTAGCACAGGGCAAAACTCTTAACCCAGAAGGGAGAATCCCGTAGCTTTGTTTTTTGTTTTTTAAATGTGAGTTTTGGCAGCCACAGAGAGCATGATGAGGACTGAATGTAGATCACAACATAGCATTTCCACTTTTGTTGGTGGTGGTGTTTTCTTACTTTTTTTTTTTTTCTTTCTCTCTTCCCCCCTCCTCCTCTCCCCTTTTTGATCTGATTTTTCTTGTGCCGGATCATATATGTGGAAAGAGATTTACAAGAATTGAATCTATATTGGATTACTTGGTTTCTAAGGGAGCAGATGGAGGGGAGGGAGAAAGAAAAATCTGGAACACAGGGTTTTGCAGGAGTGAATCTTGAAAAGTCATGTTGCATGTATTTTGAAATATATTTTAAAAAAAGAGAGAAAAAGATTTTTAAAAACCTATTTTTCTTTTCTTTTTTTTAAAAAACTGTTTCTGTCTCACTAATTCTGTTTCTTTTCCTTTCTCACTCTGTTTTTCACTCTCTGGCTGGTTCTCTTTCAGTCTCGCTCTTTCCTGTCTCTACATTTCTTTCTTTTTTTCAGTGTCTCATTCATTCTCACATTATTATTATTATTATTTTTTGCTTACTGTCTTTTGTGCCTCTCTCACTTCTCTCACTGTTTCTCTCTTTTTCTCACTGTTGTTTTTTACTTGCTTTCTCTCTTTTTCTGTCTGTCTCTTTCACTTTTTCTCTGTTTCTTTCTTTTGTCTTTCACTCTCGCTGTTTCTTTCTCTCTTTTCCCCTCTCTCACTCTCTGTCTCTCTTAATATCTTTCTGATACTCTCTCTGGATACTCTCTTTTGATATCTGTGACTCTGTCTCTGTTTCACTAGGTCTCTTGGAATGATCTTTTCTTTTTTCTCTGACTTGCCTCATCTGTTGGGTAGTTTTCTCTCTCTTTCTGTCTCTCTCTCTTTTGTTCTCTATTTCTTTCTGCCTCTCCTGTTTTTCTCTGTTTCTCACCTTCTTCCCCCTCCCCCCACTATCTGGCTCCGTGGTATTCTCTCTCATACATTATTTCTCTCTGTAGGTCTTTTTCTCTCTTTTTCCCAGACCCTTTCTGTTATTCTCTTTCATTTTCTGTTTCTCTGACCCTCTTTTTCTTCCTATCGTTTTCACTTTCACTCTCTGACAATGTTTCTCTCTCTCTCTTAATATCTGGTTCTCTTTGGCTGGTTGTCTCTGTCAGTGTCTCTTCTTTCTGTTTCTCTGACCCTCTGTTTCTTTTTTTCCTATTCATTCTCTTACTATCTGGCTCTCATTCTTCCTCTGGAATTTTCTTTCTCTCTCTCTCTTTTTTTTTTCCTAGCTCTGGCTTGCTTTCTCTTTTTGTCTATGCTCTTTTTCTAATTCTCTCTCTGGCTTCCCTTTCTGTTTCTCTATCTGTTTCTCTTTCTCTCTTGGTTTTTTCTTCTCTTTCTCACTCTCTGGCTCCCTCTCTTCCTCTCTCCTACTGTCACATTCACTCTCTCCCTCTTCCTCTGGTTTGCTCTAGCACGCATTGTCTGCTTCTGCCTCTGTTTCTCTCTCTGGCTTACATTATCTCTTTTTTTTTTTTCTTTTTTTTTTTTACTTTTTCTATCTTTCTTACATTTTATCTTATTCTCTCTCTCTCCCTACTTCCTTCTCTCTCTGAATTTCTCTTTTTCTTTCTTATGCTCTGGCTCTCTCTCTTCCTCTGACAATTTCTCTCCTCTGATGCTCTCTGGCTTGCTATCTTTGACTCTGTCTCTCTGCTGCTCTTATTTCCTATGTATGTTTATGAACGTTAACTGCTTGAATAATCACCAAATCTATTTTCAAATTATTGGTACAAGTCCATTTATCAAATAACTGAACAATTAATCTTTTAAAGATTTCATTTTAGTTCTCTCACCTATTGAATTGACTTATTCAATACTTACAGTAAAGAACTCATTTTAGAAGCTGTGATACGATTTCTCTCTTCTTTCTCTGGCTTCCCTTCATGTTGTTTATATCTGTATCTGTCTCTTTCTCATACTCTCTTTGGCTGTTTCTCCCTCTCCCTCTGGCACATTCAGTTTCTGGTCTCTCTGGCTTGCTCTGGCTCATTCTCTGACTGCTATCATGGCACTTTCTCTGTCCCTCCCCCCCTCTCACTGTCTCTTTATCTCTCTTTCTTTCTCTGTTTCTTTCTCTCTTTTTTTACTTTGTTTCTTTTTCTCTCTCAAGTCCATCTCTTTCCCTCTTACTCTGTTCCTCTCTCTTTTTCTGTTTTTATTTGTCTGACTCTTTTACTTTTTCTTTTTTGCTTTCTCTTTCTCTCACTCTCTGGCATTTTATCTCCTTTTCTCTCATTCAGGTTCTTTCTTGTTTGCTATCCCTGTCTCTGTCTTTCTATCGGTCTGTTTCTCTGAATTGCTCTTTTTTTTCTCTCTCTCTCAATTCCCTCATCCTCTGGCTTCCCACACTCCATGTTTCTGTCTCTCTCTGTCTCTGTCTCTGTATCTCATTATGGTTTGCTCTGTCATTTTCTCACTTTCTCCATCAGTCTGTTTATTTGGCTTTTTTTTTCTTTTCTTTCAGACTCTCTCTATTCCTTATTCTCTCTTTTTTGGTTTTATTGCTCATCTCTCTTTACTCTAATCCTAAATCATTGGTTATTCATCAACTGATTCACAGAAAGTCATGGACGTGCTACTATAGAACACTGTGTAATATAATGAGGAGGGAGATGGAAAGCTGGATATAGAAAAGGTGAGAAATAGGTAGAGCATTCCTGGACCCTGCAAATTACTAGGTGTGGTACCATAGGTTTAAATAAAATAACTAGAATCCAAGGGAGATCATGAAGGAGATATAAGAAAAGTTACTTTTCAATTCAAAGACAGAAGAGATCACCTCAAAATGAAAGTTTTATAGAAATTTTATGGGAATGCTGGCATTTGATGTGTTGAATTTTTGATGAGGTTTTCTTGGCATGTCATTTGCATGTTGTGTCTTGGACATGGGTTTCTTAGCATGTCAGATTGTTAACACTGTGCCTGGGATGCCATTGGCATGTTGAATTTTTGACATGGTTTTCTTGGCTTTCCATTGGCATACCAAAAGTCAATCTTAACAACCAAGCAATGAAAAATAAAACCATAGGTTTCTCCCTTGTGATTGAAGATAAGTGAGTGGACTGTGGTAAATAAAAAACTGCATGAATGTCTCCCTCCAGTGTTGAGAATCACTAAGAGCAGCTAAATTAAATGTCTAAAACCTACATTTAATTCACACATGGAGAAGTGAAAATTTCTCTGTCTGTCCTGCTAAGTCTCTCTCTTTCTTGCTTACACTATATTCCCTCTCTAGCTCTGTCTATCTCTCTGTTTCTCTCAACTTCTCTTTCTTTATCACTTTTTGTTTCCCTCTCTTGCTCTCTCTGGTAACTCCATCATATTGGATGGATCGTCTGCAGTCAACTTAAGTGAGACATAGGCCATACTCACACAGAATGCACACACAGACATGCATCTACATTGTTGGAAGGAACTTCAAATTAAAGAGATCACCGAATAGGCTGAATATTTAAGTGAGTCCCAGTGAATATAGATTTTCTAGGTTTTGCTCTCTTTAATCTATCTCCATTTATTTATATAGCCCCATGGTTCTCTGAATTCCTCCAATAACTTTTTTTTTAATGGGACAATATTCTAACACGTTCATTACTACAATTTGTTTAGACATTTTCCAACTAAAGACCATCCATTTGGTTTCTTTTTCACATCAATATAATTTTTTGCTACAAAAAAAAAAAAAAACCTAAAAGAAAAAAAAATCCACTTCGATAAATATTTTATTGTAGCTAAAAAATTGCTTTCCCTCACTTCCTTAGAGGTTATACTTTGAAGTAGGATGTCAAACTAGTCACAAAGTATGGATATTTGATCACATTTTAATAAATCCTAATACTTAATGACTTTTCAGAACAGTTGGACCAATTCATAGGTACATACATTTTATTACTGTCCCTCTATTTGTCCACTAACACAATTTTGAGATTTTGGGGTCATCACTGTCAAATTGACAGATGTGAGCTGAAACCTCAGAGTTGAAATCTTTTATTTTTAAAAGCATCTTGAAAAAAGTATCTGAATAAAACATATCTTATGCCTGAATAAATATGGAAAGAAATCTATATCACTCATTGCACAGAATTGTTTATTTAGGAATAATGTACAACTTTCCTAAATCAACAAAATCTAGGTTCAGAATTTCCTATATCTTGTTGCCTCTCCAAATGTTGCCAGTCATACCCTGAAGACCTAGTGAAGCCATCTGAGTTATTAGCCCTAATGTGAAGCTGAGGACCCAGGAATAAAAGCCATTGTAGGAGTAGATCTTCAAACTCCTTTTTGGCTTCTCAAATCCAGAGGATCAAAGGATTTAGAACCAGAAGAAACCCTAACCCTAACATAAATGTACTGTGACCCAATTAAGTTAAATTATTTTCCCAAGACCACAGAGGTACTAAAATTTCCACAAATGGACCCATCCTTACCCAGTGGGGGGGAGGAGGGGAAGCAGGTTCCAGGCATTCTCCAACATGACCTCCCATTATCAACCTGAAAATGTGTAGTGTGTTATCTTATTGATTATTGAAACTAAATCTGAAACATCTTCAATGTGGTTTAGAAGTTTCTTACTAATATGAGTATAATATCTCTTTATACCCCATATCCTGTGGCACAAAATAGGTTTTCTCATCAATAACTTCTTGTTTGTCCTATGTTCTCGAAGAGTACCATGACCTCTGGGAGATCATGCCATGACATGCAAGTGAATTGGATTTAACTTGGGGAGGGGGCTGTGCAAGGTCAACTGACTCACTTTCCTCCCCAGAGCCTCCTGGCTCCAGTGGTCAGATGTAGATTAGGCTGACTGCAGACTGTCCTGGATGACATGGACGACTTTGGCCTTTTTAAGTTAAGGTTTTCAACAGGAATCAGTTTGACTGAAGCCACAACCATTCAGTGATTAAGGCTAATCTTGAGGCAAAGGATCTTCTTTTTTAGCTAGTCCAAAAAAAAAAAAAAATAAATCCATAAATCTGGAAGGGGAAGTCCTTTAGGGGTTCTGATCAAAGCAGAGTTGATTGCTATTTACCCACTCAATTAGGACCCAAAGAATAACCAGATGGGGCTTGGCCTGGGACCTCTTGGCCAATCCATGATAATCAGATTGGTTTTGTTTTAAGGCCTGGTCCCTAAGAAATCTAGTCAGTAAACCCACTTGTTTAATATGCACAGACCAAGCATAGGATATTGGCTTGCTGTTGTAGTAACAAAAGAGACTGCTGATCAGTCTGTTACATTGGCCTTCTTAATTCCACAATTTCCCAGTTCTTATATTCCGTCCTATCACAGGCCCTTGCCAAAGACAGAGGATATAGACTTTCCCCACTCCGGGTAGTTTTAAACACTCTCAGGTCAGTTTGTAATCCCAGATACAAGCTAGTGGAAGCTTCTCTTAGGCCTACACCAGGCTACACAGAATGCCCTTCAGTCCCTTGTGAGTTGTTTTCACTGGCCACAAACTAGGAAAAACTGTTGGTTCAAATCTTCCAACTTGCTCAGAGTCTGATATTTTGTGTCCAAGTGACTCCTGAAAGTGCCATTGACCTTCCCTCTTCTAAAAACTTGTTCAGGGGTAATGCAGCCAAGATGGGGGAGAGGAGCTAAGATTCTGCCTGAGCTCTTCCTGGCTTCCCTCAGAATCAAAACCAGATCAGGCCCCTGCTTTTTTTTTTTTTTTTTTTTTTTAAATTTAATAGCCTTTTATTTACAGGATATATACATGGGTAACTTTACAGCATTAACAATTGCCAAACCTCTTGTTCCAATTTTTTCACCTCTTACCACCCCCCCCCTCCCCTAGATGGCAGGTTGTCCAGTAGATGTTAAATATATTAAAATATAAATTAGATACACAATAAGTATACATGACCACAACATTATTTTGCTGTACAAAAAGAATCAGACTCTGAATTATTGTACAATTAGCTTGTGAAGGAAATCAAAAATGCAGGTGTGCATAAATATAGGGCTTGGGAATTCAATGTAATGGTTTTTAGTCATCTCCCAGAGTTCTTTTTCTGGGCATAGCTAGTTCAGTTCATTACTGCTCCATTAGAAATGATTTGGTTGATCTCGTTGCTGAGGATGGCCTGATCCATCAGAACTGGTCATCATCTAGTATTGTTGTTGAAGTATATAATGATCTCCTGGTCCTGCTCATTGCACTCAGCATCAGTTCGTGTAAGTCTCTCCAGGCCTTTCTGAAATCATCCTGTTGGTCATTTCTTACAGAACAGTAATATTCCATAATTTTCATATACCACAATTTATTCAGCCATTCTCCAACTGATGGACATCCATTCAGTTTCCAGTTTCTAGCCACTACAAAAAGGGCTGCCACAAACATTCGTGCACATACAGGTCCCTTTCCCTTCTTTATAATCTCTTTGGGATATAATCCCAGTAGTAACACTGCTGGATCAAAGGGTATGCACAGTTTGATAACTTTTTGAGCATAGTTCCAAACTACTCTCCAAAATGGTTGGATTCGTTCACAACTCCACCAACAATGCATCAATGTCCCAGTTTTCCCGCATCCCCTCCAACAATCATCATTATTTTTTCCTGTCATCTTAGCCAATCTGACAGGTGTGTAGTGGTATCTTAGAGTTGTCTTAATTTGCATTTCTCTGATTAATAATGACTTGGAGCATCTTTTCATATGACTAGAAATAGTTTCAATTTCTTCATCTGAGAATTGTCTGTTCATATCCTTTGACCATTTTTCAATTGGAGAATGGCTTGATTTTTTATAAATTAGAGTTAATTCTCTATATATTTTGGAAATGAGGCCTTTATCAGAACCTTTGACTGTAAAAATATTTTCCCAGTTTATTGCTTCCCTTCTAATCTTGTCTGCATTAGTTTTGTTTGTACAAAAACTTTTCAGTTTGGTATAATCGAAATTTTCTATTTTGTGATCAGTAATGATCTCTAGTTCTGCTTTGGTCATAAAGACCTTCCCCTTCCACAGGTCTGAGAGGTAAACTATCCTATGTTCCTCTAATTTATTAATAATTTCATTCTTTATGCCTAGGTCATGAACCCATTTTGACCTTATCTTGGTGTACGGCGTTAAGTATGGATCAATGCCTAGTTTCTGCCATATTAGTTTCCAATTTTCCCAGCAATTTTTATCAAACAGTAAGTTCTTATCCCAAAAGCTGGGATCTTTGGGTTTGTCAAAGACTAGGTTGCTATATTTGTTGACTGTTTTATCCCTTGAACCTAATCTATTCCACTGATCAACTAATCTATTCCTTAGCCAATACCAAATAGTTTTGGTAACTGCTGCTCTATAATATAATTTTAGATCTGGTACAGCTAAGCCACCATCATTTGATTTTTTTTTCATTAATTCCCTTGAAATTCTTGACCTTTTGTTTTTCCATATGAACTTTGTTGTTATTTTTTCTAGGTCATTAAAATAGTTTTTTGGGAGTCTGATTGGTATAGCGCTAAATAAATAGATTAGTTTAGGTAATATTGTCATCTTTATTATATTTGCTCGCCCTATCCAAGAGCATTTAATATTTTTCCAATTGGTTAGATCAGACTTAATTTGTGTGAAAAGTGGTCTGTAATTTTGCTCATAAAGTTTCTGATTTTCCCTTGGCAGATAGATTCCTAAATATTTTATATTATCAGTAGTTACTTTAAATGGAATTTCTCTTTGTAACTCTGACTGTTGGATTTTGTTAGTGATATATAAGAATGCTGATGACTTATGTGGGTTTATTTTATAACCAGCAACTTTGCTAAAGTTGTGGATTATTTCTAATAACTTTTTAGCAGAATCTCTGGGGTTCTCTAAGTATACCATCATGTCATCGGCAAAGAGTGATAATTTGGCTTCCTCATTGCCTATTCTTATTCCTTTAATCTCTTTCTCAGCTCTTATTGCTATAGCTAGCGTTTCTAATACAATATTAAATAGTAACGGTGATAGTGGGCAACCTTGTTTCACTCCAGATCTTATTGGGAATGGTTGCAGTTTGTCTCCATTACATATGATGCTTACTGATGGTTTTAAATAGATGCTGCTGATTATTTTAAGGAAAAGTCCATTTATTCCTATACTCTCAAGTGTTTTTAATAGGAATGGATGTTGGATTTTATCAAATGCTTTTTCTGCATCTATTGAGATGATCATATGGTTTTTGTTAATTTGGTTATTAACATGGCCAATTATATTGATAGTTTTCCTAATATTGAACCAGCCCTGCATTCCTGGTATAAATCCTACTTGATCATAGTGTATTATCTTGGAGATGATTTTCTGTAGTCTTTTTGCTAATATCTTATTTAAGATTTTAGCATCAATATTCATTAGGGAGATTGGTCTATAATTTTCTTTCTCTGTTTTCAGCCTACCTGGTTTAGGTATCAGTACCATGTCTGTGTCATAGAAGGAATTTGGTAGGACTCCTTCATTCCCTATTTTATCAAATAATTTATATAGCATTGGGGCCAATTGTTCTTTAAATGTTTGGTAAAATTCACATGTAAATCCATCTGGTCCTGGGGATTTTTTCTTAGGGAGTTGTTTAATTGCCTGTTCTATTTCTTTTTCTGAAATGGGACTATTCAAGCAATTTACTTCCTCCTCTGTTAGTCTGGGAAGTCTATATTTTTGGAGGTAGTCATCCATTTCACTTAGGTTATCAAATTTATTGGCATAAAGTTGAGCAAAATAACTCCTTATTATTTCTCTAATTTCCTCTTCATTGGTGGAAAGTTCTCCCTTTTCATTTTTAAGACTACTAATTTCATTTTCCTCCCTCCTTTTTCTAATCAGATTTACCAAAGGCTTATCTATTTTATTGGCTTTTTCATAGAACCAACTCTTAGTTTTATTAATTAGTTCAATAGTTTTTTTACTTTCAATATTTTTAATTTCTCCTTTTAATTTTAGAATTTCCAATTTAGTATTTGATTGGGGGTTTTTAATTTGGTCTTTTTTTAGTTTTTTTAGTTGCAAGCCCAATTCATTAATCTTTTCTTTCTCTGTTTTATTCAAGTAAGCCTCTAAGGATATAAAATTCCCTCTTATTACCGCTTTGGCTGCATCCCACAAATTTTGGTATGATGTCTCATCATTGTCATTATCTTGAGTGAAATTATTAATTGTATCTATAATTTGCTGCTTCACCCAATCATTCTTTAAGATGAGATTGTTTAGTTTCCAATTACTTTTTGGTCTATTTCCCCCTAACTTTTTGTTGAATGTAGTTTTTATTGCATCATGATCTGAAAAGAAAGCATTTACTATTTCTGCTTTCTTGCATTTAATTTTGAGGTCTTTATGTCCTAATATATGGTCAATTTTTGAATAGGTTCCATGAACTGCTGAGAAGAAAGTATATTCCCTTCTATCTCCATTCAATTTTCTCCAAAGATCCAACATACCTAATTTTTCTAATATTCTATTTACTTCTTTAATTTCTTTCTTATTTGTTTTGTGGTTTGATTTGTCTAATTCTGAGAGTGCAAGGTTGAGATCTCCTACTATTACAGTTTTGTTGTCTATTTCTTCTTGCAACTCTCTTAACTTCTCCTTTAGGAAGTTGAGTGCCATACCACTTGGTGCATATATGTTTAATATTGATATTGCTTCGTTGTTTATGCTACCCTTTAGCAGGATGTAGTTTCCTTCCTTATCTCTTTTAATTAGATCAATTTTTACTTTTGCTTGATCTGAGATAAGGATGGCTACCCCTGCTTTTTTGACTTCACCTGAAGCATAATAGATTTTGCTCCAGCCTTTTACCTTTACTCTATATGTATCCCCCTGCTTTAAATGTGTTTCTTGTAAACAACATATTGTAGGGTTCTGACTTTTGATCCAGTCTGCTATCTGCCTCCTCTTTATGGGGGAGTTCATCCCATTCACATTTACGGTTAGAATTACTAAATCTGTATTTCCTGCCATCCTAATAACCCCAGATTGTGCTTTACTTATTCTTGCCTCCCCCAACCCTCTTTCCCCCTTTTAAACTTATGTACCCCTCTTGTATCACGATACTTATCCTCTTTATAATCCCTCCCTCCCCCCCTTTGAGTCTTTCCCCCTTCCTTCCCTTATTACTCTTTTTCTTTTCCCTTTTCCTCTCCCCCGTTTTTAATGAGGCGAGAGAGAATTTTCTCTAAAACAAATGTCAATTATTTTTTCTTTGAGCCAACTCTGATGAGAGTAAGATTCACACAATGTTCCTCCCCCTCTCTAAATTCCCTCAGATATGATAAGTTTCCTTAGCCTCTTTGTGGGATGTGGTTTCCCTCTTTTTATCCCTCCTTCCCACCTTATTCTGCCATCATCCCTTTTCCATATCTACTTCCCTTTTTTATGTTATATCAGTACAATCAAATTATACATGTATTCTTTTTGTATATCCACAACAGAAATACAATTCTCAAGAGTTATTTTTACCTTTTCTGCATCTCTTGAGTTCTATTCTTGGAGATCAAATTTTTTGTTTAGTTCTGGTTTTTTCTTCAGAAACAAATGGAATTCATTTGTTTCATTAAATGTCCATCTTCTTCCCTGGAAGAAAATGCTCAGCTTAGCTGGGTAGTTTATTCTTGGCTGCATCCCAAGTTCTTGTGCCTTTCGGAATATCATATTCCAGGCCCTTCTTTCCTTTAATGTAGAGGCAGCCAGATCTTGGGTGATCCTTATTGTGGCACCTCGGTATTTAAATGGTTTTTTTTTGGCTGCTTGTAAAATTTTTTCCTTAATCTGATAGTTCTGAAATTTTGCCACAATATTCCTTGGGGTTTTTATTTTAGGGTTTCTTTCAGAAGGTGTTCGATGAATTCTTTCAATGCCTATTTTACCTTCTGATTCTATTACATCTGGGCAGTTCTCTTTGATGATTTCTTGTAAAATAGTATCTAGGCTCTTTTTTTCATCATAGTTTTCGGAAAGTCCAATAATCCTCAGATTATCTCTCCTAGATCTATTTTCCAAGTCTGTCGTTTTTGCAAGTAGATAATTCATGGTTTTTTCCAGTTTGTCATTTTTTTGTTTTTGCTTGACTGATTCTTGCTGTCTCAATGAATCATTAGTTTCTATTTGTTCAGTTCTAATTTTTAAAGAATTATTTTCTTCATTAGCTTTTTTTACTTCTTTCTGTATATGTCCAATTGAGTTTTTGAATGTATTGTTTTGGTCTGTGGAATTTTTTTCCATTTCACTAATTTTTTTTTTTAGTGAATTATTTTCTTTTTCCAATTCACAGATCCTACTTTCTTGCGTGTTCTTTGTCTTTTCCAATTCACGGATCCTACTTTCTTGTGAGTTCTTTGTCTTTTCCAATTCACAAATCCTACTTTCTAGTGAATTCTTTATTTTTTCCAATTCACAATTCTTACTTTCCTGAGATTTTTTTACTTTTTCCAATTCGTATTTCAGGAAGTTGTTGCTCTCTTGTAAGGCTTCTCTTTCCTTTCCCCATTTATCTTCTAACTCTCTTTTGAGACTTTTAATGGTCTCTTCTATGAGAGCATCATGTAAAGGAGGACAGTCTGATGCATTTTTGCTGTTTGAGGTCTCTTCAGGTTTGCTGACCTGCTCTTTTTCTGCATAGAAGCTGTCGATCGTTCTTTTCATCTTTTTATTCATGTTTTAAAGCCTTTAGGGTAGGTCTCCTAGGCAAGGGGGTTACCAGCTTCCTCTGCAGAAGGGAAAGATGTAAACCGATTTCTGGCTCCGAGGTATGGGAGTGCTCTGAGTGAGAGTTTTCCCTTCCCCCAACAGGAAGTGGATTCAGCACTGGCCGAGCTATCAAAGTGCCCGGTTGGGCTGTGTGGATTAGCGATTGCCCTCGGCTAGAGACTAAGGGGTGAAAGTGTCACTGCCCCAGGCTGGAGCCTCTTGTGGGACTGCGAGTATTAGCAGCTGACCGCAGACCGCCCCAAACTCTGCCCCAGTGTCTCTGCCCGATGCAAATCAGCCCTGGAAAAGCTCTATGGCCCCAAGCCGAGTCCCCCACTGTGCAGATTGGAGGCTAACCCGGGCTGCGTCCTCCTGCCGTGCAGGATCACAACTGCCCCAAGGAGAAGCCCCGTACTGCGGGTTGGGGCTGCTTGCTTGTGCTGAGATCTGTGCTTTCACTTTCGGTTTGAGGCTCTCCTCAGAACCTAATTTCTCTCTCCGTCTGCGCTGATCTCCCCCCTGGCCCCGGAACCAACCTTTTTTTGGCGAGACTGCAGATTTTCTTCGGCCGGTGAGTTGTTCTACTTCTTATCTTTACGAATTGTAGCAGTCAAGACTATTTTTGAGGCTCGATATAATATTGATAAAGAGGGTAAGAGAAGAGCTTAGAAAGTCACGTGTGTCTTCTCCGCCATCTTGGCTCCGCCCCTCAGGCCCCTGCTTTTTCAACAATAGGAACCACAAACATTAGGACTTTAACAAATTTCCAGAAGATCTCTCAGAAAGACTTCAGAAGTCTGTCTCAATTGGGCTGAGGGTGACATGGTCCAGTGAAGACTCAACACAGGGAGGTGCATGGCAGAGAGGCCCCATGTAGGTTATCTAATGGGAGACTCTTAGACAAAATACAGCACTACTGGCTACCGTGTTCTGGTTCAGAAGCCAATGGATCAGCAGATTAGCTGTGATAATTCTAATGTAACTACAGAAGGCAAATAATGACATCCCTGAACCAGCATGGCAAGTGCAAATTAGCCATGCCCACCTAGCATGGGAAGAAAGCCAGTAGCACTGGCCCCTATCCTTTTGTAGAGAAAACTCAGGACATTTTCTCCTTTGTCTTAGGAGTAGACCTCAACCTTTAAAAATGAGCTAAAAAGCAAAAAGAGCTCTGACTTTAGATAGCTATTATGGATATAGGGAAGCACAGACCTCAAACACTGAGCACACTAAAGGCAAAACACTCCAGATGAAGTCTCAAAGGGAGATATGGTCTCCAGCTTAAAGGGCTCTTTTGCAAGAATTCAATTGAAGAGAAAACAGAAGTAGAACAGGAAAAGGATAAGAAAAAGGGGAAGGGCTAAAAAAAGAGGAGGGCAGATTGAGGTAATGTTCAGAAGCAAAACACTGGTGAGGAGAAAAAGGGGGAAAGGAAAAAGAAAAGTATAATTTAGGGAAAATATGATGGTGAGAAATGCAGTTAGTAATTTTAACTATGAATGTGAATGGGATGAACTCTCCCATAAAAGGGAAACAGATAGCTGACTGGATTAGAAACCAGTTTTGTTCACAAAAACAAAAAACAAAAAACAAAAACAAAACAAAAAAAAAACCTTGGAGCAGAGAGATACATACAGAGTAATCTATTATGCATCAGCTGAAGTTAAACTTATTCAGAGGAGGGATTCTTGTCTAGGAAAAGACTAGCAGAGAGACTTTACACATATGTCTCCTATAGGGATTTGGGCTAATCTCTGTTACTCAGTTCCTGGTTTTTTGACAAGAGATTAGTCTAAGATCCCTTTTAAGGAAGAGCTGGATTTCTCAGTTAGCCTAGTAGGATCCTCTTTCTGAAAATTACAGCACAAGAAGAGCAAATAGATCATACATCTTTTTGGCCTCCCCAGGTCTTTATGTAGCGATTAGCCTTCACATCACCAATACCCCAAACTGTGGCAAGGCACCTAAAATTAGTCATTACCTCAACTCTGTCTGGCATCCTCAATTTTCAGGGAAGGGGAAGAACAATGATCATAGTCTCTCCAGGTCATTTTCTTTGTCTCACACTTTTAAAATCATTTTTTCTCCTCCTCTTTCACCACATATCCCAAAGATGAGATCTCTGCTCTTGGAATTTCCTCTCCAATTGTCCCTGCCCCATCTTGTGGGGTGCTGTCAGCGGGGATAACTTTTTAGTGAAAGTAAGACAAAGTCTGACTTCAGGTATCATCTGTGCCCTTGAGTGATGTACTTTTATATTTCTGAAGTCCCTATCAAAAGAAATGCCTTTGGGCTAGAGACCACCTCAACCTATGTGATAGATAAGGCTTCTCTCCAAGACTATCTCATCCTCCCTACTCCCTCTGCTGGACCACTTTAATTAGTTCCTCTGAAAAGTAACAGAGACATTTAGGTAGCTGAGTGGGCAGAGCAGTGACCTGGTTTCAGGAAAACCTGTTCAAATCTGAATTCTTCCTTAATTTCCTTAACTGTTATGAGGATAAAAACAGCACTCACTTCAGAGAGTTGTTCTTAGCATCAAATGAGATAATATCTGTAAAGTGCTTAGCACAGCATAGTAGCAAATGCCACATAAATGCTTCTTCCCTCTCTCTCCTTTTTCCTGTATATGTCTCCTTTGTATCTCTTTCCCTTCAAACCTGTTTGCCTCAGTTTTTACATCTATAAATTCAGAGATAATAGCAGTACCTATCTGCCAGAATGATTGTGAGGATCAAATGAGACAATAATTGTAAAGAGCTTAGCACAGTGCCTGGCACCAATGCTGTGGGAGAGCATTTGGTTGGGAGTCAGTTGAGAGCACTCCCACAGGATCATTTGAGACAAAGTTACATATCAGTTTATGGCAATTAGGATCTGGGGAAAGAAGGCTTATTTACACCCCAGACTTCTGGCTCTAAGCCATGTTTAGTAATACTAAGATTGGTATATAACGCAGAAGTTGTTAGAATATTTAAACAGAATCTACTGGAAACAGAAATCATCAAAACGTGTTGGGGTTTGAGGGATGTTTATTCGGGAAACATTCCTTCTGGAGCATCAGCAACTCTATACATTCTTCTATCAGTGATTTTAGAAAATATTTTTCAGTCGTTTTCATAGGCTTGCCTAGGGCAGAGAGTCAGGGTTCCATATATCTCCTTTAGTAGGTAGGGGTTATACAATCGTTAACTTATTATGATGATGATTATATTCAGGCGCTCCCAATAGCAGCTCCCCTGGTGCCCCTGAGAAATGACCATTCCTCCCCATCAGGTCCTTTCCCACCCTTCAGAGCCCCATGGCTGCTGCAAGGACCATGCTCCCCTCTCCCCAGAAAGGAGGTTGACTGACTCCTGGGAAGCAGGGCTTGCTGGATTGCCACATGTGTCATTATTTTTCACAACATGTATCTTTGTTAGGAGATCACATTGTATCTCCTTCAACATGTGCTTTTACTCTTCTCTTTTGTGGTTTAGGGCAGGCCATCCTTCCAGCCTCCCATGCTGTCAATTTCAGCCCAACATCTGTGTCATTGTCCATTCCTCATCTTCTTCCAGCTGACATTTCCAATCAGTTGCCATTTTTTTTGTTCTTCTCCCCCACATTTCTCTTGTCTATCACCTTAATGCTCAGGCTGCCATTGTCCTAACTCCAGCCCTCATTCTGGACCATTGCTGTAGTGTCCTGCTTGGTCTTCCTACTGCCAAGCTCTTCCCCACCATTCAATTCTCTGTGTCCTGAAGCTGCAATGAGATCCCCCAAATGCCAAGCTGCCCATATCAATGCTTTGTTCAGGAAATCCCAGTGTTCCTCACCGAGCAACATCAAATATTAGACTTTTCATGTTGATCTTCTCCCTTAATAATTTCAAAGTTGGAGTAAGCTTCATCATAGGTACCATTCTTTACAGAGATACATACATGCACACACACACACACACACACACACATATATATAAAACTTATAAATAAGCACACACATCAGAGATACATGTTCAAAAATGTTTTACCGATAGAAGCAAATGTGATCAAAACAAGTTAGGAGACTGCTTCCTTAGAGATCATCTATTCTGCTCTCCTCCTCACTTTATAGATGAGAAAACATAGACCCAAGAAGGTTAACTTAATTTACCCAAGACCACTCAGGTAATAGCCGTCAGAGTTAGGATTTAAACTCAGATGCTCTGGTCCCAAAGCCAGTATTTTTCCCACTCTAAAAATCAGAATGTTGTTCAAGTGTTTTAGTGACATTGTGACCCAGTTGGAGTTTTCTTGGTAAAGATTCCAGAGTAGACATTTCCTTCTCTGCCTCATTTCACAGAGGAGGAAACAAGTGACTTAAGTAACTTACCCAAAGTAACACAGTGAGTGAGTGTCTAAGGTCAGATTTGGACTGATGAACATAAGTCTTCCTAGTTCCAAACTAATGCTCAGTACTATTTTCCCTATATCTACAGTACTCTATTTGCTGTTCCACCTAACTGTCCAATAACAATAATAGCTAACATCAAATAGTGTGCTAAGCGCTTTACAATTATCTCATTTGATCCTCACAGCTATCTGGTAGTTAGATGCTGTGGTTACCCCCATTTTACAATCAAGGAAATTGAGGCAAAGGGGTTAAGTGACTGGCTCAGCTTCATCCAGATAGTCTGAGGCTGGGTTTGAACTCTCTTTGCCATCCCTTTGCTACCCTAGTTGCTTCTGATGGCCACTATACAGCCTGAGGTATGACAACTTGTGTTTCCACAGAAATATGCAAATAAGCGAAATATCCTGTGAAGACAGCATCCTTTTGTGGATCTTATAACTCAAATTTAAAATTAAAACCAGACTAACTTGGCTAGGGGTTGTGAAGGCAGAAAAGTAGAGTAAAGTTTGTAGCTTAGGTCAATTACCTCATAGGGTTGTTATGGAGATCAGATATAAAACTTTGCAAACCTTCTGATGTTCCATCAGTGCTAGCTATCCTTGGTTTTCCTAGACCAGTTACTTTATACCTAAAAGGAATTATTTTTATATTTCTCTCCAAGACCACCTTATAATTTTTATTTTTAAAGGAAAGTACACCAGAAAATGAGGTTCATTGCCATACATATCAACTTAAAAAGAGGTTCTAAGTTACCAGAGATTTTCAACTTTTATTTTTCTCCCCCCAGCTTAGTTCAAAGTTATAATTAAATAAAAATTACATTTATCAAGAAATACTCTGAGTCCTCCTCCTAACTTTCAAACACAAGGATGCCTAAATTGTACTGGAGGGTTAGATGAAGGTGGGATGGAGTGGGGTTGGGGCATGTATTTCCTTCCCCCAAAGTGCATCGCAAGCTATGAATGCATGGATTCCTACATAAGCCTGTGTACAGTTTAGGGACATCTCTTCTTTGTACCTTCCTTCAGGTAGGTGGGGGAGTAGAGGCCAGCCTCCCCAAGTTCCCTATGTGGATGATACAGCCACTTATAGGGTGGTGAGGGCAGGGAAGGGTGGTGATTCTGTATCTTGCAGGAAGCCTCAGGTGTTGCCACTAAGAGACTTTGGAGAAGGGAGGAGCCACTCACTGAACATGGGCGGGTCCAACCTACCCAGACCTCAATGCCCAAGTCTTCCCTGCTTGTGGGTGCTGTCCTTGCAGCTTAGGAACTGAAGGGCCAAGAGGGACAGCGAGCTTAAGGCCTTCTTGAGGGCTTCAACTCCTCCCCAGGTAAGCGCGCACAGAGCTGGGGTTAGGGGAGGGGGGAAGAATCAGTCAGAGTTGTTTGTGCTGTGTAAGGAACACAGTTGTCTTGTTGACTTTCTAGAAAGCCAGAGGAAGACTCAGGAAAGCTGGCTTACTTTATTTTCTGGCTGTGGCTCCCATGTTTTCTTGTATTGAGCTACTGATGTCTGGAAACTTTCTGGAGTCTGTGGTGACAGGGAGAGAGGCCACCGACATCCAGGGAAAATCCAGAAAGGTCTTGATGTAGGTGGTTCTTGAGCTGACCCATCCAGGAGCTTAGTGGTTTCCATGAGGAATTCATTAAAAAATGAGTTCTTTGTCCTAAAGCATGAACAATAGGGAGTCTTGGGTGGGCACAGTGTGGGGGATGATGCTTAGTCATTCCACCTTTCAGGTTCTCCTGTGGATACAGACCACAGGTCTGACTCAGGTGCTTTCATGTAATGTTTAGAAACTCATTCAGAGTGGAAGATATACTGCAATCTGGGGATGAAAAAGGTAGAAATTATTTCTGTGTGAAGGAAAAGACTGAATTCAATTATAAAATGCTGTAAGATATGACTGTTCAAAGTGATAATTAGTAACTAAAAGAGGAACAAAAAAAGACCTTGTTTTAAAATATACCACTAACACACACACACACACACACACACACACACATACACAAACAGCTTTCAAATAAATAAATTTGGATTAAAAAAAAACACCTTGTGGTATATGATTAAAAAGATTCAAATCTCTTTGTGAATTATATAAGATAATACCTCACTTGTTTGGGAGCAGTTTCACATTTTGAGTAGGCAGGGAAGGATCCTTCATTTATTAAAAACTAGATAAATGAATATAAAGGAACACAATGTCAAGGTATTAAACTGATGGATGCTCATGGGGAAGCTTCCCAGCTACCAGAATGATCCATAGTTCAGTTCAATTGTAAGTAACACTTTAACTTGGGGTAAAACCTCAAAAGAAAGGAAATCATATAAACATTTCAGGACTGAGGTATGTTTTTTTTTTTTAAAGGACTATTGATTGAATTGGAAAAGTTAGGGAAGAACTTTTGGAATGGAATTTTGGAATGGAATTAATTTTTCATGATTCCATTAATATTTGGAGGCTCTCCTGTAATTTATGAGAATTAAAAAACTGATGCCGGAGCTTGAGGAGGAGAATTGAAGGCAGCTCAGGAGGGCTTCATGGTCCCTCAGGTTCTAGCAATTGGAAGTCCTCAGTTCCCAGTAGGAATCAGCTGAGGGAGTCTTGACTGCTGGGGGAGAGAAGTGATTGCTTTGTTCAGTGACAACTCCTACCATTCCATGTCACCTTCTCTCTTCTCTTTCTAATGATAAAGAAACTATGTCCACAACATCAGGTGATTCATTCATGGACACATGGAAACTTAAGGGCCAATCTGGGGAAATCTTTCTAACAATTGGAGATATGCTAACGTGGAACTTGGAGAAGCTGTAGGATCCTCCTGCCTAGAGATTTTTTAATCAGAGCAGAGATGACAGTTTGCTAAGCATATAATGTTGATGGGATTGTTATTTTGTCACTGTTATATTGGATTAGATAGTTGAGGTCATCTAACCTCTGATTCTGAGATTTGTGATCAGACTTCTTGCAGAAGATGGACATTAGCTGACTTGGATCATTGCATTGATTAGAATAGTTAAGTCTTTCTCTCTCTGATTATGCCACAGGATTGCTGTTTTTGTATACCATGTCCTGGTTCTGCCCACTGGCTTTTATGTCCGATCATGTAAGTGTTCCCAAGTATTTCTGAAAAGCATTCCCCTTGTCATTTCTTATTCTTGAGTTCTTGTTGTTGTTGTTGTGAGGCAATTGGGGTTAAGTGACTTTCCCAGAGTCACACAGCTAGGAAGTGTTAAGTGTCTGAGGTCAGATTTGAACTCAGGTCTTCCTGACTTCAGGGCTGGTTCTCTATCCACTGAGCCATCTAGCTTCCCCCTTGTCATTTCATATAGCAGAGAAATATTACATGCGATTTAAGGAGCAGTAGATGTTATCTCATTCCCTGTGCAGTGGTTATAACAGGTGTTCTTATTGCCAGTTTATAGTTAGGAAACTGAGTTTGAGAGCCATCAACTGCCACACTGAGGAATTAAACGATACGCACTGAAGAAATATCAGGGGCAGGATTTGAATCCAGGCTGTTCTGACTCCAGGACTACTAGGCTATCTGCTACTCTTCTATGCATTTACACAGAATTAGAGACAATAGGATTAAAAAAAAAAAAGCATTTGGAGATTTCCACTTTTGTGACCAGGAGGCAAAGGGTCTAATGTTGGAATCAGCCCATGCTCTGGAGCTAGTATCTTAATACTTAATTCCAATGATAAACCTGCTTCCAACTACAAGATGCCCTCAGGCTTCTAAGGGTGCTCTTGAGATTTCAGGCAAATATTTTTGGTACTGTTTTCCATGTTTATAATTTATCATCCAGTAAGTACAGAAAGGCTTGGAGAGACTTACATCTCTGTCTTGCTCAGTTTCTTCGGCATTACAGTATAAGCAAACTTGGAAACCTATAACCCTTCCCCACACTCCTTTGGATTTCTTGGGATCCATTTTTTTTCCTGGATAAAGAATTTTAAAAATTCAGTCTCATTAAGATTATTCTTCAAAGTGAAAAACTGTTTCTGTTGCATCATCTTGACCAGTCTTCACAAGTACCTGAATTTCCCTTATCATCAATGGATTCTAGCCTTTAAGCCCCTTCACTCATCAAGTCTTTTATTAAAATAAAACAGATTTTCTAGAAAGTGAAAACATGTCAGGAGCCTTTAAACTAACATTTCCCTAGAGATGAATTTATGAGTTCTTTCTAATTTCCCTACCTATTGGAGCAATTATCTGAGAGCAAGTCTGCTAAAAAGGAACACAAAATAAGGCTCTGAAAGAAGAGGAAGGAGTGCTCCCCACCTCCAAAGGCAAACTCTATTTCTTTGCCATTTACAAAAGACCTTCCCCTGCTAGTAATTCAATGATAACTTGTAAAGGATGGCAAGTATCTGACATATCTTGTGTGTGCTTCATCTCAAAACCATAAGATTATAGTGTCCAGTTTGCTATTGTTGCCAGAGATGATTCATTGAAATGAGAAGAGTTTCACTAGTTTGGTGCATAGTAGAATACTGTAACCATCAGAAATGATAGTTTTGTATCACCTTATGGTTCCCTTCTCTTGTACTATTTTGCTATCTCTTTCTTCTTCTAATGCCCATAACCTTTTATAAGCTTAATGATGGCTCCCTATTCTGGTTCTATACTTACAGCTAGAATTTCTAAGGCAATTTAAGTTTTGCAAAGTACTTTACAGGTATTAATTCATTTGATTCTCACAAACAAATCTGGAAGATATTATTTATAACTGTTTGATTTCCCCCCTGTTCATGTTTAAAAACAAATTTTGACATTCACTTTTTAAAAATTTTGAAGTACAAATTCTCTATTACCTTCCTTCCCTGTCCTTTCCACCCTTTGAAAAGACAAGCAATTTGATATAGATTATACATTTGCAGTCATGCAAAACAGTTACATGCAGATTAAATAAATGTAAGAGAAATAAAGTAAAATGTATGCTTCTACCTTCACCTGGATTCCATCCACCTCCTTTTTCTGGAGGTGCAGAACATTTTTCACAATGAGTCCTTCATATTTGTCAGAATAGCTCCATCATTCCCAGTTCTTCACGGAACAATCTTGCTGTTACCCAGTGCACTGTTTTCCTCATTCTGCTAACTTCATGTAAGTCTTCCCAGGTTTTTCTGACAGTATCTGGCTTGTCATTTCTTATTGCATAATAGTATTCTCCCAATAGTTGGGCTCATTAGTGGGGAAGCTGCCTGAGGCCAAGTTCTGATTCCTTGGATCCAGTGTGTCTGTGAGTAATTGTCATACAATCGGCATGTTGCTAACACGTCATTGGCATATTGTTACCACTGATGGAAGCATTATTGTGTAACTGGTATGTCTGGGTTGGGTGGTTGGCTTTAATGGCAGAGAGTTAGTGTGTACTTGTGTAGTTGGCCCGTGTCTTCTGCATTTGATAAGAAAGTATTAGCATCTTCTATCTATATGGAACATTTCCCTCCTTTGCCAGGTTGTCTATACTGTCTCAGGTTTTTCTTCTCACCTTTCCAAAGCTGAGGATTCGACTGTTCCTTTGGGGCAGAATAATTATCTCCTAAGAGATGAGATGAAGCACACACAAGCTAAGACCCATCTCAAGCTTACTTTCTGAGAATATTTGAACATACATTGATTACCCATTTTGTGATGAAGATTGACATGCTCACAGAAAAGTGGGGAGATGAGGATCCCAAAAGCACAATGTCTCCAACATGGCGTCTTACTGTGGCCCTTAGCTTAGTCCCTTGAGAAAGCAGTGGGCTTACAACTAAGCTGGGGACACTTTTTAAGCTGGGACTTTTTATGTAATAGGGCAGCATATCTAGGGGAATGCTTCTGGTCAGAGGCCTGTCAATGAGATGGATGGACTTGGGAAATTAGGCATGGAGGGGACTGAAATACCAGTGGCCTTTGAACATAGGCTAATTAGGACATTGCTGTGCTAACTGGGTAGCTGTGGCTCATTAAAGCAAGCCTTTAAAAAAAATTCCATATCTCCCCCAAAACAGTAATTGTTCTCATTCAGAGCCTTTGGCTGAGGTGATCCATGACCCATCCAGAATCACATTAAATATAAAATCCATTATCTGTGGAAGACCCTTGACATCTGAGAAGAAATCTGGAACAAAAAGAATAAAGTTAGGCTGGAATCCATCTTGTTAGCTCCTTTCCCAGTGATCATCTCCCATAGACATAAGGTATAAATTCTCTGTTTGCCAAGTACTTAATTGGCTACCACTCCTAGAAACTGAGAGGAGCTGGGCAACACATATGCTTTATAGAGTGAGAAAAGCCCTATACATAATTTTTCAGTCATCTAAAGTCTGCTATACTGCTCACTGAGGGCAATCAGTTGAGGGTTTCAGATGGATAGATGCATGGAGTAGTACAATGAACTGAACTGATGTCATTTGAGTGTCAATAACTATTTCATATTACAGATCCATAATATCATTTATTACATTATAATTTTTCTTCTTTGGAATTGTGGCGAAACCATTGTGCATGGGGTGCTGGTAATGAAAAATTTACCTCTAGAGGATCATGAAATCATTCCTTTACTATGATGAATAGAGCTAATCAAAAGTGGACTTACAGTGCTTAACAACTTGAGTGTTTATTTGGGTATGCTTTCTTGAGAAACAAATAATGATACTTACTAATTGGCAAAAGTAAAGAAGTCCTTGAAAACTCTCCTGTCCCTTTACGGACTTAATAACTGACTTGGGACCGTCTTTTTTTGCATAAAGTCAAAAAATCTTATCAACCCTGTGGAAAAAGTTGATAAAAGGTTTTCTGATACTGAATGTATGACTAAGTATCAGGGATAGGGCAAAAGGAGATGCTACGAAGAAAAATAGAGAATAAATATAAGAGGGAGATTCAAATGGCAAACAGAACTTTGTTAAATCTGTGAGAATACAAGTCATTTCTCCAGTTGATAAATGAAACGAATGGGCATTTTTTCAAGGAAAAAAAAAACAAAATAATTTATAGTCATATGTAAGAAAAGGCTCTAGATCATCGTTGATTAGATATGTAGACTAAAATTACCTTGGTATACCATTTTACACCTACCAAATTAGCTGAAATAATCTAAAGGTAGAGGGGACATGCTAAATTCTTCCCTAGCTTATGAATATTACTAACAGGAGCAGCTAAGTGTCCCTCAGAAAGAAAAGAAAAAGAAAATTACTAAGAGATATTTTCTAAAATTACAAACATATGTTTAGATTTGTTGGGTCTGTAGAAGGAGCACTGGCCCTGTAAACTATTCCTTGAACCCAGGTAACCAAGTTGAACATTAGTGTTTTACACGATGAGGGGAAAATTTTTTCTAACATGTTTATAGCAGTATTTTTTATTTTTTATTTATTTATTTATTTATTTTTACTGAGACAATTGGGGTTAAGTGAGTTGGCCAGAGTCACACAGCTAGGCAGTGCTAAGTGTCAGAGGCCAGATTTGAACCCAGGGCCTCCTAACTTCAGGGCTGGTGCTCTATCCACTGTACAGTCTAGCTAACCTGTTGCAGCAGTCTTTATGGTGGTTAAGAACTGGAAATTTCAGGGATGCTCATCAAATGGAAAATGAGTGAACAAATTGTGGTATGTGCTTGTGATGGCATACTATTGTGATATGACAATGAGCTCCAGACTAGAAAAGCATGAAAAACTAGGACAAAGTAGAGAAGACTGAAATGAGGCGAACTAAGACAACATTGAATGTGATGAGGACAACGCTGTTCTGAGAAAGACTTTGAGTGAATCAGTTATTTTGCCTTTTATAAATACCCAAATTAACGAGAAAGGACATATGAAGAGAGATACTGTACCCATCTGGAGAAAAACTAATAAAAATATGTATAGAATAATTTCTAGGTATATACCTATTTGTATCTAATGGTACCCATTTGTAGGATGGGGGAGGGAAGAAAAATGCATGATAATTTCTTATCATTGTGAAAAGAGTAGCAAATTTTATACAGCAGATGCAATTTCATATTCAGTCAGCTTTCTATTGTACTGTTATGAAAATGCTTCTTTGATTCCATAAAAAAAATAAACTTTAAATGGTAGTTAAAACTTTTCCTCTCCATCTCTTCTTCTCTGTCTCTCTGTCTATCCCTCTATCTATCTATCTATCTATCATCATCATCATCATCATCATCACCACCTATCCAATTAAGACCTTGGCAATTGGTACTATCACTTCCAGTTAAATAAAAGGAGAAGAAATGGGCACAGTGTCTTATTTATATCTTTGGTTTAAAAGATCACTGCCGATGGCAAGGGTCGCCCTGGAGTGAAAAGATGCTTCCTCCTTTAAAGGAAAGTTACGACAACTCTGGACAGCACGTCCAAATACAGAAATCACCTTGCCAGCCAAAGTCCATAATCAAAGTCATGAGCTCTCCATGGCTATGGCTGAGCGTGAGACCTCACCAGGAAAGCCGAGTACCATCAAACTGTGGAGCTGAAGAAGATCATGGAGAGTCCCTTGGACAGCAAAAAAGGGAAATGGATCAATACCTAAAGAAATTAAGTCAGGCTGGTGTCTGGAGGCTCAAACACTGAATAATTTGACCAGACAATGAGAAAAGAGGATTCATTAGAAAACACCTTGGTGTTGGGATAGACAGAAGGACAAAAGAAGGTGAAGGCAGAGGATGATGGTGTCATGGAAACCATGGACTTGGTTGGTCTTTGAGGATAGAAGGGCCTGCTATGTTATTGTCCATGTTGTCAAAGTGTTGGACATGAATGAATGTGTCAACAATAACCAATGTTCTATAAGTTCACAGCTTCCCTTAAGGTAAAACTGGGGGCAGTGAGGTGGTGCCCTGGGCTTGGAATCAGGAAGACTCAATTTCATGAATTCAAATTTTACCTCATATATTTACTGGGTGTGTGAACTTGACCAAGTCACTCGACCCTGTTTGCCTCAGTTTCCTCATCTGTAAAATGATCTGGAGAAGGAAATGACAAACCACTCCAGTACCTTTGCCAAGAACTCCCTTCCCACAAGGGAGTCACAGAGTCAGACACAAGTGAAATGATTAAATAGTATCTCAGATGAGATTGTAGTGCTGGTGGCAAGTCAATCATGCTTAATTTGATGGTCCTGATTTCCATGCATAGATTGTATAGGCTAAAACTTTCCTTGGGGAGAGATTGCAGGCTGGTGTAAAGGCCACTAAGCCTTCTTGTCACAAGTGAAATCAAATCAGTTGAGGCAAAAATCTCTGAACACTAGTAGTCTATTAGCTAAGCATGGATTTACTGATGAAGAGGACCAGTGGCTTCCCTACTGAGCTTAAAGATATGGGGAATGAAAGTCAGCCTGTCTTCTCCTCCCCATTTTAAAGGCCAGAACAAAGAATAGAAGCTGGGATATGGGGGGAAACAATATAAATGGTTAAGGACTGATAGCATCATGGGGCAGAGATAATACGGCTGGTGGAAAGTCTGAAATGTGAGTCCCTAACAATCCCTCTCATCCTCTTGAATATATTGATGCTTTCTACCTGGATCTTGCAGAAATAAACAAAGATAGATAACAAACACACTTAACACTTCCTAGTTGTGTGACCCTGGGCATGTCACTTAACCCCAATTGCAGATAGAAAGAAAGAAGGAAGGAAGGAAGGAAATAATAATAGGCATAAATGGAGTTAACACCTGATTTATACATTTGCTTTTATCAATGAAAGTAAATGTGCCAAATAATCCTGCATAATTACCCCGGGGAGTTGAGACAGTGGAGAGGGAGAGCTGACCATGTTCTTTGTAGCTGAGTCAGACATTATTTTGTAATAGTTTTATTAGGGAAAAAATTGGTATTATGATTCTAGACTGAGAGAAGAGTGACTCAAGCCCTAATGACACATGACAAGAGGGACCCAAGCCTAAACAATGATACATGCAAGAGTGAACCAAACCTGGAGCCAAGACACTTATCAAGATGAACCAATCCTAGAACAGTGAAACATGGCAATAAGGACACAAGCCTAGAACCAATACACTTAGCAAGAGGTACCCAAACCTAGAACCAAGAACCTTAGGAAGAGCGACCCACAGTGATATATGATAATAGGGACAGAAGCCTAGATCCAAAACACTTAGCAAGAGGGACCCAAACCTAGAACAGCAATACATGGCAAGAGTGATGCAACCCTAGAACCAAGATGGGGGTATTTTTATTTAGAAGTTTATTTCTAACATGGAAATGATTTTAATATGATAGATTGACTATTGATGGTGAAAATTTTGAAATAGGATCTGGACAGGTATATGGGGAAATTATCCTATTGAGCCACTTTAGTTTCAGCAGACTCTAACCTTGATTTGAAATGTAACTCCTTCCTTGAGCAGAACTGGTCTGATTAACTGGCAGTTGACAGGATGAGATTTGACAGGATCACATAACTGTAACCATCCTCAAAAGATACTATTGGCAGAACTTTTCCCTGAATATGCTTTATAAATAGGGAACATCATCAGACCATATAGGTGTGACCTAAATGACAGCATTTAAGAATATGCTTGTGGAAGTGATGAATAAATTCAAGGAACTGGATCTAGTCGATAGAGTGCCTGAAGAACTAGGCAGTAGCTGCAGCAACTGGAACAAACTTTCCAAAGAAAAAAAAAATGAGGAAGAAAAGAAGATGACTGTCTTATAGGCTTTACAAATATCTGAGGAAAGAAGGAAAGGGAGAGAAAGATTAACCTATAACTCACTGAACTCAGAATCCAGAGAATATTATGAAATAATAAGAATTGCTTAAATGAGAAAACCAGAGACAGAAGAAAACAACAGAATGGGAAAGACAAGAGATCTTTCCAAAAAAATTAGAGATATCATTTCACATACCAGTAAACCTATGCTTAAGATTCTTCAGGGTTAGGCTTCCACAACATGTGAATTGAGAATTAGCAGAAGAGCCAGATGATTTTCAGAGACCCTGAGCAACTAGAGAACAAATGGATTAAAGAGAAAGCAAGGAAGTTTCAGGGGGGAAAAAAATCTACTTCTGGTTCACTGATTAAACTAAAGCCGTTGGCTGTATGGATCACAACAAAATGTGGCAAGTCCTCAAACAGATGGGAGAATTGGTGTGTGAGGGCCAAGATACAACAGCTAGAATTGAATGTGGAACAACTGATTAAGATAGGAAAAGGAACCCTGCAAGGTTGCACACAGTCACCTTATTTATTTCACTTGTATGCAAAGTATTTTATGTGAAATGCCAGGATGGAGGACTCAAAAGCTGAAATTGAAGTTGCCAGCAGAAATATCAACAAAGCCAGGCTCAGATATACAGATGGAACCACTCTGATGGCAGAGAGTGAAAAGAAATGAAGAAGATTCTTGAGAGCTTGAAAAAGGGGCATTTCAAAGCTGGCTTCCTGCTTGGGGTGTAAGACGAAATACAGGGAAACTATTAAAGACTTTTTATAAAGCACTGATAGAGCAAACTGCTTATGCTGTGTAAAAATGTTCTTAATATTAATAATTACTGGTTATTATTACTGGTAGTATTCTTCAAACTGTTGACATTACTATGGTAGTTTGAAAGAAAGATTGTGACTGACTTGTGCATGATGGGGTGATTCTAAAGAACAGAACTGGGTAGTAGCAGGTAAAAAAGAGCAATCACCTCATACAAATGGGACATGAAAGGAAGAGCTAATACAGAGGATGGAGGTGGGGGTGGAAGACTGGCAATGGTGTTATTCTCATCTGGGCTGAAGAGAAAACAGCATCCACAAGTGGAGAGGTCTAGCAGTCTTTTGAACTTGGGACAGAGAGATGGTATAGTGGATAGAGCAGCATCCCTGAAGTCAGGAGAATCCAAATTCAATTCCAGACTGAGACAGTTAATACATACTAGCTGTGTGACGCTGGACACACCACTTAACCCCAGTTGCTTCACCAAGGTTAAAAAAAAACAAACAAACAACTGAGGGATAAGATGATTGGGCCTTTTTCAAGGGTATATGGAATAAAATTAGGAAAATAGGGAGAAGATTAGGAAAGGGACTTTAAAGGTTTGACTTAAAGAATGAGGGTAAGAAGCAAAGAGAAAGTAGCAGGGATAGGGCAAAAAGGGAGACTTCAAAGAAAAATAGGGAGTAATGATAAGAGGGAGATTCAAGTGGTAAACAGAACCATGTTAAATCTATGAAAATACAAGTCATTACCTACAAAAATATAGGCTTCCCAGATTATCAGAGGAGGAAGTAAATTGCTTAAATACTCCCATTTCAGAAAAAGAAATAGAACAAGTCATTAATCAACTCCCTAAAAAAAAAAAAAAAAAATCCCCAGGACCAGATGGATTTACATGTGAATTCTACTAAACATTCAAAGAACAATTAGTCCCAATGCTTTACAAACTGTTTGAAAAAATAGGGAATGAAGGAGTCCTACCAAATTCCTTTTATGACACAGACATGGTACTGATACCTAAACCAGGTAGGTTGAAAACAGAAAGAAAATTATAGACCAATCTCCCTAATGAATATTGATGCTAAAATCTTATATAAAATATTTGCAAAAAGACTATAGAAAACCATCCCCAGGATAATACACCACAATCAAGTAGAATTTATACCAGGAATTCAGGGCTGGTTCAATATTAGGAAAACTATCAGTATAATTGACCATATTAATTAACAAATTAACAAAAACCATACGATCATCTCAATAGATGCAGAAAAAGCATTTGATAAAATCCAACATCCATTCCTATTAAAAACACTTGAGAGTATAGGAATAAATGGACTTTTCCTTAAAATAATCAGTAGCATCTATTTAAAACCAGCAATAAGAATCATATGTAATGGGGACAAACTGCAACCATTCCCAATAAGATCAGGAGTGAAACAAGGTTGCCCACTATCACCGTTACTATTTAATATTGTATTAGAAATGCTAGCTTTAATTTGGAATTATGCTCAAAAAGTTATCAAACTGTGCATATCCTTTGATCCAGCACTGTTACTTACTACTGTATATCCCAAAGAGATCATAAAGAAGGGAAAGGGACCTGTATGTGCAAGAATGTTTGTGGCAGGTCTCTTTGTAGTGGCCAGAAACTGGAAACTGAGTGGATGCCCATCCATTGGAGAATGGCTGAATAAATTGTGGTATATGGATATTATGGAATGTTATTGTTCTGTAAGAAATGATCAACAGGATGATTTCAGAAAGGCCTGGAGAGACTTACACGAACTGATGCTGAGTGAAACGAGCAGGGCCAAGAGATCATTATATATTTCAACAACAATATTATATGATGACCAATTCTGATGGACTTGGCCATCCTCAGCAATGAGATGAACCAAAATCATTTCCAACGGAGCAGTAATGAACTGAACCAGTTATGCTCAGTGAAAGAACTCTGAGAGATGACTAAAAACCATGATATTGAATTCCCAATCCCTATATTTTTGCCCACCTGCATTTTGGATTTCCTTCACAAGCTAATTGTACAATATTTCAGAGTTCAATTCTTTTTGTACAGCAAAATAACGGTTTGGTCATGTATACTTATTGTGTATCTAATTTATATTTTAATATATTTAACATCTATTGGTCATCCTGCCATCTGGGGGAGGGGGTGGGGGGAAAGAGGGGAAAAACTGGAACAAGAGGTTTGGCAATTGTCAATGCTGTAAAGTTACCCATACATATAACCTGTAAATAAAAGGCTATTAAATTAAAAAAAAAAAAAAAGAAATGCTAGCTTTGGCAATAAGAGCTGAGAAAGATAATACAAGTCATTTCCCCAACTGATAAATGAAATGAATAGGCAGTTTTTCAAGGAAAAGAAAATTAAAAAAAAAGCTCTAGATCAGGGCTTCTCAAACTATGGCCCATGGGCCAGATGCAGCAGGTGAGGACGTTTATCCCCCCTCACCCAGGGGTATGAAGTTCTTTATTTAAAGGCCCACAAAATAAAGTTTTTGTTTTTACTATGCCCTCCAACAGCCCCTTATTTAAAAAGTTTGAGGAACCCAGGTGAACTGGGACACTGATGTGTTGTTGGTGGAACTGTGAAGGAATCCAACCACTCTGGGGAGCAATTTGGAACTATCCTCAAAAAGTTTTCAAATTGTGCATACCCTTTGATCCAGCAGTGTTTCTCCTGGCATTATATCTCAGAGATCTTAAAGGAGGGAAAGGGATCCACATGTACAAAAATGTTTGTGGCAGCCCTTTTTTGTAGTGGCAAGAAAGTGGAAACTGAGTGGATGCCCATCAGTTGCAGAATGGCTGAATAAATTTTGGCATATGAATGTTTTGGGATATTATTGTTCTTTAAGAAATGACAAGAAGGATGATTTCAGAGAGGCCCGGAGAGACCTACCTGAACTGATGCTGAGTGAAATAAGCAGAACCAGAAATAACAAGACAATACAATGATCGATTCTAATGAATGTAGTTTTCTTCAACAATGAGATGATTCAAATCAGTTCCACTTTTTCAGTGATGAAGAGAGCCATCTAAACCCAGAGAGAGAATTGTGGGAACTGAGTGTGGGTTACAACATAGCTTTCTCACTTTGTTGGTATTTGCTTCCATTTTGTTTTCTTTCTCAGTTTTTCTTTTTCTTCCTTCTTGATCTGATTTTTCTTGTGCAGCAAGATAATTGTATAAATATGTATACATATATTGGATTTAACATGTATTGGACTGCCTGCCAGGTAGGGGAGAGAGTGAGGGGGAAGTAGGGGAAAATTTGGAACAAAAGGTTTTGCAGTGGTCAATGTTGAAAAAATTATCCATTGTTATGGGCTAGAACTTGAAACAAGGTGTGCTAAGTCAGTGAAATTGACAGAGACAATGGTTATTTAGCCTGGTGCTTAACAGTTCTCTAGTTCAGTACTTACTAGAGTTCTACAAGATTCACACCTTTGATAAGAGACCATATAAGCTCGGACAAACTCAGCCAGAATCAGAAATAAGGAAGAAGGGGAAGTGGTGGCAGGCTTTCCTCCTTCACTTCTGCACTTAAATCAAGACTCCAGAAGGCCTCCAGAAAACTAGCTGAGCCTTAAGTCAAGCAGATAGGACTTTGAAGGAGATAATAAAAGATTTGGACTTTAATCCTTGGCTACACTTGTGGCGATTACTGAACTGAAACGAAGACTGCCTCCAGAGACACCAAGAAAACCTCAACAGAGAATATTATGTTTTAGAGAGAATATTACAATTCATGCAGATGTTTTGTAAATAAAAAGCTTTATTAAAAAAAAAACAATGAAAAAATGTGGAAAAAGATAACCCAACAACACAAAGCATTATTTGCAATTGCCCTTTGTGTGCATGTGTCATTTAATCCAATGCATGTCATGAATCAATAGCAATATAAATCTGTTTAATAGTAATTAACTTTTAATTAGAATTGAAAAGAATGAATTTCTATCTCTAAGTGGGAGTTTGTCCAATTTTTCTTCTATTTTTTTTTACCCTACACATGTGAGAACATTTTTATAATATTCTGTTACAAAATCAGAATACAGATGATGGTGCAGTAGATAGACTAGTAGGCCTTAAGACATGAAGACCAGAGTTTTAATCTCAACTCAGAAACTTGATAGTCAAGCCAAGGCGTCTCTGTTTATCTCAGTTTCTTTCTCTGTAAAATGGGTTCTTACAAGGATAAAGTAAGACAATATTGATAGTGATTTAGTGAGACACTATCTGGTCCATAGTGGGTTTCCACCTAGTGGTTTGTGTTGTCAGTCCCACCAGTCTGTGATCTCCATAGGAGCAGGGACACCCTTTGCAACTCTCTTTTGGTTCCTACATACCAAGGCCTGACATGTATCAGGTTCATAAATGCTTCTTAACTTGAAGTTCTAAGAAAGAGCGGTGCTAGAATATCAACCCATGTCTTCTGAGTTCAAATGTAGGGATCTTTCCATTATACCATGCTGCCTTGCAAGTAGGTGACCAGGTGGAAAAGAAGGATCCAATATGGCTAAGAACCCATCCCCAGTCATCTTTTATTTTTCCTTCCTCACCCTCTATGTAGTGTTACAGGTAAGGAAGGCAAAGTATGGAAGCACTAGCACCTCTTATCCTGATGTTCTCTACTAAGTCCCTTTCCTCCTTTCTTTAATGCTTTTACCTTTCTTCATAGATCTGGCAAGAACCAATCCAATTTTTTATGTAAAACTCTTTCCATATAGGTTACATTTATAAAGTTTTTCTCCAGTATGGCTTCTCAAATATATAGTAAGAACTGCCTTATCTCTAAAAGCCTTTCCATACTGGTTATATTCATAAGAGTTTTCTCCAGAGTGGATCCTCTGATGTTGAGTAAGAGATTCTGTTTTTTGTAAAACTATTTCCTCATTGGTTACATTTATAATGTTCCTCTCCAGTGTGGATTCTCTGATGTAAAGTAAGAAATCCTCTATTTGTAAAAGCCTTCCCACATTGGTTACATTTATAAGGTTTCTCTCCAGTGTGGATTCTCTGATGTACAGTAAGAGCTCCCTTGTCTCCAAAAGCCTTCCCACATTGGTTACATTCATATGGTTTCTCTCCAGTGTGGATTCTCTGATGTACAGTAAGAGCTCCCTTGTCTCTAAAAGACTTTCCACATTGGTTACATTCATAAGGTTTCTCTCCAGTGTGGATTATCTGATGTCTCTTAAGACCTCTACTTTCTGTAAAAGCCTTTCCACACTGGTTACATTTATAAGGTTTCTCTCCAGTGTGGATTCTCTGATGTTCAATAAGAGCTCCCCTTTGTGTAAAAGCCTTTCCACAATGGTTACATTCATAAGGTTTCTCTCCAGTGTGGATTCTCTGATGTACAGTAAGAGCTCCCTTGTGTCTAAAAGCCTTTCCACACTGGTTACATTTATAAGGTTTCTCTGCTGTATGGATTATCTGATGTCTATTAAGAGTTCTATTTTGTGTAAAAGACTTCCCACATTGGTTACATTCATAAGGTTTCTCTCCAGTGTGGATTCTTTGATGTACAGTAAGAGTTCCCCTTTGTCTAAAAGTCTTTCCACACTGGTTACATTCATAAGGTTTCTCTCCAGTGTGGATTCTCTGATGTGCAGTAAGAGCTCCCTTGTCTCTAAAGGCTTTTCCACATTGGTTACATTTATAAGGTTCATCTCCAGTGTGGATCCTCTGATGTTCAGTAAGAGTTCTCTTGTCTCTAAAAGCCTTTCCACATTGGTTACATTTATAAGGTTCATCTCCAGTGTGGATTCTCTGATGTGCACTAAGAGATACCTTATGTTTAAAAGCCTTTCCACATTGGTTACATTTATAAGGTTTCTTTCCTGTATGGATTCTCTGATGTCTATTAAGACTCCTACTTTCTGTAAAAGCCTTTCCACATTGGTTACATTTATAAGGTTTCTCTCCAGTGTGGATTCTCTGATGTATAGTAAGAACTGCCTTATCTCTAAAAGCCTTTCCACATTGGTTACATTTATAAGGTTCCTCTCCAGTGTGGAGTCTCTGATGTACAATAAGACGTATCTTTTTTGTGAAACCCTTTCCACACTGATTACATTCATAAGGTTTTTCTCCAGTGTGGATTCTCTGATGTACAGTAAGAATTCCTTTATGACTAAAAGTCTTTCCACATTGGTTACATTTATAAGGTTTCTCGGCTGTATGGATTATCTGATGTCTATTAAGAGCTCCACTTTCTATAAAAGCCTTTCCACACTGGTTACATTTATAAGGTTTCTCGGCTGTATGGATTATCTGATGTCTATTAAGAGCTCCACTTTCTGTAAAAGACTTTCCACACTGGTTACATTTATAAGGTTTCTCTCCAGTGTGGATTCTCTGATGTGCAGTAAGACGTGACTTTTTTGTGAAAGCCTTTCCACACTGGTTACATTCATAAGGTTTCTCTCCAGTGTGGATTCTCTGATGTACAGTAAGAGCTCCCTTGTCTCTAAAAGCCTTTCCACATTGATTACATTCATAAGGTTTCTCTCCAGTGTGGATTCTCTGATGTACAGTAAGAGTTCCCTTGTCTCTAAAAGACTTTCCACATTGGTTACATTTATAAGGTTTCTCTCCAGTGTGGATTCTCTGATGTATAGTAAGACGTGCCTTTTTTGTGAAAGCCTTTCCACACTGGTTACATTCATAAGGTCTCTCTGCAGCATGGATTTTATGATAAAGAGGAAAACTATTTTTATATTTGAAAATCTTTCCATATTGGTTATATTCAATATGTTTCTCTCTAATGTGATTTCTCTTATATCCAGTAAGAGCCCACCTTTCTGTGAAAACTTTTCCACTTTGATTATGCTCGTAAGATTTCTCTCCACTATGAATTTTCTCAAGTGTATTACATATATCTTTCCAAGAGAAGTTACCAGGACCATCACTGATGAATCTTGGCTTGTAAGTTTCTACTACAGGAAGACTTAGCTCTGGAGTACTTTCCTTCGTTTCAAGTCTGATTTCTCTTTCTGAGGAAAAAAAGACAACAATAAAACAAATACAGACACTACACTCTCATACATCTATATTTATATTCTCTTCCCTCCATCAGCAGAATAGAAACTCAATGATTTTCTATTTCCCAAAATGGTCATTAAATGTCCATAATCAGTCACTTAAAAATCATATTAGCTCACATCCGAAGGATGATTTAATTTCTAATGAGCTTTCTGCTCGAATACATTGAATCCTTACAGTAAGCCTGTAATAATACAGAAAGTGCCTTCATTTTCATTGTGTACTCAACTCAGGCCAACAGCTCAGAATAGTTGAGTGAGTTAAACCAAATCCCAGCAGCTGAGACCGGAATTTACACCATGTGGATGGGTATGCTCTCACTATATATAGCATTTGATAATTATCTCCACTCTCAATTTTCCCCTTTCCCTTTCATTGTCTGTACTTTCTGGTGATGACTTTTAATTGTATTTATTTTTTCTACATTATCTGAGGTCACATTCACAATACTCCCACTCTTGCTTTTCATAGTTTTTTTTTTTTCCCTTTATGTCTAAGGCATAAGTGATTTAGTTCTGATCCATTACTTTTTTTTTTTAGATAGTCATTATTTATTTCTTAAAAAAAATAATTATCATTGTTTTTCTCTAAAACATAGCATTGACTTCAGGGTAACTACATGGAGTCTCAGTCACCACAACTTTCATACCCCTGTTGGCACTCACTCACCTGGAGAGCAGCTCCTCAGGCCTTCTTGGTCCAGCATCCATTGTGATTTTTTTTGCTTAAAATAAGAGATCACATATTCGCTGGGAACTAGAAGCCCTGAAGAGGGAAATCAGTTAGGAAAGAAGATGGAGAGAATTTTGTCATTTAGTTCTCCTGAGGGAAAGGGTGAAGATCCAAGAGTTGCAAACATTTTGACATTTGGCCCTTTAGGTTCACACATATCAGTCTATACTCATCCATTAGTGCTTGTCAATCAAGGAACTCCTAATAGGATGTGCCCCATTTTGCTGTTGTACAACTTGTTCTGAGAAAGAGCCAAATGTTCTTCCCCCACCTCCTCTCCTTTTAGGCTCCATTCTGGCAGACGCTTTTAACCTGGGTAAAAAGAGTTCTTGGGCCTGAGAAGCCTTTACCCTGATCAGCAGGCATGCCACCTTTTTAGAAGGAAAACTCATCCCATAGTTTCCATTATCTATTATCTAGAAATTATCTAAAAATTTAAGGGAGCCGGTAGTACAGTGGAGATAGACATAATGTACCCAAGTTTTAATTAAGCCTCGAACAGTTACTAACTGTATACCCCTTGCTAAATCAATTAAACCTCAGTTTGCTTTAATTTCCTCACCTCTTTAAGTGGGGATAACATTATCACCTAACTTGGAAGGTTAATATGACATTAAATTGACATTCTGTTTTATCTTTAATTTACAAAGGAGCATTTCTATAACATAGTACAATAAAAAAGATCATTAAACACTAAACTGCAAATCTACAATGTACAACTTGCTATTTCTTTCAGACAACCAAATTATGATGTAGATTATTTTCCTTCACATTGCCCATCTCTATGCTGGAGATGGCTACCATTACATAGAAACATGCATATATATACACACACACAAATATAGATAAGCATGCATATACATATGTAAATGTATATGTAATTCTGCTGTACATATTTCTATCTATTAGTATTTTATCTGGATGCAAATGGAATCTTTATTTCCTTCTTTATCTATAATTTGGAAACTTAGAATAGTCAAAATAGCTCATTTCCTGGAAGTTGTTCTTATACAATATTGTTGGGAATTTATTGTAAAGAAAGCATAAGGTATAACAGTTGGCAATAGTAGTTGAAAAGAAATGCACGTTCCCTTCCATTCTTTTATTTGGATGCAATTTGAGGGCAATGGGAAGGCAGATCGAGGACAAACTTTCTATACTGGGAACAACTAGGATATAAATAGATATAAATAGATGCTCTTAAAAAGAATATTCCAAATGCTAGAACCATCCCAAAGAGGAATAGGCTGTAAGGAAAACCTGCTTGAGCAATTTTCAGAGCTTTGGAAATAAATTTGTGTCCAAGTAGAGGTTAGACAACATAACCTCTGAGATTAGTTCCATGTCTGAGATGCTTCTACACTGATTTGATCTCTGACTTGACGCTGCCTAAAATTGGTAAGAGACAGCTTCAGGAGAAACAAAGGAAACCTTCAGTTTCCTATTATACAATGCAAAACACTGCAGGAGGATCCTGTCTCTTGACACAGGTAACCAGCACTTTCCCCATTCTGAGACCTCCCTCCTCCCTCTCCCCCCAGACCCTGGACCCAAAGATATTCCCTTTGATTGAAGATTCAGAGTTACCCAGGGAAATGCCCTTACCCAGAGAGAGCAGGTTCCAGGCATTCTCCAACATGACCTCCTTGTACAGCTCCTTCTGAGGATCGTCCAAGAGGCCCCATTCCTCCTGGGTAAAGTCCAAAGCCACATCTCTGAATGTCACCAACTCCTAAACCAACAAAAATCATGAGATGTAGAGCTGGAAGTCCCTTCTGAATTCAAGAATCCAACCCCCTTCAGTTTCCAGAAGGAAACTGAAGCACAGAGAAGGGATTTGCTCAAAGGTCACACAATTTGTGAGTGTCAGAGTCAGTTCCTGGAACCGTTGTCAGTAAGTTTTTTGAATTTTGAGAAAAGCATTTCATAGGATCAGTTGGAAAAAAAAACTTGAGAACTAGAGAGTGATGGGAAATTTCTTCCTCAACAGAACTGATTCCAGCGTTTATTTTAAAGAAACTTCTGTAAAGAGTTTGTGAGAAGCTGGCAAGTACAGCATACTCTGGGAGAAAAAAAAGATTTTTGTGATCATTTAAAAGAACAGAATTAAAGAAAAAAATGTATTTTATTTTCTGAGAAGCCGGAATAAAGTCTTATCTGGTGAAAAATGAGGATTTTGAAGAGATATTCATGAGGATCTGGACTACACTAAGTGGTAGGAGACAATTTCCAGTGGAGTCAAGTAGACTTAGCTGTTGTCATACTGAAGGCCTGAGGTCACTCTGGGTATGATGTTATCATAGGTAAAACAGCCCACATTCATAATTATTTGTAATTGTTTTCATTTGTTTAAAGTATTTATTCCTTAATTATAATATTCCATTAAAGAAAAGCAAGAGTAACTATAAAAGAGGCTTCCTTCATTAAAAACCAATTCATGGGGACAATATTGCCAGATTCTGTGTGAGAATTACATGTTTTAAAGAGATGCCTGGAAGTCTATCATGGTGGGAAAAGAAGAATCACAAAATTGTGTTAAAAACCAACAGACTGATGGTGTATATTGGGAAGGATGGGCAGATCTGAGAATATCCTTCTGCTTGGCAAGGCTTGTCTATATTTCCAGCCTGGTACATGAACACTATGTGTTTGGCCAATGCACTTAGATTCTGATAGTTTTCCAACTCATGTTTGCCTTTTCTGTTGATGTGATCTGTGGTGTGGGGTTTGTCACCAGGTACCCAAAGTTGGGGTTCCGTCGTGTGAAGAATTCACTCTGGCCACATTCTGACAAAAGGTAGATTTATTTAAGGGAAGAAGTTACAGGCAAAATGAGGGGATACAACAGACACCAGGAATGGTCAAAATGAAATAGAGTTGGGAGAACATGTGAAAGAGAAGTTCCTCAGAGAAACTCAGTTACCTAGCAGAAAGAAAGAACCCATAAATCCTAAATTTCCTAGGGGAAATATAGCAATAATTTCAAGGTTCCCTGATGCTGCTATTTTAACAATCTGTCAAGGATTTAGGAACTTTCTGGCTTTATAATCAGTGATCCCAAGGTCCCCCTGACCTTAGAGTGCTATTGTTTTGACATTCTGTCTGTCAATGATTGTAAAATCTTCTGACCTAAGAATAGAATAATATGTCTTACCTTAGACTCTAGGGAAGATACACTGGGGATCCTAAGACCCTTTGACTTTAGCGATTATTCTGGCAATCTGTCAATGATTTCAAAATCTTCTGGCCTTAGATTAGTCCTATACACATTCTTGACCAACAGACTGATAATCTGTAAGTCAGTGATAAGCAAGTTCCTGAGACAATAGTGAAAAGCCTGAAAGCCATAAAATTAGCAAATGAGTAATGGGAAGCTCTGGCCTAACTCTGACCTATAAATCTCTCTTCTTCCTGTCAGGTCTTTGCTAAATTCTTTTGGAATTTAGCCTGCTTTAGTTGGAGTAACAATTACAATACACTTTGCCCTTTGACTTGGATAAGGATTCAAGCCTGAAAATTCTTTAGAGACATTTTGTGACACTGTGACCCTTGACCTTTTGGTGTCCCCTTCTGAACTTCAAATCCATGAAGTTGGGGCATTCTCTTAGCTGCCAGGCTAAATCCTGAAAGGGCCTTAACACCCTAAAAGAGTTTCTTAGCTGTAAGGAGGAGAAGTGGGGTTGAGATGCACTGTGGAGTTAGGGGACATCTCATGTGGCATAGGGAAAGGGGAAAGACACTACAAGGCGAGTGCCATGGAGGGTTGACCCAAAGGAAGATAGCAGCCATGGTGTGGGGGTTCAGGAGACCCCAAAAGGTTGGGATCACAGACCACTGTCATGAGGGAACTAATAAGAATTTGTAGGCTTGAACCCATTTCCAATCAAGGCACAAAGTTTATTGTCATTGTTATGCCAATCTAATTAGTTTATGAAACTCCTTTATGTCTGTAAGCTGCCAGTCAAAGCTATATTAAGGCATATTTCTTTAATGGAAGAATGGTAGGTTCACCCAAAATCCCATACTCTGGAGAAAGCCTCTGTTTCCCTCTAGATGGGTCTCTACATTCCCTATTCCCCCAGAGTCCCAAAACTCTCCTCAGGGGACTCTGGATTCCATAAAGGGGTATGGTTAATTTCCACATGGCTTGGGGAAATCGAAGAAAATCCATTTTACACTTCAAATCTTTTCCCCTTCCCAATACAGCAGTTCATATAGGGAGGAGTGCAAAATTTAGGGGGCAGATAGGAGCGGTTGCTATTTTGTTCCTAGGGCTCTGTGTCTTCACCTCAGGTCTCAGGTAATTTACTACCATTTCAAAGATTTTGATCTGAAAATATGTAGTCATTATATCTTATTATTAGGTAAATAAGTATTTGGTCTAGTCATCTGTTAGATGTCTGTGTCTGTATGAAATAAGGTCGTCAAAGATTACAAATAATTGATTCAATTGTTTATGGACCGAACTTATTTGACTGATTATTAAAAATAAAACAAACATTTTTGGTATGGTTTAGAGAAGAGGATTTTAGTGCATTCAAGTTTTCTTGGAGGGATGTAACTTATGGAATACTTTGTTACATCAATAGAAAGTCAATTTTATTTAAGTTTGTTACTAATGTGGTGTTAGAATCCTTACAAGCTGTTAAGTCATTAGAATTGATAGAGACAATAATTATCTAATTTAGCATGGTTCAGTATGATTGATCTGGATCCTACAAGGAGATGTTATGGGCCAGAACTTGAAACAAGGTACTAAGTGGAATTGAGGAGACAATGTTTAAATCTAGTTTAGCATTGATTTAATTCTACAACAAATAATGGTTTCCCAGTGATATAATGATTGGTATGTACTCAGTGTACAGTATATAAGCAAGAAGCTCTCAGGGCCAGGGACAAAAGCCGACTCTCCGAGGCGGAGACAGATTCATTCCATATTCCACCTTTGTGCTGGCTGGAGACATTCGGAGGGAGGTAGGGGTTGAAGCTCAAGACTTTGAAGGACACAATAAAGGACTGTATTTTAACTTCTGGCTGCATTTGAAGTGATTATTACTTTGAAATGAAACTAAGGCTGCCTCCAAAAACCTCCCCAAGAAACCTGCTCCCAGAGAGAACCATCATATTTTAGAAAAAGAAGAGAATACCACAATGTGGGAATAACATTTGTTTGTATAATGTGTCCTGTGGCACAAACATGATTTCTTTTGAATAATTTACATGAAAAGCTGCTGACCAATCTATACTGGCCTGTTTCACACCATCCTACAACAGATCCTGCAAAAAGGGTTTTACTTGCCTAGGGAAAAAACCATAGGCCGAGAGGCTTTAGATGTATGGCTCATGTGGAAGTCTGGGTTAATCTCTCTGATCTCAATATCCTATCCTACCTTTGACAGGTCAATGAGATTCATTAAGGAAGGATTTGAGGAATATTTCTGTTATTCTGATGGGATTCCTCCTTTCTGAAATTGCTCTTGGGCTATAACTTAATGTCTTTTAAGAGAGATGACACCTGACAAGCTACGTACAGAATCTTCAGGGACGGTGCTTATGCACACCTCCCAGGAATGAGGAACAATTCTAAGTATTTGTCCTAATAGTATTTGTGTCCTAATAGAGTAAAAGAGGATTTTATAGAACTGACTGTCCAATTTCGAATAATGTTATAGATCTCTTAGGAACATTTGGAAGCAAGTTAAGGATTTAGACACCAGTACTTGGGTAGAATTGGTAAAGTGCTCTGTACAGAGTGTGAACAAAAAGCAATTCCTATGTTTGTGCTGATGGTTTCCCCTTGCCCAAATAGTACTATTCTCTTTGGGTATGGAAAAAACACGAGAGTAAATTTTTCCTGTTACCAAAATACCATTCCTGGGAAGAATTGTCGTGCTCTGTGCTAGTCTCTCAGCTCCAGGGATCAATCAACTTGTCCTTCATGGCAGGGTGAAAGATTTCAAAATCTGGGAATTATAGGGGCAAGTATCTGAGTTGGGAATATATCTGAGATTACCTCTGACATTTACTCGGAGATGATCATAGCCCAAGAAAACTTGGGTGGTACTGGAGAGGCTGCATTCTCAAACCCACTTTCCCTGGGATCTCAGTGGGTACCTGTGCACCAACACAATTGTCTATTCCTTTTACCCTGGCATTCGATGAAGGAAGTAAGACTGAATCTAGAAGAATTAAGTCAAGGATAGTAACTGACGAATTCAAAGCTAGGAACCTAGTTCTGGATTTGAATCATTGCTACTCTGGTGAGTAAATATTACTGGATGAATTAGATATGAGGGGGAGTGAAGGGAACTGCAGAGTAGAGAAATAAAAATGGAACGACTCTAGAAAAGTAACTGGCAAAAAGGAGGAAACATGTTTCACTCCTAGTACAGCCTTCTCAGAAGAATGAAGAGAGAATTCAGGGATTAATTATCCATCCTGTGTATGGAGATCTGTGGAGAGGTTAATGGACTTTCATAAAGTGGGATATAAAAAAAGAAAATAGCCAAATTTGAGGAGTTAGAAAAGGATGTGGAATGCAAATTGTTAATAAAAAAAAAAAAAAGAAAGAAAGAAAGAAAAGGGGAAAGTGGGAGAAATGGATGGGCATTTAGGTTCCAGTTATGAAAAATACACTGGAGAAATGACTTCCACAAGGGCATCAAGTAATAACAACGGGTGGAGGTCATTTCCCCCCAAAACAATGTAACCTTTTTTGGGGCAAGGTCTGACTTTTACAATCAGGGATGGGGGCCTGAGATTTGAAAAGAAAATCTTGGTCTTTGCCCCCAACCCCCCCCCCCCCCCCCCCAATTACCTTCCTCTTCTAGGATGCAAGTTCCTTTGGGGCTTTGTAAGAGCATGGAGACCCATGTCCTGTAACTTCTGTAACATTCAATTAATAGGGAATTAGGGGAGGGATTGGCCTTCAGGAAAAGAAATAAAATGCTGCCTTTGAAGTCTCAAAGGTCTTGAAGAAGGTAAAAGAAATGTTTCCTTCATTCATCAGTGAATCAGTGGAGTTCTTGATAAGAGATTTTGTTTCTTCTATTCCCTAATAAAAGAAGAATGGAAATTGATGTAGGGATCATCACCAAAAGATACAAAACTAAATGGAGATTTACTAGTGATGTTTTAATGACTGAATCAGAGAATAAGGATTCAGGGATCTCAGAAATGATAATTTTGTGAAAGAAAACGAGAATGATTAAACATTATCCCTAAATTTCTGGGAATCCGCTGAAGTAGTCCGAAACACAGACTTACAGCCAAACATTGTGTGATAGTTAATAGGTTATGGAAAGTTGCAGGGTCCACAATGAATCCTCCTAATTTAAGGGCATTTCTAGGAAAAAGTAACAAAGTACATGCAGGAATAATTGAGAGAGAAATCCCATTCCAATCCCATTCATAAAAACATTTATCTAAAACTAAAAGCATCACATAAAATGGGGTCATATTAGAAACTTTTCCAATAAATGCAGAAGTAAAGCAAGGATGATTACTCTCCTCACTCTTCTGGAAATGCTAGCAATAACAACACAAGAGAAAGGAAAGAAAGTAATAAAGACAGGTAAAGATCAACTCAAACTATCCCCGTTTGTTGATGAGAGGATGCTTTACTTGGACAAACCAAGGGAGTCAGCAGAGACACCAATTCAGGTAGTTATTAATTTATGCAAAGCTGCAGGATATATAGTGAATTGCCCTAAATTAAGAGCATTTCTAGGAAATAGTAACAAAGTACACGAATAATTGAGAGAAATCCCAACAAATAAGTAAAATATGCAGACAGCATCTAGGAATTAAAGAGTTGTATAAATTCTATTGCAAAGCAATCCTTAAAGAAATGCAGGACAACCTAAAAGGTAGAGGAATCTTCAGTGCTCATGACTAGGTTGTGTCAACATAATAAAAATAGCAAATACCCCAAATATCATTTAAACTTTTACTGCTTTACTAGCATTTTGATTGAAATACTACAAGGAAGGTGATCTTGGGGAAGACCTTAGCTTACAAGAAGCCTCAAGACACTTAATGGCTGTGTGACCTTGGGCAAACTCCTGGACACCTGTCTCTGTGTTCTCAAGTAACTGTAAACTGAAGAACATGAGAACAACACTTTTGGGGATAGCTAAGCTAGGATGACAGAGGGAGAAGGGGGAGGGAATTGAAGGGGGAGCAATGTAGTGAAGTCCTCTCCAAAGTTTCCTAAGGGATCTGGACAGTGTCACCATGTGATTGGGTTTTGATAAGGACACTCAGAAAATTCAAGTCCTTCATCTGGTTTTGCTCAGGGAAGGGGAGGAGGGAGAAAAGGGAGGCTTATAAACCCTGGGGAAAATTCTGGTGAGGAAGACACCTTACAGGGAATATTCCTGCAATTAGCTCCTATGTAATAGGCCAGCAAGACTCAGCTCCACATTAGGAAGCTGCAACAGGATGTTTTATCACCCTTGATCCAGGCCTGGTCACCTGTCAAGGGAATCTGTGTGAAGCCCTGGAAGTTCTGGGGAGAGAGGCCCAGGGGCAGGAAGCCAGGAAGTTAGGGTTAGCAGAAGCAGGGCCATGTCTCAGGATTCGGCTGCAAGGAAGGGTCTTCACTCCAGCCCATTCAGGCATGGAATAACTAGGGAGGGAATCTCAGAATCAAGGGGAACCCACAATTCTGCCCTGAGGCAACCAGCAGAGCCGATTAGGGGGCCAGCAGGGACAGAGTCCAGCAGTAATCTGCTCTCCTCACACCTAGGTCACAAACACAAGCCTCAGAGCAGGAGGTGAAGGAGCAGACTGCTTTGGGTATAGGACCCCTTGCTGCTCATGGGGGAGAGTCTGAAAACAACAACACTCAGCACCCCAGGAAAGCAGCAACAAGAACAGCCCAGACCTTCCCTCCAGGACTGTTGCAGAGCCCAGCTCAACCTTCAAGTCTGACCTGAAGAAATGGGCTAGAATGGGCGAACCAAGGAGCAAACAGACCCTCCCCATGATCAGCACTGTTGTTATCTGAGACACTGAGGCAGAAATGCAGAGGAGGGACTCCTGTCTCCAAGCCCTGCCCCTTTGTTTGGCCATAAACCCAAGCAGATTCTTAGAAAAGGAAGAGCAGGAGGAAACATGGTGATGACCCAATGGAAGAAAGAATCCAGGAGTTCCTAAGACTAAATGTGCCCACACATCAAACTCTCTACAAATTTGTGGGGACCAAAGGGCAGTCACAAGGCCAGGACAAATACTGTGGCAAAATCAGGAGAATTAAAAAAAAAAAAAAAAAAAAAAAAGGAAGAAAATAAAGGGAAGCAAGCTTCTCAGAGGGAAAATAAATCAGCCAGAAGAGACCAGGAAGTATCACCAGACTGTCAAAATGCCATTAAAAAGCAGCCAAGACACAAGACTTTGAGCTTTAGTCCCCACATACTTGTTATTATTTGCTTTTGGTGAGGCAGCTGGGGTTAAGTGTCACAGCTAGCAAGTATTAAGTGTCCGAGGTCAGTTTTGAACTCAGTTCCTCCTGACTTCAGGGCTGGTGCTCTGTCCACTGTACCATCTAGCTGCCTCCCTCTTCCCTCCACCCTCCACTTCCCACACTCCATCTACATTTCGCCTAATTCCTCTTTTGGTAAACAAAAGATCCTTACGTAAAGCACGACTGCTGATGGTGGTCAGATCATGGATGGACTGCACTCACCTGAGGATGAGGTCTGAGGCTTCCAGGACACATTCCCTCTGGCTCCAGGCTCCCTATGGAGGTAGCAAAGTGTCCAAAGTGACTCCATTTTGTCAAGCTCCTCCATCTGGTCCCTGGCCTTTACCTCAGAGACCACTGCCCCCACCCTTTATAGGGGAACAAATGAAGCAACAGCTAAAGCTCTTACTAACCATGATCACAACTAAATATGGGAGACTTTAATTCTAAGCCTCTTTGAAAATTAAGAGAAAACCCTAGAGCTCCTGGCAGGGTCCTTCCACTTTCTTACCTCTGCATAGAAAAGCCCACTTTACCCACTCCATCATCTTAGTCTCAGGTTGCTTGTCTTGATCGTTTGTTTGGGACCCTCATAATAAAACCTTTCTAACTTCCCTCCAATTTTGGTGTCTACATTTGTTCCAGTACTTAATTGGGCCAGGCCTTGATCCCCTGAAGACTGAACTGGAGAGGGAGAACCATCCCAGAAGGGGAAAGGGGTTTCCATAGGCAGGAAGCAAATCTCCAGAGACTTACAGGGGGTGAGACTGGTCCTGGCTTCAGGGAAAAGACAAGCAGCAGGCAGGGTAGGGACAGGATGGAAAATGAAGATGGTCTGAACAGGAAAATCCACCCCCTCCCTCTCTTTCTCCTCTTCTTCTCCCTCCTCTCCCTGTCCTCTTACAGAAACCCCAGAGATACAAGGGGCTTGGGATCCCAGGTAGGAGGAGACCAGTCTGTGCCTCAATGGCTCCCGAGTCAGAGCTCTCCCTCCACTTGGCCCTCTGTCCTCCCGGTATCCCCTCTCCCCAAGTAACACAAATATATTCTATATAATCGAGTGACTCCTTGATGTAGAAAGGAAGGTTGCCAGGGAAGGTGGGGATGGGGAGGGCTGTGGAATGGAACGACCAGGGAATGATTGAGGTAAACCTGAGACAGGAAGATAAAATCCAATGTGGACAAAAGTGCTGGGGGGGGGGGGGGGGGGGGGGGGGGGCCGGGGGAGCGGCTGATCCTGGGAAAGCAGGAAGACTATTTTCAAAAGTCTAACTAGGAGCTAGAGAAGACAGCTAGGGCCTCTGTTGGAGCCTGGGCTTGGAGTCCCTAAAGGGAAAGTAGAGACACAGAGCCCCACGCCTGGGACCTGAGAGGGAACCAGCCCAAGAGCCATGGGGGCAACTAAAGGGGAGCAGCAAAGAGCTTTGGCCCAGGGCGGAGAGGTGGGGACGGAAAGACTGGATGCCAGAGTCCTGGTTAGGTGACTGAGATCTGCGCTCCTGGATTCCTATGGGCAAAGTCTGAAGTCTTGGGGGCAAACCCAGGCAGGGGCAGCCAGGAAGCTGTGCAAGGGGTTGGGAGTCTGGGAAAGGTTTGGGGGTGGGGAGCTCATCAAGAGGAAGGCTTGGTGGGAAGGGATGTTCCTGGTAGACCCGAGGACACTCACCAAGAGGTCAGAAGGGAAGAATGAGACCCAATGGCAAAAGCAGTCCACAGAAGCTGGGAAATGTGGGCGATCTTGGCTGGGACCTGCCTGGGAGCTGCAAGCACAGGGTGGGCTTCCAGACGACAAAGAGATCATAGCTCCAAGGGAAAAAAGCAGAGAGATCTGAATTACAGGCAAGAGAGAAGGATCTCAGCTCAGAGACTTCCTGCTTCCTGCCAACCCAGTCTGGGAGGGATTTCCTAGTCCCAGGAGCTCCTCCCCAGCATGGTTGAGCTCTTTCATCCAATCACAACCAGGGGCAGGATTTAAGGATTCTCACTTCCTCTCCTGCTGCATGTCTGCGCCGCCCCTCCATCCCACAAAACTCCTCCCAGGCTCGCACCAAACCCTCCTGGCTGGTCTTCTCTGAGAGCTCCTCCTGCTCAGCACGGCCAGCAGCTCCTTCCCCGCCGGACTCACCTCCTCCTCCCCAGCAGAAAGCCTGCCCTGTTGAAGCTGCAGCCTGAGCCAAAGCAGGAGATGCTGTATCTGAGCAACTGGAAGCAAACGGCTCTTAGGAAACCAGGGATCCTAGAGACCTTTTGTAACTGTAAACCCAGATTGGATTGTGCTGATTCTCCCAATGTCTTTGTGATCTTTGACCCGCTAAAAGCATACGAGACTTTAAGGCAAAACATTCTTAAAATGTAGCATTAAAGCCATATGAGGAGGACCCGTAAGAATGAAAGGACATTGATCAGAATTACTCTCTCCTCCTCTGCATGCAATCAGTCTAGAGACTCAAACTGAGAGATGCTGACTTGATGATTCTATGTAAAATGATTCAGAAATGCATTGAAGGGAATTGATGTCAATGGACAATTTTCTTTCATGTTTTAAATCAATAACATTGTTTATGCGGCTATTTCTCTTCTATTTTTCTGACACTGGAATGTTTGGGAAACCATTATGTAAGAATGATTTGAGGATAATGATGAAATTGTAGTCTTAGAATATTTTTTTATTTTAATTTAATTTCATTTAAATGGTTTTAAACGGCAGAGGCAATAAAGAGTATTACGCTGCATCCCATTAATTTTTGATATGTTGCCTAATTGTTATAAATTTTAAATGAAATTATTTTTTCTATGATTTGCTCTTTGACCTACTCAGTTTCTAATTATTTTTAGGGTTGTCATTCCTTCCCTCCCTCCCCAACTTAATAGCATTTTTTTTTTTTTAACAATTACAGGTAAAGATAGGTTTCAACTTTCATCGTTGTAAGATTTTTTTTCTTCTTCTCTCCTTGCATCCCTTCACCAAAATGACAAGCAGTTTGATATAGGTTATACATGTAGAGTCATCTTATAAATTTTTCCACTTTAGTTATGTTGTGAAAGAAGAATCAGAATAAAAGGAAAAAAAATGAGAAAGCAAAAAACAAAACAAACAAACAAACAAGAAAAAGTGAAAATAGTCTGCTTCGATCTGCATTTAGATTCTATGGTTCTATGTCTGGATGTGGAAAGCATTTTCCATCTTGAATCTTTTGGAATTGTCTTGGATCATTGTATTGTTACTAAGGCTATCATAGTTAATCATTGCACCATGTTGCTGTTACTGTGCACAGTGTTCTCCTAGTTCTGCTCACTTCACTCAGCATTAGTTACTTAAGTCTTCCCACGATTTTTTCTGTAATCCATTTACTCATCACTTCCTATAGAACAAGAATACCACTCCTGATTCAACTCAGAATGGTGAATAATTAGTGAGGAGGCAGATACGTAACTATTCGGACAATTGTGAAATTTGATCTTTTATAGGTAGGATAAACCATCGCTTAAAATTTCATGAGAATGATAGAGTTAAAAATGTCACAGTAAAATATAAAATAGTATAATTGGATCTAAAGTTTGCTACACTGGTAGCTGAGTGAAATCCTTTTAGGGTATCTACTTGACTGATGTACAATGCTTTTTTTTTATTTTTATTTTTATTTTTTATTTAATGTAACATAGTTTGGAAATACCTTCACCCAAACTGTCATCATTTGTCAATCACTTTATTTCATATTGTAAATCTATGATAACATTTATTATCTTCCAATTTTTCTTAAATTGAAATTTTAGGGAAAGCCTTGTATATGAAATGTTGCTATTGAACAATTATTCCTAGAGGGTGATGCAATATCCTTACTCCTTTTTGGGTCGGATGCTAAATGATGGATTAAGTTACTCAAGAGTGGTGTAAGCCATTACACTAATTGAGCGTGTTTGTTTTTTTTTTTTTTTAAATGATACCTTAAAATTTGGGGAAAGTACAAAAGACAGTGGCAGTTCACCCTATATGGAAAAACTTGGGATTTAAAAGATGCCTTGAGTTGTCTCTTTGGAAAAGGTCACAAAAATCTTATTAGCCTTGGAGAAGAAGCTGCTAAAAGAATGTTGTCCCATTCTGACTAAGTAAGAGAGATCTCAGTATCCAGGGTGCTGGGGTTTAGATGTGTGTTTTTAATATATAAGTGATTTTTATTGGATAGATTGACCATTGATGGTAAAAGTTATAATATTGAATATAAAAAAGTTTGGATGGAAGTTCTACCTTTGAACCACCTTTAGTCTCAGCAGGCCCTGGCCTTGATTCAAAGTGGGTGGAGGTGATGCAATCACCTGGTACTTGACAGGAAGACATAAGAAAGCTGGCGAAACTGCTGTGAGGACCTGAAGACAATAAAGTTTAATTGGATGACATGACTTTACCAACCCTCCAAAAAGTTGGACATGACTGAATGACTCAATAATAGCAACAACAAATGTTCTATAAGCTGACAGCCTCCTTTAAGGTGAGACTAAGCACTGCTGGGGGGCACCACAGTGTCCAGAGCCCTGCCTTTGCACTCAGGAATACTCAATGCCAGAGGTTTAAATCCTGCCTCAGACACTTATCGGGTATGTCAGCCTGGCCAAGTCACTCAAGCTTGTTTGCCTGTTTCCTCATCTGTAAAATGAGCTGGAGAAGGAACCCACAAGCCATTCTTTGTCACCCCAAAAATGCCTGAACCACAAATCACATGATAGCCTGAAGCCCATTGGGTTTAAGGGGACGACGATGGCTTTCATGCGGTACAATATGATCATGTACCACAATTTGTTAGACATCCTTTAACTGAAGAGCATCTATTTTGTTCCTATTTTGCATCTGCCTTTCTCTCCCTCAGTTCCTTCGAGTTTATGCATTGAGTTCTCTGTGGCACATTTGATCACCTTTTAGTAAGTCCTAATAGCAACTGGCTTTTCAGAAGAGTTGGACCAATTCATAGCTACATACATGTATTGCTCCTTAGCCTTCTTGGTCCTGCATCCAAGGTACTTCCTTTTGCTCAGAATAAGAGCTCAATCTTCTCTAGGAACTGGAAGCTCTGAGCAGGAAAATCAGTTAGAGATGAAGATGCAGAGAAGTTTGTAACTTAGGTTTCCTTGGGGAAATGGTGAGGCTCCAGAGCTGCTCCACTTTGTGAATCACCACATTATATACAGACATATCACTCTATATTCACCCATTAGTGCTTTTAAAGAAAATAATCTAAAAGAGAATGTGCCACAATTTTCTGTTGTACAACTTGAGAAAGAGCCAAATGTACTTTCCCCCTCCTCCTATCCTGTTCGACTCCATTCTGGCAGAAATGTCTTTAATATTTCTCAAGTTTCATTCAAACCAAACATTGTTTTACACATTTTTTTCCCCTAAAGTTTTGGAGTTCTAGGCTCTCTCCTTTTTCCCCACCTACTATTCATAAGCCACTTGTGGAGTTCTACAAAATATATTCATAAAAGTCAAGTTGTGAGGGGGAAAGCCCAGATATCTCCCACCTTAATGAAAATAAAACCCCTCAAAAATTAATTAATTTAAAAAGAGAGAGAGAAAGAGAGAGAGTGCTTCAGTCTACATCTAGACAAAATAATTTCTTTCTCTGGGTATGGAAGGAGTTTTCATCATAAGAGTAGCCAGGGATGATTATCCTGCTGAGTTTGGCACAATCCTCCCCAGCTGGTCATCCTGGAACATCAATATTACTTTGTACATGGTATATTTCAGAGAGAGACAGACAAAGACACACACACACACACACACACACACACACACACACACACACACACGGAGTAAGAAAAAGTGAGAAACAGAGATTCTGAAAAATAGGGAGAGACAGAGCAAGAGTCACAGAGAGCCAGAGAGTGAAAAAAGAGAAGGAGAGAGACAGAGTGAGTCAGAGAGGCAAAGAGAAATACAGACACAGAGAAGAGCCATTTTAATTCACTTCTCCAAAGGTGAATGTATTAAATAAAGCTTTTGGCGATTTCCTTTCTGCTGTTACAGATTGTTGCCACCGGAGGGAGAACTTCATTCAGTTTTTGAGTTTTAGCACAGGCCAAAACTCTTAACCCAGAAGGGAGAATCCCGTAGCTTTGTTTTTTTGTTTTTTAAATGTGAGTTTTGGCAGCCACAGAGAGCATGATGGGGACTGAATGTGCATTACAACATAGCATTTCCGCCTTTGTTGATGGTGGTGTTTCCTTGGTGGTGTTTTTTTCCTTCTCTTTTTTCTGCCTTTTTGATCTGATTTTTCTTGTGCTGAAATACCCAGGTGAGAGAAAACAGGGCAGCCAAAATAATGAAGTTTTAAAAGCGTTTATTACTGGCCAGGATGATCCCCCAACACCAAGACTGGAGGGGTCAGTAATGAGTGGCCTCAGGGCCATATATTTATAGAAAGAAGAGAGAGATAACAAAGTGTTTCTTGATACATTTGTCATAATAAAAGAATTTCTATTCTAAACAGGAAACAAAAAGTTATTCCTTTAAGGGGGTCATTCCCAGACAGCAACAGCAGTATTTCTTTAAGCTTATCAGCTTATAGTGTTCTCTTCTTTTTCTAATATATATGATGGTTCTCTGGGAGAGCAGCTTTCCTGGGGAGGTTTTCTGGAGGCAGCCTTAGTTTCAGTTCAGAGTAATAATCACCTCAAATGCAGCCAGGAGTTAAAATCCAAATTTTTATTGTCTCTTCCAAAGTATCCCAGTTAGCTCTCATTGCTAGTCTTTTGCCTCTGCCAGCTTCTGCCTCTAGGTCAATTCCTACTCCTGGCAATCTTCTGACAACTGACCGACTCCACTGACTCAGTTCCTTTTTATGTTCTTTTAGAAGTGTAAACTCAAAGGTTGACTCCTCCTCTGAGAGTGGGATTATGGGAGGTGTGAATTTGGATATCTCATACTGAACCCTGCAATCTCCCAAATGTGTGAACTAATGTGTGAGCTAATGTGTGAACTCTCAAAGGTGTTAACTTAAGCATTGTTTCTATCAATCCTAGTGACTTAACACCTCGTAAGGATTTGCTCTAATGTGTGAACCAATAAGCATTGTATCAATTCCATTGAGTTAACACTAGGATTCTAACAGGCACTGAACCCAGATGAGAATAAAGACTCACCAAGGTTCCAGAGGAACAGTGAGAAGAAACATGCTGCCTGCCACTTAAAGGTAGAAGACTGGTGCAGATTGAGGAGCATTTTGTAGGATATAGTCAATGTGTTCTGTTTTATTTTTCAGATTCATGGTATGTTGCATGCAATGGAATTTGTTTTACTTGTTTTCTCAATGGCGGGGGAGCAGGTGATGTAAAAAAGGGGAATCTTGATTGATACAAATGTGTAAAACAATGTTTGGTTTGAATGAAACTTGAGAAATATTAAAGACATTTCTGCCAGAATGGAGTCGAACAGGATAGGAGGAGGGGGAAAGTACATTTGGCTCTTTCTCAAGTTGTACAACAGAAAATTGTGGCACATTCTCTTTTAGATTATTTTCTTTAAAAGCACTAATGGGTGAATATAGAGTGATATGTCTGTATATAATGTGGTGATTCACAAAGTGGAGCAGCTCTGGAGCCTCACCGTTTCCCCAAGGAGACCTAAGTTACAAATTGCATGTGTGTGTGTGTGTGTGTGTGTGTGTGTGTGTGTGTATAGGTGTATCCACAGGATGTGTACACTCGTATGTATAAAAATTCTGATCAATGTAGTGACCCATCAGTTTCTGAGAACTCAGGATGGCCTGCTGCCTACCTCCTGATAGAGATCTGATTCTCCAGATGTTGCTCAAGCTACAGAGGACCCAGTAGATCAGTTTAAAACACAGAACAGAGGAATGTTGTTCCTACAGTGTTCCATCTAATTCCTCTTTTGTAAAGAAAGGATCCATACGTAAAGCGTTGCCAGCTTCTGTGTCTGTGGAAGTGCTTGTGACTGCTGCTGATGGTCAGATCATGGATGGACTGCACTCCCCTGAGGAAGAGGTCTGACGCTTCCAGAACACATTCCCTCTGGCTCCAGGCTCTCTATGGAGGTAGCAAAGTGTCCAAAGTGACTCCATTTTGTTAAATCCCTCCATCTGGCCCTTGGCCTTTACCTCAGAGACCACTGCGCCCCCCCCCCAATTTATAGGGGAACAAATGAAGCAACAGCTAAAGCTCTTACTAACCATGGTCACAGCTAACTATGGGAGACACCTCTTTGAAAGCCTCTTTGAAAACCAAGAGAAAGTCTTAGAGCTCCTGATGGAGTCCTTCTACTTTCTTACCTCTGCATAGCAAAGCCCATCTTACCTACTCCATCATCTTATCCCTGGGCTGCTTCTCTTGGTGTTCATAGTCTGGGTGACCTCTATTTGGGACCATCAGAATAAAACCGTTCCAATTTCCCTTCAGCATTTGACCCCTGACCAAAAATGACTACTTAGATTCTCAAAGTTCGCTTAGATTAGAAGTTTTATTAAGATCTCTCGAAGCTGGAGGTCTGTTACCTGAGTGCTCAAAGAAAGGATACCAGTTTTACAGAGGCTAAGAAGCAATTAAATAGTCAAAAACCTTGTGGTGTAAAGAAAGGTTTTCAGAAACTATAGGCCCATCCATCTTCTGCTAATCCTCCTAAAATCATTGGCAAACTTGCTCTTTATTCCTTTATTTGTTGGGAATACAGACGGGCTTTTGTGGCACTAGGGTCTTGGTTAAGCAATAAATGTTTCAAAATGTTATTAAGAAAAGGGGTCTGTTGTCCTGCAAAGGTTAATAATCACTTAAGCCAGAGTTGTTAAAGGTTTCTAAAATAACTGAGATTTACCTCAGGCTTTCTCAATCAACAAATAGACCCAGCAGTTTGGAGACCTCTCCAATATCTCCAGGCCATTAAATAATAGTCAGGTTCTTCTCTCAGCAGTGGTTACCTCTTGAATGTTTTCTGCTGGAAGAGCAAGTCTTTGCTCTTCTTTACAGAGCCTAACGATTAACCAGCCCTGGGGCTGAGTCCTATTATTCCGAGAAGTCCTCAGTTTCCCCTTTCACTCATTGCTAAAGTGTTACAAAGTGTTACAAGCTTGTTACAAGCTTACTGCAACCAATGTGGTGGACTTATTACAAATGTCTGCTCAAGCTTAGCTGCTCACAATACTTCAGCTATTTGAAGTTCTTCATCATGATACTTATTCCAAGAAGGCATTTCCCAAACCCATCAATTGGCTTCATACGTTCGAATCGGAATGATGGGTTCAATCTACCTGAGTTACTGATTCTTGTGAGAAACCACACTCAGTCTCTCAATGGCAAGAGGGACCCAAGCCTGGAACCAAGACGCTTGGCAAGAGGGACCCAAGCCTGGAACCAAGACACTTGGCAAGAGGAACCCAAGCCTAGAACAGTGATACATGGCAATTGGGAGACAAGCCTGGAACCAAGACACTTGCCAAGATACCTGGCAAGAGGGACCCAAGCTTAGAGGTCCTGAGGTAACAGAAAATGAGTGATTTGCCAGCTAGAGACAAGAACTCACTCATTAAGGGCTCTAAGCTCTGCATTTGTAAGCCACCTTTGATGGTCAAAGGGAGTTAGGGATGATTCCCCCCAGGAGGATCGCTTCTGAAGTAGGGTCCCAAATCAGTCTCCACACCAGGAACACACTCTGCCTTCAGCTCCAGCTCTTGAAGTCCCTGGTTTCCTTCCAGATTCACTTCAAATTCTGCTGCCAGCAGGAAGCCTTTCCTGCTCCTTCAGTCAATAAGCTTTTATTAAGTAGCTGAAGATGTTCCAGGCCCTGGGGATGTAGATGCTCATGTACTTCCTCCCCAACAATCTGTATTCATTTGCTCTGTGTTTACCTGCCTATGTACCTGCTGAATCCCCAGACAGAATGGAAGCTCCCTTAGAAGAGACCCTCCCTCACCGTTGCCTTTCTAGTCCTAGCCCTTAATCCAGTATCTGACACATAGCACTCTCCAGTACTGAAATGGGCTTTTGAGGTCACGAGGCCTTCCCTCCAGCCTTGAAGATCTGCCCTGCTCAGTGCTGGCTGACTTTATCTGCCATAAAATTATCCTAGAGCATTCTAAAGGGCTGGAGATTTGGCTTTCTGCAAACATTGCAGGAGTGGGGAGTGGTGGGGGGAGGAAGGTAAATGGACACGAACTCCTGCTTACCAGCTATTGCTGTAGAAAACCACAAAGTCACATTCGCTATGTTGGTGTTTTAGTTTTATTTATTTTGTTCAATATTTCCCAGTTACATTTTGGCAGGCAAGAGTTGGCTACTTCTCTTTCACATCATAAGAAACCTTGCTGGAGGATTCTGTTATCTCTTCCTCCCCTATCCTTCCCTCTTCTCCACCCGTCTTACTTTTGCATGCAATTTATTGGTGACCACCATTGCCCCATAACCCTTAGAGTTCCTTGCTAGTTATCTGTCCCAGCCTGCAGGTAGAGTGCTGGGCCTGGAGCAGGAGAGGCCCAAGTTTGGATCTGCCCTCAGGAATTTACTAGCTGTGTGACCCAGAGCAAATCATTTATTCTCTCTCTGCCTCAATTTCCTGAAATGTAAAATGGATCCCCATCTCATAGGGAGGTTCTGAGAATCATTGAGATAGTAAAACACTTAGCACAGTGCTTGGCCTGGGGGGAAGCGCCTCATGAATGCTTGTTCCTGTCCCCTTCCCCATCACACACCTTTCCCTTACCATCCAGGGATTCTCATCTTTAGCTCTTCAGAGGCAGTGGTGTCCCAAGGGTTACTTCCATATAAATAACTCCAGAAAATATCATTGGAGACAAAGTAGATTTCTGCTTTCATGGGGATCTTGAGGTCAGGGAAAGAACTTAGTGATTTTCCCCAGGGCCATCCAGCCTGCTTTCTTCTTCCTTAAACTCTGAAAGATTCTGGAGGCTCTCCATCCAAATGTATATGAAAATCTGAGTTATGGACTTTCTTTGTCTACTTGTTTTTTCTTTGTGGATCTGATGAAGGTAAACCCTGAGACTAGATTGGGGTCTCAGGCTCTGAAAAGTCTGGGGAAAAGTATACCTTCCCAGACAAGCCTTTTCTAAGTGAAGCAGTGTGTGGAAAGGTGAAGAACTTACAGATTAAGCACATATTGATCAGAGACTGTTTACTAAAGTAGATCAGGTCTATAGGCCCCAGTCACGTGATTTTAGATAATACCTGGACTGCATTCCATTGTCCTAAGAAGGGCTTATGTGGCTGAAGCTGTCTATCACCTTGTCTACTTCATTCCACTGACTAAATAGGGGAATAAAGGTTTATGTGACCAATCACAACATAGAGAGGGTGGGATTTTGGAGGTTCTTTGGCTGAAATGTATAAAAGCTGTGAACATTTTCAAGGGAGTGGCTCTTTCCTGCTCTGAATTTGGCTCACAGACCAGGATGGGGTCCGCTTCTCAAGATTCTAATAAATAATTCTGCTTTCTATGAGTGATCTCTGTAGTAGTCACTTTGGGTAGGTCTTTTTGTACCAAACAGCAGTGTCATTCAATTGGAGATGTTGGTCAAGTCACCTTCCATTTGATCCTTTTGTCTGTTGGGGTAGCCCTGATCCTCTTCAGGAAATTCCCAAAGCCTTCAAAATAATTTTATTCAATTGGAGATCTTGGTCTGATAATCAGCTCAAACTGCCCCTGCCCTAGGCCAACATTTCCCCATATAACCAGAGGTCTGTTAAACCACCTTTGCCAAATTCCTAAGGAGGAGTTTTGCCTGCTAAGAAAGCTTCTTCTTAGTGAACAATAAAACTTTTTTTGCCACAGCTTTTTGGATTTTCAAATTCTTTCTCACTGGACCTTGGCCAACCAGAGGGGATTCCCCACCCTCATCTCTTCACATCACTAGCCTCACCTCATCAGATTAAGAGGCTAGGGAGTAATGTAGAGTCCAGCTTCTTAAACTGATGGGGTCCTGCACCTGAATGTGGGAGTCATGAAATTATGGTTAGTGTCAGTAAATGTTAGATCTGAACATCTAGTTTGCCTCTTTTACAGATTAATGTAAAAATTTCTCAAGCCAAAAGGGATTACGTGGAGAAAAAACATTAGGCAGTCCCAATCTAGAGCACCAAGGAATGAATAACGGCTCAGATGACCAAACCTGTGTCCATTACAGATGAGTCACCTGGGATCACTGAATAAGCCTTGACTCACGCAGCCCCTCATATACAGTAATCACAAAATAATTTTGAGATTGATGGGGGGGGCAGTCAATGCTGGGATGAGTGGGGTTTGAAAAAAAAACAACAATACTTGGAGTTTTAAGAGAGGTGGAAGTGAAAAGAGCACATATTCTGGGGAGAGAGGCCAGCCTATGTAAAAAGGTGGAGAGAAAGAAGATGGGAGGCAGGTGGGAAATTGGGAGTGAGAGTAAGTGGGTCAGAACAGCCAGAAGGGGAGTGTATGAAGAAAAGTCTTCTGGGATACATCTGGCAAAGTAGACAGGAGCCAAATTGGGAAGCAAGTGGAAGGCCACACAGAAGTTCATTCCCACCCCCCCACCCCCCAGAAACTGTTAAGAACAACTAGAATGTTTTGATCCCAGAAAAGTTTTTGGAGTGGAAAAGGGAGAAAGAGGAAAATATAAAGACCGAGTTAGCACCCTGGATGCCTTAGAATCAGCCAGAGTCAGGATAAGCAATAGTCCTTGGTCTTTATTCTTGGTCTTTAGGGGTAGAAATGAACAGGATGGATGCAGGATCTCCACGACCTTCCTTTTCTTCATCTTACTCTACCCCCTAATCCTTCCCACAATTCTCTGTATACACCAAAAAGATTGAACTAGCACAGAATAATGGGAAGGGCCATTTTCCAAGCATATGCTAATAGAGTATTGTCCAATCGGTAATTTGCCTTAAGTGCTCAGTTGTCCAACCTCAGTGCATCAACTCAGAGTTGCAGCCCTTTACAGGAAAATAGGTTCAATTGCTTTGGAGCAATTACAAAGCTAAAATATGGTCAAGTCTATACTTTCAGAATTTCATTGGGCAAGCTTGGAGAGGGGAGAGTCAGCCTTCAAGAGGATCCAGTCCTGTTTCTTTGACTCCCAGTAGTAGTCGTGTTCCTGGACCTTCTCTGAAGGACAACTTGTCCTGATCTAAGATTTTAAGGGAGAGTTTTCTAAACTAGAAGAGCTGATTACCTCAGCAGTGCTGGCTTTTCCAGTATACTAGGCAGTATGGGGAGTTTTGCTGGGAAGAGTTGTGACAGTTAGATTGCAGACATTTGTGCAAAGTATTTTGTGCCCCCATTTCAGTGTTTGAATTAAGCCTTCTTCTTAATTGGGCAAGGAAATCTATAACCCGTTGAGGGTGTTGAGGGTCACCTAATGATCCTAAGTGATGGGTCAGTGAATCAAACACTAATATCAGACCATGTCTCTGAATGTTTCTCAATTAGTAAAGGTTTGTGGAATCCTAAGGTTAGGGTAGGTGACACAGTAGAGAGACCTTGAGCAGGAAGACTACTATTTTTGATCTAGAATGTGGCCCCAGGCACTTACTAGCTGTGTTACCCTGGGCAAGTCACTTAACCCTGTTTGCCTCAGCTTCATCAATTGAAAATGATCTGGAAGAAGAAATGGTCAAGCACTCCAGTATCTTTGGCAGGAAAAGTCCAAAGAATGTCACCAAGTGTCATACAAAGCTCAAAAAATGTCTCTTGAAATTAGAGAAGAAATGAGAGTTTGTAAGGGCTTAAACAAGTATAGTAGCTCTGTGAGCAGAGAGAGGAGGATTGAGGCAAGATACCTTCTAAAGTGTTTGTAGTGATAGGAAAGTACTAGAAAGCTGCAGGGCTGCCCATTCATTGGGGATTGGCTGAACAAATTATGATACATGATGCTGAAGGAATCCTACTGTGCTCAATGATATGGGGGGGGAGGGGAACATGGACATACTTTTGTGAAATAATGAGTAAAATGAGCAGAAGCAAGAAAATATTGTGTATGTGTGTGTGTTTTATATATATGTACACAAGTAGTGGTGTTTAATGGCAGGCATCTTTAGGGTGGGTGAGGGGGGGAAATGAAATTTCCCCTTTAGAATTTAATGACATAGTTAAAAGTAATGGGAAGTTGTATATAAAAGACTTACAGTTTCACATACAGTCAGCTTTGTTGTTATAGTGTTATATAGAAATCCTTGTTTTATTTCATAAATTTAAAAATACAATATCTTTTTAAAAGACTTATAATGGAGTTAGAAATGATAAGATTTAGCAACTGCTTATATATCTGGGGTATGTAAAGGTGAGATATCAAAATTAACACTTCAGGTTTCAAATATGAGTGATTAGAAGTATAATGGTGTATATTGTTACAGATCAATGCTGTATAAGAGTGTGTATATTACTGTGGTTCTTTTTGTTTGTTTGTTTGTTTGTTTGTTTTGCTGCTCAGGCAATTGGGATTAAGCGACTTGCCCAGAGTCACACAGCCAGGAGGTGTTAAATGTCCGAGGTAAGATTTGAACTGGGGACCCCCTGACTTCAGGACTGGCGCTCTATTCCCTGCGTCACCTGGCTGCCCCATGTATATTACTGTGACAAAAATAAGAAGTTCAGGAAAGGCCTGCTTTATAGAGAGAAGGATAATGTAATGAGATTAACAATGCTGAATGAAATTCTCTCTCCTCTTCTCCCTCTTTCCAAAGACTCTCTGTTTCTCTTTTACAGTTTCTGTGTTTCTATGTCTCTTTCTGAGTTTTTTACTCCCTCACTTTAGTTTTTTCTAAATCTGTCTCCTGTTTCTTTTTCTTTCTTGCTCTCTTTAACTCTCCTTCTCCTTTTTTACTCTGTTTCTTTCTCTTTATCATTCTATTTTTCACTCTCTGGTTTGCTTTCTGTCTCATTCTTTCCTCTCTTTTTCTCTATTTCTTTCTTTCACTCTTGTTCATTCTCAGGCTATTTTTTTTGCTTACTCTTTGTGCCTTTCCCCATCTCACTCCCCATGTTTCTCTTTTTCTCACTTTCACTCTATTTTTGTTTGCTCTCCTTTTCTGTCTCTTTCATTCTTTCTCTGTCCCTCTGTTCTCTTTCTCTCACTCTCACTATTTCTCTCTTTTTCACTCACACTCTCTGTGTCTGACACTTTTTCTCTCCTTCACTCTCTCTCTCTGGTTTAGTCTCTTGCTGACTGTCTCTATTTTGCTCTGCCCTTGGAATCATCTTTTCTTTCTCACTCTCTTTCTTTATCTGTTCATTTGACTGTCTGAGTCTCTTTCTCTCCGTTTATTTCTTTCTGCCTCTTTTTTATCCTTCCCTCCCCCACAACTATTTGGCTCCCTGTAGTATTCTCTCACACTTTCTGTCTGCCTGCTGGCCTCTTTCTTTCTTTTTCTCAGACCCTTTCTATTCCTCTCTTGTTGTTTTTGACTCTTTTTTCTTCCTATCTTTTTCATTCTCACTCTCTAATAATCTGCCTATCTCTCTCTTTCTGACTCTATTCCTTTGTCTCTTTTTTCTATTTCTCTGTGATCCTCCATTTCTTTTTCTCTTGTTCACTCTCTCCTTTCTGGATCTTTTTTCCTCTGCTTTGTTTCTATCCTCCTCTCTCACTCTGGCTCACTCTCTCTCTCTCTCTCAGTATGTATTTGTCTCAGTCTCTCTTTTTCTCACTCTGTTTCTTTCTTATCACTCCCTGACTTCCCCTCTTTGTTTCTGCCTGTCTTTTTTTTTTTTTTCCCCTCAGATTCTTTTTTTTCTGTCTCTCTGGCTCTGTCATTTCTTTTTGCCTTTCTTCCTGTCTCTCAGAGGGTCCCTCACATCAACAATAAGTTGTCTCTGACATAATTTCTGATGTCCAAACTTGAATTTATAAAACAAACAAGTAAACAAACCCTACATTTAACTAATTTACACATGAGAAGTAAATTAAAAGTTCTCTCTCTGCCTGTTTCTATCTCACTTTTTCAACATCTGGTTCTCTTTGGCTTGCTGTCTCTGTCTCTGTTAGTGTCTCCTCTGTTTCTCTGGTCTTTTGTTTCTTTTTCACCTATTCATTCTCTCTCTCACTATCTGTCTCTCTCTGGCACTTTCTCTCCTTTTTTCTAGCTCTGGCTTGCTTTCTCTGACTTTGTGTCTGTCTCCGAGTGGATCTTTTTCTAAGTCTCTCTCATTTTGGCTCCTCTCTATGTCTCTCTTTGTTTCTTTTTCTCTTTCTGTCTCTCTCTCTTTTCCTCTCTCCTATTGTCACATTCACTCTTTCCCTCTCACTTTGGTTTACTCCAGCTCATTTTCTCTGCCTCTCTCTGTTTCATTCTCTTTCTCTCATCAACTCTGATTCTCTCTGGCCTACTCCCTCTATCTTTCTTACATATTATCTCATTCTTTCTCTCTTTCCCTCCCTCTCTCTCTGAATGTCTTTTTCTTTCTTATTCTCTCTGGCCCATTGTTGCTTTTTCACTCTGGCTCTCTCTTCCTCACACTTTCTTTCTCTCCTTCTCTGACTCACTTTGGCTTGCTATCCTTGACTCTCTCTCTCAGTTGCTCTCACTTTCCATGTATTTTTATGAACATTATCAGCTGGAATAATTACCAATTCTTTCTATTTTCAAAGTCTTTTTCTCCAAGTCTTGGTACAAGTCCATTTACCAAATAACTGAACAATTTACCTTTTAAAGATTTTGTTTTAGTTCACTCATCTGTAGAATTGACTCATTTAATACTTATATTAAAGACATTATACATGCTGTGACACCATTTTTCTTTTTCTGGTTTTTCCTCTTGGTATTGATATTTGTCTCCATCTCTCTCCCTCTGGCACAGTCGGTCTCTCCTTGTCTCTCTAGCTTGCTCTGACTCATTCTCTGACTCAGTTGCTAGCCTGGCACTTTCTTTCAACTTTCCTCCCTCTCACTGTCTCTCTTTAATTCTATTTCTTTCTCACTGTGTATCTTTTTCTCCCTCCTTTTTTCTTTCTCTCAGTCTCTCTTTCCCTCTTACTCTGTTCCTCTCTTTTTCTATTTAAATCTGCCTGACTCTTTTACTTTCTTCTTTTTACTCTTTCACTGTCTGGTTCTCTTTCTCTCTGGCATTTTATCTCCTTTTTCCTCATTCTGGCTTGCTGTCCCCGACTCTGTTTTGATCTCTCTGAATTGCTCCTTTTTTTTTTTTTTTTTCCTGTCTCATTTCCTCATTCTCTGTATCTCACCATAGCTTGCTCTCTCTAGCATTCTCTCACATTTTCTATTAGTCTGTCTTTTTGGCTCTTTCTTTCAGACTCTCTCTCTTTTATTTTTACTACTCATCTCTTTTTAATCTAACCCTAAATCATTGATTATTCATCAACTAATTCACAGAAATGTATGGAAGTGCTACTATGAGAACACTATGTAATATAATGAGGAGGGAGATGGAAAGCTGTATATAAAAAAGTCTGAGAAATGGATAGAGCATTCATGGAAGTTGTGAAGTACTAAGAGTGATACCATGGGTTTAAATAACTGGAATCTAAGAGAGATCATGAAGGAGAAATAAGAAAAGATGTTTTTCAGTTCAAAGGCTTAAGTGATCACTCCAAATTTAAGTTTTGTAGAGATTTTATGGAAGTGCCAGCATTTGGTGTGTTGAATTTTTGATGTGGTTTTCTTGGCATGTCAAATGGTTGACATGTTTTTCCTGAGGTGCCATTTGCATGTTGAATTTTTGACATGGTTTTTTTGGCTTATCATTGGCATGCCAAATTCAGTTTTATAAGCCAAGGGTTTCTCCCTTCTGGTTGAAAATAAGTAACCGTGGAATATGGTAAATATCAAAAAGAAAACAAAACAAAAATACATGAATGTCTCCCTCCTGTGTTAAGCTAAGAGCAACTAAATAGAATTTCCAAAACCGACATTTAATTAATCCACACATGGAGAAGTGAAAATTTATTTCTCTCTGTTTCTGTCCTACTACCTCTCTATTTCTTTCTTACACTATTTTCACTTTCTGGCTCTTTCTGTCACTGTTTCTTTCAATCTCTCTCACTTTTTGTTTACCTCTTTTGCTCTCTCTGGTGACTCCATCATATTGGATGGATCTTCTGTGGTGAACTTAGGTGAGACATAGGTCATGGTCACACAGAATGCATAGACAGACATGCATCTATAATATACTTTTTATACATAAGATATATCTTATCTTAAGATATATCTTATATCTTTATACATATATATATATATATAATTATACAATGTTGGAATCCTTACAAAGTGTTAACTCATTAGAGTTGATAGAGACAATAATTATCTAATTTAGCATGGTACTTAGCAAATTCTCTAACTCACTAATGTACTTAAGTACTCATTGGAGTTCACAAGTATGGGAGATTCACAAAGTTAACTTTGCAACTTTGTGAATTCACACCTCTCTTAATCCCTCCCTCAGAGGAGGAGTCAACCTTTAAGAGATCATATATAAGAAGCTGACAGAGATTCAGTTAGTTAGTTAGTTTGGAACATTACCAAGAGTCAGAGAGGAACACTCTGGGAGAAACAGAAGCCCACAAGCCCTCTCTCGGAGGCAAGACAGATTCATTCCAACTTTCACCTCGGTGCTGGCTTGAGACATTCAGAGTTGAGCTAGAGGCAAAAGACTAGCAACAAGAGCTCTCAGAACCAAGGAAAGCTGAGGCCTCTAAGAAAGCTACCTGGGCCCAAGGAAGGAGAAAATAAACGTTTCAACTTTTATCACCTGGCTGTGTTTGGAGTGATTATTACTTGTAACTGAAATTAAGGCTGCCTCCAGAAAACCTCCTTGAAAGACCTGCTCTCCCCAAGAGAACCATTATATTTTAAAGAAGAGAACACCACAATACAATGTATATTTTTTTCTGCTACAAGAAAAACTAAATAAAACACAAAAAATCCATTTCAATGAATATTTTATTTTGGTTAAAACATTGCTTTCCCTCATTTCCTTAGAGTTTATACTTTTAAGTAGGATGTCAAAGTCGTCACAAAGTATGGAATTTGATCACCTTTGAATAAATCTTAATTCTTAATGACTTTTCAGAACAAATGGACCAATTCATAGCTACATACATTGTATTACTGTCCCTCTAATTTGCCATCCAACAGTATTTCCACCTTTTTGGGGTCATCACTGTCAAACTGATGTATATAAGCTGAAACCTCAGAGTTGAAATCTTTTATTCATAAAAGCATCTTAAAAATTTCATCTGACTAAAACATATTTTCTGCCTGAATAAATATGGCAAGAAATCTATTTTACTAGTTGCACAGTTGTTCATTTAGGAATGATGTACAAGTTTCCTAAATCAACAAAGATCTCAGTTTAGAATTTCCCATATCTTGTTGCCTCTCCAAATGTTGCCAGTCATACTCTAAAGGCTTAGTGAAGCCATTTGATTTATTTGCCCTAATGTGAAGCTGAGGACCCAGGAATAAATGCCATTGTGGGATAGGGTTCATCTTTAAACTCCTTTTTGGCTTCTCAGATCAAGGATTAAAGGATTTAGAACCAGAAGAAACCCTAATCTAACCTAAATGCACTGAGACTCAGTTAAGTTAAATTACTTTCCCAAGACTACAGCAGTACTGGAATTTCAGCCTGTTTTCTGAGTCCAAATGTAGGGATCTTTCCATTATACCATGCTGCCTTGCAAGTAGGTGACCAGGTGGAAAAGAAGGATTGAATATAGCTAAGAAGCTGTCTGCTATCCCTAGTCATCTTTTATTTTTTCTTCCTCACCCTCCATATAAGTGTTATAGCTAAGGAAAAGTAAGCATGGAAGGCATCAGCACTAGCACATCTTGTCCCAATATTCTCTAAGTCATTTTCTTCTTTACTTTATTGCATTTACTCTTCTTCATAGATCCAGTAAGAACCAATCCTATTTTTTATATAAAATCCTTTCCACATTGGTTACATTTATAAGGTTTTTCTCCAGTGTGGATTCTCTGATGTCCAGTAAGAGCTTGCCTAAAAATCTTTCCTCACTGGTTACATTCATAAGGTTTCTCCCCAATGTGGATTCTCTGATGTACAGTAAGAGATTCTTTTTTTGTAAAAGCCTTTCCACATTGGTTACATTCATAAGGTTTCTCTCCAGTGTGGATTCTCCCATGTCCAGTAAGAGCTCCCTTTTGCCTAAAAATCTTTCCACACTGGTTACACTCATAAGGTTTCTCCCCAGTGTGGATTCTCTGATGTACAGTAAGAGATTCCTTTTTTGTAAAAGTCTTTACACATTGGTTACATTCATAAGGTTTCTCTCCAGTGTGGATTCTCCCATGTCCAGTAAGAGCTCCCTTTTTTGTAAAACCTTTTCCACACTCGTTACATTTATAAGGTTTCTCTCCAGTGTGGATTCTCTGATGTATAATTAGAGTTACTTTGTGACTGAAAGTCTTTCCACATTGGTTACATTTATAAGGTTTCTCTCCTGTATGGATTCTCTGATGTTTATGAAGACCTCCGCTTTCTGTAAAAGCCTTTCCACATTGATTACATTTATAAGGTTTTTCTCCAGTGTGGTTTCTTTGATGTATAGTAAGATTTCCTTTATGACTAAAAGCCTTTCCACATTGGTTACATTCATAAGGTTTCTCTCCAGTGTGGATTCTCTGATGTACAGTAAGAGATCCCTTTTTTGTAAATGTCTTTCCACAATGGTTACATTTATAAGGTTTCTCTCCTGTATGGATTTTCTGATGTCCAGTAAGAGCTCCACTTTTTGTAAAAGCCTTTCCACACTGGTTACATTCATAAGGTTTCTCTCCAGTGTGGATTCTCTGATGTCCAGTAAGAGATTCCTTTTTTGTAAAAGTCTTTCCACATTGATCACATTTATAAGGTTTCTCTCCAGTGTGGATTCTCTGATGTCCAGTAAGAGACTGCTTTATTGTAAACGTCTTTCCACATTGATTACACATATAAGGTTTCTCTCCAGTGTGAATTATCTGATGTCTATTAAGACCTCTACTTTCTGTAAAAGCCATTCCACAATGATTACATTCATAAGGTTTCTCTCCAGTGTGGTTTCTCTGATGTATAGTAAGAGTTCCTTTATGACTAAAAGCCTTTCCACATTGGTTACATTCATAAGGTTTTTCTCCAGTGTGAGTTCTCTCATGCACACTCAGAGTTCCACTTTCTATAAAAGCTTTTCCACATTGGTTACATTTATAAGGTTTTACTCCAGTATGGTTTCTCTGATGTATAGTAAGAGATTGCTTTTTTGTGAAAGTCTTTCCACATTGGTTACATTCATAAGGTTTCTCTCCAGTATGTATTCTCTGATGTCCAGTAAGAGATTCCTTTTTTGTGAAAGCCTTTCCACATTGGTTACAATTATAAGGTTTTTCTCCAGTGTGGCTTCTCTGATGTCTAGTAAGAGATTCCTTTTGTGTAAAAGCCTTTCCACATTGGTTACATTTATAAGGTTTCTGTCCTGTATGTATTCTCTGATGTCTATTAAGATTTCCACTTCCTATAAAAGCCTTTCCACACTGGTTACATTCATAAGGTTTCTCTCCAGTGTGGATTCTCTGATGTACAGTAAGAGTTCGTTTATTACTAAAAATCTTTCCACACTGGTTACATTCATAAGGTTTCTGTCCAGCATGGACATTCCAATGTAGAGGAAAACTATTTTTATATTTGAAAGTCTTTACATATTGGTTATATTCAAGAGATGTGTGGATTTTCTTATGTCTAGTAAGAGCCCACCTTTCTATGAAATCTTTTCCATTTTGGTTATGCTCAGAAGATTTCTCTCCAATGTGGATTTTCTCAAGTGTATCACGGATATCTTTCCAAGTGAAGTTACCAGGAGTATCACTGATTATTCTTGGCTTGTGAGTATCTACTACAGAAAGACTTCGCTCTGGAGTACTTTCCTTCATTTCAAGTGTCATTTCTCTTTCTAAAAACAACAACAATAATAAAACAAATACAGACAAGACACTGCCACACATATATATTTATATCTTGTTCACGCTATCAGTAGAATAAAAACTGAGTTAGTTTCTTTTTCACCAGCTAGCCATTAAATGTTCATAAGCAGTTACTTAAAAATGAGATGAGTTCACATCCCAAGGATGATTTAATTATGAGCTTCCTGCACAAATACATTGGAAACCTTACAATACAGAAAGTGCCTTCATTTTCACAATATGCACAACTCGGACTAAAAGCTCAGAATGTTTGAGTGTGTCAAACAAAATCCCAGTAGATAAGACAGGAATTCACCCCCCATGCCTGGGTATGTTCTGACTACAGCTTTTGACAAATTTTCTTTCCTCTTAATTTCCCCCTTTCCTTTCATTGTTTGTACTATATGGTGATCACTTTCAATTTTATTTATTTTTTCTACATTATCTGAGATCACATTAAAAATACTGAGTCATTTTTGAGTTTTTTTATCTGATGCATAACTAATTTTGTTCTGATCTATTACTTTTTTTGAGATAGCCATTACTTATTTCTTAAAAAAAATTATCATCATATCCCTATGCACATTCTTTTAACAAACACAATTTTTTAAAATGTGTGAAATTATCCACATCTAAAAATATGATCTCATGTAGAAATTTGAGTTAATCATCCTGTGGCATTAAAAAGTAGAGCACGCTATTGTACCTCTTTGAGACAGTGACTCAAGGGATTTCACCCCAAAATTTGTGTGTGCTCTTAAATGGTGAATTGTCCTCTAGGACAACAACTCTGTACATATATATATATATATATATATATATATATATATACCTTAAAAACTATCTTTCTCAATGACTATAAAATATCATGATTAGGAATATACTGTTTTTGGGGATTATGCCATGATTTCATCAAACTGTGACTGCTTCTAAGTGCAATATATGGTTTTTCCAGTTTTTCAACTTGACATCAAATTCCAAAATTCCAGCAAGGTTGGATAGTCCTGTACAAATGACCACAGGCAAGAAAAGATCCTCAGTGTCTGTCTCTCATTGCACCAGAATAGTTCTTTCTTTGGTTATCTAGTAATCAGATCTATCAAACTTGTAGCCATCAGATCAAGGTATTATCTGGGTTTCCATTTATACAAAAGTGCTGGCATGGTCACTAGGATTACACAGTAAAGGCCATCATGAAATCATGGAAGAAGACAACCTTTCTACAAAAACAGACCTAGAAATGTCATTCATTAAAATGCTGAGCTGAACTTATCTTCTGGTTATGTTACTACTTTTCTATCTGGCAGTTTCTTAAAAGAATTGGTGGGCAACACAGGTTGGTCCTTAAGTAGGATTTCAGTGATAGTGTAGCCACTTGACCAGTGATAGAAAAAAACAAAGTAATATCTGAAGAAGCACTTTTCATAAGCCAATGGAAATATAACTCTTTTTAATAGCAATTTGCAAACAATTATACTGACTAGAGTATTTAAAAATTGAAATTCCAGTTCTGTAAGAAACGACCAACAGGATGAATACAGAGAGGATTGGCGAGACTTACATGAACTGATGCTGAGTGGAATGAGTAGAACCAGGAGATCATTATATACCTCAACAACGATACTGTATGAGGATGTATTCTGATGGAAGTGGATTTCTTCAACAAAGAGAAGATCTAGCTCAGTTTCAATTGATCAAGGATGGACAGAAGCAGCTACACTCAAAGAAAGAACACTGGGAAATGAATGTAAACTGCTTGCATCTTCCTGGGTTATTTATACCTTCTAAATCCAATTCTCCCTGAGCAACAAGAGAACTGTTCGGTTCTGCACACATATATTGTATCCAAGATCTACTGTAACCTATTTAACATGTATAGAACTGCTTGCCATCTGGGGGAGGGGGTGGAGGGAGGGAGGGGAAAAATCAGAACAGAAGTGAGTGCAAGGGATAATGCTGTAAAAAATTACCCTGGCATGGGTTCTGGCAATAAAAAGTTATTTTTAAAAAGTTGAAATTCCATCTCTCACTGGGTGCTTGTCTTTCTCTTTTCCCCCTCATGCATGTGTGACCATTTTCATGCTATCTGTTTCAGAATCAGAGTAGAACTGGCAGTCCAGTGGAGATAATGTGGATAGGGCCTTGAATCAGAAAGACTTGAATTTTAATCCTGTCTCAGAACCCAAGATCCAGTGACCAGCTCAGGATACCATTGCCAAGGAATATCTGAAAAATAATTCCACGGCTTGTCTTTTTCTCTTAAATGCAGCACTGACTTCAGTGTAACTCCATGAAGCCTGCAGAAACTACAACTTTTACATCCCTGTTGGCACCCACTCACCTGGAGAGCAGCTCCTCAGGCCTTCTTGGTCCAGCATCCATTGTGATTTTCTTTGATTAAAATAAGAGATCACATATGCACTGGGAACTAGAAGTCCTAGAAATGGAAATCCGTTAGGGAAGAAGATGGAGAGAATTTTGTCATTTAGGTCTTCTTAGGGAAATAATGAAGATCCAGAGCTGCCTTCATTCTGAGATTCACCCTTTAGGTTCACATGTAGCAGTCTATACTCATCCATTAGTGCTTGTCAAGCAAATAACTCCAAATAGGATGTGCCCAATTCTAATGTTGTACAACTTGTTCTGAGAAAGAGCCAAATGCTCTCCCCCCACCTTTTCTCCTTTTAAGCTCCATTCTGGTAGAAACTTTTAGCCTGGGTAAAAAGAGTTATTGGGCCTGAGAAGCCTTGAGCCTGATCAATAGGGCCCTTAGGCTTGCCACCCTTTCTTCATAGAAGGACAGACAAATCTTGTATTTTCCATTATCCATTGTCTAGAAATTATCTAAAAATTTAAGGGAGCCAGTAGTAAGTGTGGAGAAAGGCATAGTGTACTTGTTTAAATTAAGCCTTGAACAGTTATTAACTGTATACTCTTTGGAAAGCCAATTAAAACTGCCTGAGTTTCCTCACCTCTTAAGTGGGGATAACAGTATCAACTAACTTGGAAGGTTAATATGACATCAATTTGACATATTCTAGTTTATCTTTAATTTACAAACAACAATTTCTATAACATAGTACAATAAAAAAGATGATTGAACTGTAAATCTACAATGTACAACTTGCTATTTCTTTCAAAGAGAAAACAAAATTATCAAGTAGATTTTTTTTCCCTTCATTTTGCAGGCCTCATGCTTGAGATGGCTACCATTACATAGAAACATGCATAGATATACATACACATCTCTATACATGCAAAAATATAATTATGCATACATATAAATGTATGTAAGTATGTATACACACAAACATATACATGTGTAAAATTTTGCTATATTGTTATTTAATAGCTCTTTATCTGGATGCAAATAGAATACTTTCTTCTTTATCTATAATTTGGGGACTTAGAATAGTTAAAATAGTTCATTTTCTAGAAGTTGTTCTTATATAATATTGTTGAGAATATATCGTAAAGAAAGCAGATGACACAACACCTGGAAATAGTAGTTGAAAAGAAATGCTTATTCCCTTCCGTTCTTTTTCCACCATTTATGATGGAATTTGAGGAGAATAGGAAGGGAGATCAAGGACAAACTTCCTATACTGGGAAGAACTAGGACTTTGGGATGTAAATTGATGCTCATTTGAAAAAAAAATATTCCAAATGCTAGAACCATCCCAAAGAGGAATGGGTTGTAAGAAAAACCTGCTTGAGCAACTTTCAGAGCTTTGTAAATAAATTCATGTCCAAGTAGAGGTTAGACAAAATAACCTCTGAGATTAGTTCCATGTCTGTGATGCTTCTACACTAATTTAATCTTTGACTTGAAGCTCCCTAAAATTGGTTAATAAACAGCTTCAGGAGAAACAAAGGATACCCTCGGTTTCCTATCATACAATGCATAAAAAATACAGGAGGCTGTTGTCTGTTGGACAGAGACCAGCACTTTCCATATTCTAATTGATTACCCTAAAACCGTGGATCCAAAGATATTCCCTTTGATTGCATATTCAGAGTTACCCAGGGAAATGCCTTACCCAGGGAGAACAGGTTCCAGGCATTCTCCAACATGACCTCTTTGTACAGCTCCTTCTGAGGATCATCCAAAAGGCCCCACTCCTCCTGGGTAAAGTCCACAGCAACATCTCTGAATGTCAGCAACTCCTAAACCAACAAAAATCATGAAATATGGAGCCAAAATTCCCTTCAGAATTCAGGAATCCAATCCTCTTCAATTTCCAGAAGGGAACTGAAGTACAGAGGAGGGATTTACTCAAAGGTCACACCATTTTTAAGTGTCAGAGTCAGCTCCTGGAACCGTGGTCATTAAATCTTCTTGAATTTTGAGAAAAGCATTTTATAGGATCAGTCAGGAAAAAAACAAACTGAGAAATGTTTTGGTGAGGAATGCATCTCCTTGTGGAATGAGGAAGAATGTTTGTGTTTTATATGAGAAATAGATGGATCTGAGGAGAACAAAAGGGTGATGGAAAATTTCTTCCTCAGCAGAACCGATTCCAGTGATATATTCTAAAGAAAATTCTGCACAGTGTTTGTGAGAAGCTGGCAAGTACAGCTTGCTATGGGAGAAAAAAACATTTTATGTGATCATTTAAAAGAGAACAGAATTAAAGAAAAGATGTATTTTGCTTTTTGAGAAGCCAGAATAAAGTCTTATCTGATGAAAAATGAGGTTTCTGAAGAGATACTCATGAGGATCTGCACTGCACTAAGTGATAGGTGACAATTTCCAGTGAAGTCAAGTAGAATTACATCTTGTTATATTGAAAGCCTGTGGTCACTCTGGGTATGAATTGTCATGGGCAAAACAGGTCACATTTGTAATTATTTGCAATTGCTTTCATTTGTTTAAAGCATTTATTCTGTAATTATAATATTTCATTAGAGAAAACCAAGAATAACTAGAAGAAATACTTCTTTCATTAATTAAAAACCAATTCATGGGGACAATATTGCCAGATTCTTTATGAGAAACAAATATTTTAAAGAGATGCCTGGAAATCTATCAACTTGGGGAAATAAGAATCACAAAATTGCGTTAAAAAGCCAACTGATGGACGAGATATTGGGAAGGACGGACAGATCTGAGAACATCCTTCTGCTTGGCAAGGCTTGTCTATATTCCCAGCCTGCTACATGGACACTATTAGATTCTGATGGCTTTCTGTTAAGGACCATGCCTTAGTAAGGAGGCAGGTCAATACTCAGAGAGCCTCCACAGCTGTGAATCATAACACTTGACGGAGTTGCAAAGCAACCTTTACTAATGCACATGTTCCCTGTGGGTTGGGAATGAAATAAATTGGAGGCAAGAGGGAAGAGGAGAGAGGTCAGAGAAGGCAACTGCCTCTCAGTCTCCTTGTATCATAGTCATCGTCCTCCCCCATGAAGAGATCCATTCTACAAGTCTGAGTTAGACCTCCAGCAGCCACTGGCAGGTGACTCCCATATTGCAACAGTTTTCCATTTCATTTTCTTCCCTTTCTGTTGATGTGATCTATGATGTGGGGTTTGTCACCCAATGATGGCAGGCACCATAAGTTGGGGTTCAGTGACATGAAGAATTCACACTGGACACATACTTTGACAAAAGATAGATTTATTTGAGGAATAGGTTACAGGCACAATGAAGGGATACAGCAGACACCAGGAATGGTGAAAATGAAATAAAGTTGGCAGAACATATGAAAGAGTTTTTCAGAGGAACTCACAGTTACCTAATAGAAAGGGAGAATCCCTTGATTTGGATATGGGAGCAAGCCTGCAAATTCTTTTGAGACATCTTGCGACATGGTCTGTGATGCTCAAACTTTTTGAGTCCCCTTCTGAACCTCAACACCATGAAGTTGGGGCATTCTCTTAGCTGCCAGGCTAAATCCTGAAAGGGCCTTAGCACCCTAAAAGAGTTACTTAGCTGCAAGGAGGAGAAGTGGGGTTGAGAAGCACAGTGGAGTTAGGTGAGAGACCATATAGCATGGGGAAAGGGGAAAGACACTCCAAGGCAGAATGCCATGAAGGGCCGACCCAAAGGAAGGTAGCAGCCATGGTGTGGGGGTTTAGGAGACTCCAAAAGATTGGGGTCACAAACCACTGTCATGAAGGGACTAATAAAAATTTGCAGATTTGAACCCATATCCAGTCAAGGGACAAAATGTATTGTGATGTCAATCTAATTACTTTACTAAACTCCTTTATGTCTGTAAGCTGTCCAATATTTCTTTAATGGAAAAATGATAAGCAACCCCAAAATCCCATACTCTGGAGTCAGCTCTCTAGATGGGTCTCTACATTTCCTATTCCCCCAGAGTCTGAAAACTCTCCTCAGGGGACTCTGGATTCCATAAAAGGGTATTGTTAATTTCTACGTGGTTTGGTGAAATCGAGGGAAATGCATTTTACACTTTAAATCTTTTCCACTTCCCAATACAGCAGTTCATATTGGGAGGAGTGCAAAATTTAGGGGGCAGATAGAAGCCAATTCTATTTTGTACCTAGGGCTCTGTGTCTGCACCTCAGGTCTCAAGTAGGCTGCTAACATTTCAAAGATTTTGGGCAGTCTAGGAGAATGGAGTTTTTGATGTGCAAGAGTTTTCTTTCAAAAATGTGACCTGCATTACTGTGATTTAAATTTAAATTGCATATGATAGAATTACTTTCAATTGATGCATTTGGGAATAAAATTTTAGAAATATGTGTGCATTCATAGTAAAATATTGCTACTAGAAGTTTAAAACTGTATTTGATTTGATTTTAAGTAAAAAAAAACATGGTTATTAAAACTAAGTTCTCTGGTAGCATACCTAAAAAGGTCTATGTTTGTACCTCCTAATTAGATGAAATATGTCACTTTCTAAATTGCTTGTTGGGTAATTTGTGAAAATTATGAGCAATGCTTTAAAATTTTGACAGCTTTGCTGGACATGTGTATAAGGTTTATGAAAGTTGGTCCAAAATTATTTAGAGATAACCTATATTATGAATCGTAAAAGTTTTTTTTTTTTTTTTTTTTTAAGGTGGTTTTAAAAACAAGGGACAAGAAAGATTGATTTGCAAAAGCAATTAATAGTTTGAATGGAACATCCAGTTAGAATCTCACAAGCTAAAGTATGGATTTTTACAAAAACTTTTTTTTTCCCAATTGGTGTGCACATTAAAATTGGAAACTCAGCTGTAAATCACATGAGCTTCCTGCCCATCTTCATGACAGGCTATGTTCTATCTGGCTATCACTTGGGAAAATTGTGAGGTTGCTAATTAAGTTATTTGGGGCTATTGTTGTAATATTGAAACCTAAAATTGATAAGTACTATTGATGTAGGTTATGATGTTGGGCACAGAAAGGAACAGGATATTGGACACAGAGAGTGGAGTGGGATGTTGGGCAGGCACCCAATGATGTGGGTGACATAGACACCAGATGATGACAGACACCAAAACTTGGGGTTCAGCCACATGAAGAATAATGTTGGTAATAGGTATAGATCTCTCAGGAACATTTGGAAACAAGTTAAGAATTTAAGGCAAGTGATAAACCCCAGTACTTGGGTAGAACTAGTAAAGTGCTCTGTACAGAGTCTGAATAAAAAACAGTTCCTATGTTTGTGCTGATGGTTGCCTCTTGCCCAAATAGTATCATTCTCTTTGGGTATGGAAAAAATATGAGAGTAAATTCTTCCCGTTATGAAAATACCATTCCTCGGAAGAATTGCAGTGCTCTGTGCTAGTCCCTCAGCAATGGGAATCACTCAGCTTGCCCCTCATGGCAGGGTGAAAGATTTCAAAATCTGGGAATTGTAGAGGCAAATATCTGAGTGGGGAATATATCTGAAGTTAACTCTGACAATTACTCAGAGATGAGCATAGCCCAAGAAAAGTTGGGTGGTACTGGAGAGGCTGTACTCTCCAACCTGCTTTCCCTGGGATCTCAGTCAGTACCTGTGCACCAACACAATTGTCTATTCCTTTTACCCTGGCATTCGATGAAGAAAGTAAGGCTGAATCTGAAAGAATTAAGTTAAGGATAGTAACTGACGAATTCAAAGCTAGGAATCTAGTTCTAGATTTGAGTCATTGCTACTCTAGTGAGTAAATATTACTGGATAAGTTAGATGAGAGGGGGAGTAAAGGGAACTGCAGAGTAAAGAGATACAAGTGGAATAATTCTAGAAAGGTAATTGGCAAAAAGGAGGAAACATGTTTCACTCCTACTACAGCCTTCTCAGAAGAATGAGTAGAGAATTCAAGGATAAATTATCCATCCTGTGTAAGGAGATCTGTGGAGAGGTTAATGGACTTTTATAAAGTGGGATGTAAAAAAAGAAAATAGCCAAATTTGAGAAAAGGATGTGAAAAGCAAATTATTTAAAAAAAAAAAAAAAAAGAAAAAAGGGGGAAATTCTGAGAAAAGGATGGGCATTTAAGTTCCAGTTATGAAAATTAAATTGAAAAATGAAATTTAAAACATTGAAAGCTACAAGGCCAAAGAAAACAACAGGTGAAGGTCATCTTCCCCCAAAATAATGTAAGCTTCTTTGGGGACAGGGCTTGACTTTTACAATTAGGGGCAGTGGCCTGAGATTTGAAAAGAATACCTTGGTCTTTGCCCCCAGTCCTCAATAATTACCTTCCCTTTCTAGAACGTAAGATCCTTTGAGGCTGTGTATAGGAGATACATGTCCTTTAAGTTCTGTAACATCCAATTAATAGAAAATCATGGGAGGTATTGGGCTTCAGGATAAGAAATAAAATGCTGCCTTTGAAGTCTCAAAGGTGTATCTAATCCATTCTTTTGAGAAGGTAAAATAAATGTTCCCTGCATTCATCAGAGAATCAGTGGAGTTTTTGGTAAGAGACTGTTTGTTCTATTCCCTAATAAAAGAAGAATGGAAATTGATACAGGGATCACCAACAAAAGATGCAAACCTAAATGGAGATTTACCAGTGACATTTTAATGACTGAATCAGAAATCAAGGTTTCAGGGATGTCAGAAATGATAACATTGTGAAAGAAAATGAGAACAATTAAACAATACCCCCAAATTTCTGAGAATCAGTTAAAATAGTCCTCGGGGGGGAAACACAGATTTATAGCCACACAATAATAATAGTTAATAGGTTATGGAAAGTTGCAGGATACACAATGAATTCTCCTAAGTTAAGGACATTTCTAGGAAACAGTAACAAAGTACATGCAGGAATAATTGAGAGAGAAATCCCATTCTAATCCCATTCATAAAAACATTTATCTAAAACTAAAAGCATCACATGAAATGGGGTTATATTAGAAACTTTCCCAATAAATGCAGAAGTAAAGCAAGGATGATTACTCCCCCCACTCTTCTAGAAATGCTAGCAATAACAATGACACAAGAGAAAGGAAAGAAAGTACTAAAGACGGGTAAAGAACTACTCTAACTATCCCTGTTTGCTGATGAGAGGATGCTTTACTTGGACAAACCAAGGGAGTCAGCAGAGACATCAACTGAAATAATTAATAGTTTATGCAATACTGCATGATACAGAGTGAATCCCCCTAAGTTAAAAACGTTTCTAGGAAATAGTAAAAAAGTACATGAATAATTGAGAGAAATCCCATCCAAATATATAAATTATGATACAGTATCTAGGAATTAAGAGTTGTAGAAATTCAATTGCAAAGCAATCCTTAAAGAAATGTAGGACAACCTTAAAGTTAGAGGAAACTTCAGTGCTCATGACTAGGTACTATCAACATAATAAAAATAACAAATACTACCAAATATAATTTAAACCTTTACTGATATACCAATGGTTTGATTGAAATTTTAGAAAGAGGGTGATCTTGGGGAAGACCTTAGCTTACAAGAAGCCTCAAGACCCTTAATGGCTGTGTGACCCTGGGCAAACTCCTACACATCTGTCTCAGTTTTCTCAACTCATGTAAACTTAAGAACATGAGCACAACGCTTTGGGGGTAGCTAAGCCAGGATGGCAGAGGGAGAAGGGGGAGGGAATTGAAGGGGGAGCAATGTAGTGAAGTCTTTTTCTAAGACTCCTAAGAGATCTGGACAGTGTCACTGAGTGATTGGGTTTTGATGAGGTAACTCAGAAAAATCAAAGTCCTTCATCCAGTTTGGCTCAGGGAAGGGGAGTAGGGAGACAAGGGAGGCTTGTAAAACCTGGGGAAAAGTCTGGTGAGGAAGACACCTTACAGGGAGTATTCTAGCAGTCAGAATCTGTGTAATAGGGCAGCAAGACTCAGATCCACATTAGGAAGCTGAAACAGGATGCTTTGTTGCCCTTGATTCACATAATCACCCCAGTCACATAATCAGGGTCAAGGGAATCTGTCCTAGGGAGAGAGGCCCTGGGGCAGGAAGCCAGGAAGTTAGGGTTAGCAGAAGCAGGGCCATGTCTCAGGCTTGGGCTGCAAGGAAGGATCTTCACTCCAGCCGAGTCAGGAATGGAAGAACTAGGGAAGGACTCTCAGAAAAAAGGGGAACCCACAATTCTGCCCCTGAGGGGGCCAGCAGGGACAGAGTCCAGCAGTAATCTGCTCTCCTCACACCCAGTCACAACCACAGACCTCAGGGTAGGAGGAATGAGCAGACCGCTTTGGGTATAGGCCCCCTTGCTGCCCATAGGGAAGAGGCTGTGATAAAACAACACTCAGCACCCCAAGAAAGCAGCAACAAGAGCAGCCCAGACCTTCCCTCCAGGACTGCTGCAGAGCCCAGCTCAACCTTCAAATCTGACCTAAAGAAATGGGCTAGAACGGGCGAACCAAGGAGCAAACAGACCCTCCCCATGATCAGCACTGTTGTTATCTGAGACACTGAGGCAGAAATGCAGAGGAGGGACTCCTGTCTCCAAGCCCTGCCCCTTTGTTTGGCCATAAACCCAAGCAGCTTTTTAGAAAAGGAAGAGCAGGAGGAGACATGGTGATGAAGCAATGAAGAAAGAATCCAGGAGTTCCTAAGACTTTGCCCACACATCAAAATCTCTACAGATTTGTAGGGGCCAAAGGGCAGCCATGAGGCCAGGACACATACTGAGGCAAATTCAGGAGACTTTAAAAGGGAAGACAATAAAGGGAAGGCTTCTCAGAGGGAAAACAAGTCAGCCAGAAGAGACCAAGACCAAACTTCCCTATCACCAGACCGTGAGAACGCCATTAAAAAGCAGCCAAGACACAAGACTGAAAGTTTTAGTCCCCACATACTTGTTATTATTTGCTTTTGGTGAGGCAGCTGGGGTTAAGTGACACAGCTAGCAAGTGTTAAATATTTGAGGCCAGATTTGAACTCGGGTCCTCCTGACTTCAGGGCTGGTGCTGTCCACTGTACCACCTAACTGCCTCCCTTTTCCTTCCACCTCTTCGCGCCCTCCCCTTCCCCCCATAATATCTTCTAGAGAGAATAAAGTAGAAATAAAGAAACCTCAGATCACTGCCATGAGACAGGCCTTGAATTTTGCCTCAGAAAGTGCTTTCAGCTGCTCTTCCCAGAACCTTGTAGAGTCAAAAGAACTTTCCTTTCCCAGATAAAGTCCAGGAACAACAGTCTTAGGGGTCACAGGAGACCACGTCCTGGATCCCTCTCCTGCCCCAGGAGCCTTGGGAAAGTGCCAGAATGTCCCAGGATGGGCAACCTCCTCTGCTCTCCCGCCTTGCTTGCCTTTCCCATGACTGGCCTCTGTGCTTTTATGTGAATAGAGCTCCTGATGGCCAAGAAAACACAGATCACTTCCTGAAAGAGAGCCTGGAATGAAAACTCCCAGAAACGTCACAGTCAGAATGCAGGGCTTCCAGGTCAGGGAGAAAAACCCTGCAAGGTGCAGGAAAGAAATTCCAGTGCAATTCAGGTACCAAGTAGCCACCCTTAGGACCACACAAAATTTGACAGCAACATTGTTAAGAAGCACAGAACTTGGAAGAGGAGATGCCAGAAAGCAAAGGATGTGAATCCATGAAATAAAACTGAATATAATGCTATGGGGGAAAAGGATCTTTAGTGAAAGTCCCTACAAGCATTTCTGATAAAAAGAAAAAAAGATTCTAAATGGAGAAACCCTTCAAGGACAAGTGAAGAGAAATATCAAAAAAGTAATCCAGGATGAACTAGCCTCAGGGACTCAAAATAAAAGGACAAATTAGTTACAGTCAATTATGGTGAGATGATGTGTCCCCTGGGATCCCTATTGGGGCTCACAGAGGGAATCAAAGAGGAGTAAAGATGGGAGGGCTTCTGTTATGTCTTGATGATCTTAAGGAAAGACTGGAAAGAAGGAAAGAGGAATTTCCTAAGGTGGTGGAGAGAAAGGAGGGCTGGGAAATGTTATCTGAGATAAGGAAGGTCTACAATTACATATTTTTGCAAACAAGAAGAATGGATGGGGACATCTGCTGTCTGAACTTCACTCATCTATAGATACAAAGGTATAGATCACACATAATATAGAGATGAATAGAGAAATACATTATACTCACCAGTGAAAAGGGGGTCAGAAGAAAACAGGGGGGGGAACTAGAAGGAGGATGGACTAAATGAGGGATTAATCCTAAGAAAAACAAAATCAAAGAATGTAAAGGAATATGTACTATTCTTTTGAGGTGATAGGGGAATCTGGGGGATTAGCCACAAAAATACTGGAATACTATTACACTAAATGCAGATGAGCAGAAAGATCTAGTGAGATTCCAGAGGGACAGTGAGAATGAAACATGCCGCCTGCCACTTAAAGGTGGAAAACTGGTCTGGACTGAGGAGCATTTTGTAGGATATAGTCACTGTGTTCTGTTTTACTTTTCAGATTCATGGTATGTTGCATGTAATGGAGTTTGTTTTACTTGTTTTGTCAATGGGGGGGGAGCAGGTGATGTAATGAAAAGGGGACTCTTGATTGATACAAATGTGCATGTATGTGTGTGTATGTACAGGTGTATCCATAGGATGTGTACACCTATATGTATAAAAATTCTGATCACTGCAGTGACCCATCAGTTCCTGAGAACTCAGGATGACCTGCTGCCTACCTCCTGATAGAGATCTGATTCTCCAGATGTTGCTCAAGATGCCAAAGACCCAATGGGTCAGTTTAAAACACAGAGCAGAGGAGTGTTGTTCCTACAGTGTTCCACCTAATTCCTCTTTTCTAAAGAAAGGATCCATACATAAAGCGTTGCCAGCTTCACTGTCCATCTTCCGTGTCTGTGGAAGTGCTTGCGACTGCTGATGGTGCTCAGATCATAGATGGACTCCACTCACCTGAGGATGAGGTCTGAGGCTTCCAGGACACATTCCCTCTGGCTCCAGGTACCCTATGGAGGTAGCAAAGTATCCAAAGTGACTCCATTTTGTCAAGCTCCTCCATCTGTTCCCTGGCCTTTATCTCAGAGACCACTGCCCCCCTCCCCCCAACTTTTATAGGGCCACAAATGAAGCAACAGCTAAAGCTCTTACTAACCATGGTCACAACTAAATGTGGGAGACTTTAATTCTAAGCCTCTTTGAAAATTAAGAGAAAGTCCTAGAGCTCCTGGCAGGGTCCTTCCACTTTCTTACCTCTGCATAGAAAAGCCCACCTTACCCACTCCATCATTTTAGTCTCAGGTTGCTTGTCTAGATTGTTTGGGACCCTCATAATAAAACCTTTCTAACTTCCCTCCAATTTTGGTGTCTATATTTGTTCCAGTACTTAATTGGGCCAGGTCTTGGTCCCCTGAAGACTGAACTGGAGAGGGAGAACCATCCCAGAAGGGGAAAGGGGTTTCCATAGGCAGGAAGCAAATCTCCAGAGACTTACAGGGGGTGAGACTGGTCCTGGCTTCAGGGAAAAGACATGCAGCAGGCAGGGTAGGAACAGGATGGAAAATGAAGATGGTCTGAACAGGAAAACACATCCCTTCCCTCTCTTACTCCTCTTCTTCGCCCTATTCTCTCTGTCCCCAGAGATACAAGGGTCTTGGGGTCCCAAGTGGGAGGAGACCAGTGTGTCAATGGCTCCTGAGCCAGAGCTCTCCCCCTCCACTTGGCCCTCTATCCTCCCTATATCCCCTCTCCCCAACTAACACACACATAATTCTAGATAATAAAGTGACAGCTTGAGATAGGAGGGAGGGATGCCAGGGAAGATGGGGATGAGGAGGGCTGTGGAATGAAACCACCAGGGAATGATTGAGGTAAACCTGAGACAGGAAGATAAAATCCTGAAAAATAAAGTCCCGAAGGCTCTGAAAGAAGAGGGGCCAGAGAAGCAAGAGGTCGGCGAATCCAGGGTAGTATCTGGGAGGTAAGATGGATGAATATAAGTCATGGTAAGGAAGTCAAGGATATTGGAGTGACAAAAGTGCTCCAGAGGGGCAGCTGATCTTGGGAAAGAAAGGGCACTGTGTTCTAGGGACTAACAAGGAAAGCTGGGACCCTCTGTTGGAGCCTGGGCTTGGAGTCCCTAAAGGGAAAGCAGAGACAGAGAGCCAATGAACTTGATAGGGAACTAGCCCAAGAGCCGGTTCAGTTAAAGGGGAGCAGGAAAGAGCTTTGGTCACTGTGTCCAGAGTGGGGTCCTGACAGTAGGAAGATGAGACGCAAGGATCTTTAAAGAGTAATGGATCTGAAGGAAGACATCTGAATCTCTAAGCAAGAGGTGGGGACAGACATACAGGATCCCTGTACCCTAATCAGAAGACTGAAATCATCACTTTTGGATTACTATGAGAAAAATCTGAAGTAGGGAAGGCACATCCAGGCAGAGTGAGCCAGTAAGTTGTGCAAGGAGTTGGGAGTCTGGAAAAGGTTTAGGGGAGCTCATCAAGAGGAAGGCTTGTAGAAAGGGATGTTCCTAGTAGACCTGGAGGACACTCACCACTAAGTCAGAAGAGGAGAATGAGACCTAACGGCAAGGGCAGTCAACAGAAGCAGGAAATATGGAGGATGCTGGCTCAGACCTACCTGGGAGCTGCAAGCACAGGTGTGGCTTCCAGACGACCAAGTGATCATATCTCTGAGAGAACAAAGGAGAGAGATCTGAATTACAGGGAAGAGAGATGAATCTCAGCTCAGAGACTTCCTAGTCCCAGGAGCTCTTCCCCCAGGATGGTTGAGTACTTTCATCCAATCACAACCAGGGGCAGGATTTAAGGATTCTCATTGCCTCTCATGCTTCATTGCTGCTCTGCTCCCTCATCACACAAAACTCCTCCCTGGCCACCAAACTCCACCTTGGCCCTCACCCCTGGCTGGTGGTTTCTGAGAGCTCCTCCTTCATAGAGCCTCCAGCAGCTTCTTCCCTCCCAGAATCATTTCCTCCTCTTGAGCAGAAAGACTACCTTGCTAAAACTGCAGACTGAGCCAAAACAGTAGATTCTGTACTCTGAGCAACTAGAAGCAAATGGCTTTTAGGAAAACGGGGATGCTAGACATTATTTGTAAATGTAACTCCAGATTGGATTGCACGGATTCTCCCAATTCCTTTGTGATCTTTGACCCTTTACAAGCATACCAGGCTTTAAGGCATAATACCCTTAAAATAGAATATTAAAGCAATATGAGGAGGAACTGTAAGAATGAAAGGACATTGATCAGAATTACTCTCTCCTCCTCTGCATGCAATCAGTCTAGAGAGTCAAATTGAGAGATGCTGACGATTATTCTATGTAGAATATTCAAAATATTTAACTCAATGCAGAAAGGCATTGAATGAAATTGATGTCATTTGACAATTTTCTTTTATGTTATATATCAATCACATTGTTTCTGGTGTTATTTCTCTTCTATTTTTCTGATAGTGGAATGTTTGGGAAATCTTTGTATAAGAAATGATATCAGGATAACAATGTAATTGTAGCCTTAGAATTTTTAAATTTTCGTTTAAATGGTTTTAAATGCGAAACAGAGGGCTTTATATCTTATCCCAGAAGCAATAAAGAGTTATATTACACTGCATCCCATAAATATCTGGTATGCTGCCTCATTGCTGTAATTTTTAAATGAAATTATTTTTCCTATGACTTGCTCTTTGACCTACCCAGTTTCTAATTGTTTTTGGTGCTATCATTCTTTTCCCCACTGATTAATTATATAAATATTTTGCTATTACATGTAAAGATAGGTTTCAGCTTTCACCTTTGTAAGATGTTTTTTCCTTCTTCTCTCCTTCCATCCCTCACCAAGGTGACAAGCAATTTGATATAGATAATACATATAGAATCATCTTACACATTTTCCCACATTAGTTATATTGTGAAAGAAAAATCGGAATAGGAAAAAAAAAAACAGGAGAAAGCAAAAAAAAACCAAGAAAAAGTGAACAGTCTGCTTTGAACTGCATTCAGATTTCATGGTTTTATCTTTGGATCTGGACAGCATTTTCCATCTTGAATATTTTGAGAATAACTAAGGCTATCATAGTTAATCACTGCACAGCATGTTGCTGTGACTGTGTACAATGTTCTCCTGGTTCTACTCACTTCACTCAGCATTAGTTATGTAAGTCTTTCCAGGATTTTTTCTGCAATCCACTTATTCATTTGCTACAGAACAAGAATTCCACCCTTGACTCAACTCAGAGTGGTGAATAATTAGTGAGGAGGCAGATATGTAACTATTTGGATGATCATGAAATTTGACCTTGTATAGGTAGGACAGACCTGAATAAAAAATATGCTTAAATTTCATGAGAATGATAGAATTAAAAATGCCAAAGTAAGATATAACATTGTATAATTGGATCCAAAGTCTGCTATGCTGGTCACTGAATGCAATCCATCCAGGGTGTGCAATTGATTGTTATATAGTGATTTTTTAAAATGTAACACAATTTGGAAATACCTTTAACTGAACTGATGTCATTTGTCAATTACTGTATTTCATACTATAAATCTATGATAACATTTATTATCTTCTATTTTCCTTGTATTGGGATTTTAGGGAAACCCTTGCATATGAAATGTTGCTATTGAACAATTATTCCTAGAAGGTGATGCAATAATATCCTTTCTACCTATGTGGAAAGACATGGGATTTAACAAATGCCTTGGGATCTTCTCTTTGGAAAAGGTCACAAAAATTTTATTAGGCTTGGAGAAGAGGTCACTAAAAGAATGTTGTCCCATTCTGAGAGACCTCAGTATCCACGGTGCTGGAGTTTAGATGTATATTTTTAATATATAAGTGATTTTTATCAGATAGATTGACCATTGATGGCAAAAATTATAAAATTGAATCTGGAAAAGTTTGTATGGAAATTCTACTTTTGAGCCACCTTTAGTCTCATTAGACCCAATCTTGATTCAAAGGGAGTGGAGTTGATACAATCACCTGGCAGTTGACACTAACAAATCAGGTGAAACTGCAGTGAGGACCTGAAGACCATCAGGTTTAAGTGGATGACAATGGCTTTCATGCAGTCCAATATGTTCATGTACCAGTTTGTTAGATATCCTTCAATTGAAGAGCATCTATTTTGTTTCTCTTTTGCATCTACCTTTCTCTCCCTCAGTGCCTTCGAGTTTATGCATTGCACTGGGGTCTCTGTGGCACATTTGATCACCTTTTAGTAAATCCTAATACCAACTGGCTTTTCAGTTGATTTCAATTACTACATTGAAAAAGCTACATACATTGCAGAGCTGAAATGTCATTATTGAAAGCATCTTAATAAAACATTTTATGCCTGAATAAATATGGCAAGAAACCTGCTTCCCTAGTTGCACAGAAAGAGCTGCTTATTTAGGAATGATGTGCAAGTTTGCTAATGCAACAGAGGTCTAGGTTTAGAATTTTTCCTATCTTGTTGCCTCTCCCAAGTGCCAATCACATCCAGAAGTCTGCCTCCCTCTTTCCTCCACCCCCACCTCCCACTCCATCTACATTACATGTAATTCCTCTTTTGATAAAGAAAGCATCCATGCCTAAAGCGTTGCCAGCTTCACTGTCCATCTTCTGTGTCTGTGGAAGTGCTTGTGACTGCTGATGGTGCTCAGATCATGGATAGACTGCACTCACCTGAGGAAGAGGCCTGAGGCTTCCAGAACACATTCCCTCTGGCTCCAGGCTCCCTATGGAGGTAGCAAAGTATCCAAAGTGACTCCATTTTGTCAAGTTCCTCCATCTTGTCCCTGGCCTTTACCTCAGAGACCACTGCCCCCACCCTTTATAGGGGCACAAATGAAGCAAAAGTTAAAGCTCTTACTAATCATGGTCACAGCTAACTGGGGGAGACTTCAATTCTAAGCCTCTTTGAAAACCAAGTGAAAGTCCTAGAGCTTCTGGCAGAGTCCTTCCATTTTCTTACCTCTGCATAGAAAAGCCCATCTTACCCCCTCTATCACCTTAGTCCCAGGATGCTTCTCTTTGGTGTTCCCAGTCTGGGTGACCTCTATTTGGGACCCTCATAATAAAACCGTTTCAATTTCCCTCCAATTTTGGTGTCTACATTTGTCCCAGTAATTACTTGGGCCAGGCCTTGGTCCCCTGAATTCTGAACTGGAGAGGGAGAACCATCCCAGAAAGGGAAAGGGGTTTCCATAGGCAGGAAGCAAATCTCCAGAGACTTACAGGGGGTGAGACTGGTCCTGGCTTCAGGGAAAAGACATGCAGCAGGCAGGGTAGGAACAGGATGGAAAATGAAGATGGTCTGAACAGGAAAACCCATCCCCTCCCTCTCTTTCTCCTTTTCTTCTCCCTCCTCTTTCTGTCCTCTTACAGAAACCCCAGAGATACAGGGGGCTTGGGATCCCAGGTAGGAGAAGACCAGTCTGTGTCTCAATGGTTCCTGAGTCAGAGCTCTCCCTCCACTTGGCCCTCTGTCCTCCCGGTATCCCCTCTCCCCAACTAACAAACATATAATTCTGGATAATAAGAGTAACTCTTTGATGTAGGAGGCAAGGATGCCAGGGAAGGTGGGGATGGGGAGGGCTGTGGAATGGAGCTACCAAGGAATGACCAGGGTAAGCCTGAGACAGGAAGACAAAATCCAATCTGGGATTCAGCCCCGAAGGCTCTGAAAGAGGAGCGAGAGAAGGAAGAGGTCTGGGAAGTGAGGGTAGTACTTGGGAGGTAAGATGGATGAATCTAAGTCATGGCTGGGAAGTCGAGGATACTGGAGTGACAAAAGTGCTTCAGGGTGACAGCTGATCCTGGGAAAGCAGGGAGATTATGTTCCAAGGACTAACAAGGAGCTAGGGAGGAAAGCTAGGACCCTCTCTTGGAGTCCTTAAAGGGAAAACAGACAGGGAGACACATGCCTGCGACCTAATAGGAAACTAGCCCCAAAGCCATGGGTTCAGTTAAAGAGGAGCAGCAAAGAGTTTTGGTCACTGTTTCCAGCGAAGGGGCCTGAGGGCAGAAAGATGGGACTCAAGGCTCCCTAAGGAGGATTGGGTCTGAAGGAGGACATCTGAATCTCTAAGCAAGAGGTGGGGACGGGGATTCACAGGACCCCCGTGCCCTAATCAGAAGATTGAAATCTGCATTCCTGGATTCCTATGAACAAAGTCTGAAGTCTGGAAGGCAAATGCAGGCAGGGTGAGCCAGGAAGCTGTGCAAGGGGTTGGGAGTCTGGAAAAGGTTTAGGGGTGGGGAACTCATCAAAAGGAAGGCTTGGTAGAAAGGGATGTTCCTAGTAGACCTGGAGGACACTCACCATGAGGTCAGAAGAGAATGAGACCCAATGGCAAAAGCAGTCAACAGAAGCCTGGAAATACAAATACGGGGGATGTTGGCTCAGACCTACCTGGTTGCTGCAAGCACAGGGGTGGCTTCCAGAAGACAAAGGGCTTGTAGCTCGGAGAGAAAAAAGGAGAGAGATCTGAATTACAGGGAAGAGAGCCGGATCTCTGATCAGAGACTTCCTGCTTCCTGCCAACACAGTCTGGGAGGGATTTCCTAGTCCCAGGAGCTCCTCCCCAGCATGGTTGAGCATTTTCATCCAATCACAACCAGGGGCAGGATTTAAGGATTCTCACTGTCTCTTCTGCTGCATGTCTGTGCCGCCCCCTCATCACACAAAACTCCTCCCAGCCTTCAAAATTCTTCCCTGGCCTCCAAAGTCCATCCCAGGCTCACGCTCCACCTGGACTGTCACCCCCAGGCTAATCATCTCTGAGAGCTCCTCCTTCCCAGCCTCTCTAACAGCTCCTTCCCTCCCAGACTCACCTCCTCCTCCTCTTGTGCAGAAAGACTGCCCTGCTAAAACTGCAGACTGAGCCAAAGCAATAGATTATTTACTCTGAGCAACTAGAAGCAAATGGATTTGGGAAAATGGGGATGCTAGCACCATTTATAACTGTAAGTCCAGAATGAATTGTACCGGTTCTCACATTTGATCTTTGACCCTCTACAATCATACCAGACTTTTTAAAGCAATATAAAGAGGAATTATAAAAATGAAAGGACATTGATCAGAATTACTCTCTCCTCCTCTGCATGCAATCAGTTTAGAGACTCAAACTGAGAACTGCTGACTTGATTATTCTATGTAAGATAATTCAGAACTGCATTGAGTAGAATTGATGTCAATTTATGACAATTTTCTTTCATGTTTTAAATCAATAACATTGTTTATGCAGTTATTTCTCTTCTATTTTTCTGATACTGGAATGTTTGGGAAACCATTGTATAAGAAATTATTTCAGGATAATGATGCCATTGTAGCCTTAGAATTTTTTTATTTTAATTTAATTTCATTTAAATGATTTTAAATTCCAAAAAAAAAAAAATTCTATTTTATCCCAGAGGCAATAAAGAGTTATATTACACTGCATCCTATAAATTTCCGGTGTGCCGTCTCATTGTTGTGATTTTTAAATGAAATTATTTTTTCTTTGATTTGCTCTTTGAGAAAACTCAAAAGAGTTTCTAGTTATTTTTAGTGTGATCATTCCTTTCCCCCCAGCTTAATAGTATTATTTTTTACAATTATATGTAAAGATAGGTTTCAATGTTCATCTTTGTAAGATATTTTTTTCTTTCTCTCCTTACATCCCCTCACCAAGATGACAAGCAATTTGATATAGGTTATACATGTAGAATCATCTTACACATTTTTCCACATTAGTTATGTTGTGAAAGAAGAATCAGAACAAAAGGAAAAAAAAAAAACACAAGAAAATAATAAAAAAAAAAAAACAAGAAAAAGTGAAAATAGTCTGCTTCGATCTGCATTTAGATTCCATGGTTCTATGTCTGGATGTGGATGGCATTTTCCATCATGAATCTTTTGGAATTATCTTGGATCATTGTATTGCTGAGAAGAACTAAATCTATCATAGTTAATCATTGTATCATGTTGCTGTTACTGTGCACAATGTTCTCTTGGTTCTGCCACTTCATTCAGCATTAGTTATGTAAGTTTTCCCAGGATTTTTTCTGCAGTCCTCTTACTCATCATTTCCTATAGAACAAGAATACCACTCCTGACTCAACTAAGAGTAGTGAATAATTAGTGAGGAAGTAGATATGTAGCTATTAGGATAATTGTGAAATTTTGCCTTATATAGATAGGGTAGACTTGAATGCAAAATATGCTTAAAATTTTATGAGGCTGATAGTTAAAATGTCAAAGTAAGATATAAAACAGTGTAATTGGATCTAAATTCTGTTACACTTGTCACTGAATACAATCCATCCAGGGTATCCAATTGATTGATGCACGGTGGGTTTTTTTTTTTTTTTAATGTAACACAATTTGGAAATACCTTCAACTGAATTGATGTCATCTGTCAATCACTTTATTTTATACTATAAATCTATGATAACATTTATTATCTTCTAATTTTTCTTGTATTGGAATTTTAGGGAAACCCTTGCATATGCAATGTTGCTATTGACCAGTTGTTTTGAGAAGGTGATGCAATAAGACCATTACTCCTTTTTGGAACTAAATGCTAAATGATGAATATTCAAGAGTGGAGTAAGCCACTACACTAATTGAGCATGTTTTGTTTTTTTAAAAAAATGGTACCTTAAAGTTTGGGAAAAGTACAAAAGACCTTGATAACTCTACCTATGTGGAAAGACCTGGGATTTAACGGTGCCTTGGGGTCTTCTCTTTGGAAAAGGTCACAAAAATCTTATTAGCCTTGGAGAAGAGGTCTCTAAAGGAATATTCTTCAATTCTGACTAAGAGAGACCTCAGTATCCACAATTCTGGGGTTTAGATGTATGTTTTTAATATATAAATTGTTGATTAAATAAGTGATTTTTATCGGATAGATTTACACTGATGGTAAAAATTATAACATTGAATCTGGAAAAGTTTGAATGGAAGTTCTATCTTTGAGCCACCTTTAGTCTCAGCAGGCTCTGGTCTTGATTCAAAGTGGGTGGAGTTGATACAATCACCTGGCAGTTAATAGGATGACAGGAGAAATCAGGTGAAACTGCTATGAGCACCTGAAGACAATAAGGTGTAATTGCAGGACATCTTTACCAACTCCAAAGAGTTGGACATGACTGAATAATAACAACAAATGTTCTATAAGCTTACAGCCTCCTTTAAGGTGAGAGTAAGAACTGCTGGGGGCGCCACAGCGTCCAGAGCCCTGGCTTTGGAATCAGGAACTTGAGAGGTTGAAATCCTGCCTCAGACACTTATCGGATGTGTCAGCCTGGCCAAGTCACTCAAGCCTGTTTGCCTGTTTCCTCATCTGTAAAATGAGCTGGAGAGGGAACCCACAAACCACTCTAGCAGCTTTGTCACCACAGAAATGACTGAACCACAAATCACATGAAACTGCTGTGATGGCCTGGAGACCATCGGGTTTAAGTGGATGATGATGGCTTTCATGCAGTCCAACATGTTCATGTACCACAGTTTGTTAGACATCCTTCAACTGAAGAGCATCTATTTTGTTTCTCTTTTGCATCTACCTTTCTCTCCCTCAATTCCTTTGAATTTGTGCATTTTACTGGGGTCTCTGAGGCACATTTGATCACCTTTTAGTAAATCCTAATAGCAACTAGCTTTTCAGAAAAGTTGGACCAATTCATAGCTACATACATTGTATGTTACCGTGCCTCTGATTCTCTAGCTCCCAAACAATATTTCATTTTTTCGCGTCATCACTGTCAGTCTCATGGATGTAAGCTGTAGCCTCAGAGTTGAAATATTTCATCAGTGAAAGCATCTTAATAAACATTTTCTGCCTGAATAAATATGGCAAGAAACCTATTTCCCTAGTTGCACAGAAAGACCTGCTCATTTAGGAAGGACGTTAAAGTTTCCTAATTCAACAAAGACCTAGGTTTACAATTTCCCATATCTTGCTGCCTCTCCCAAATGCCAATCACATCCAGAAGGCTAAGTGAGTTCATCTAAACTATAAGCTCAAATCTGAAGCTGAGGACCCAGCAGGAAGTGACTTTGAGGATTTACCTTCAAGTTCCTCTTTGGCTTCTCAGATCCATAGGATAAAATGTTTAGAACTAGATGACACCTTAACCCTCATCTAAATGCAATGAGAGCCAGTTAATTGAAATTACTTGTCCAAGGCCAGAGAGGCACAGAACCAGGATTTCTACCCATGTCCTCTTACTCAAAATCTAGTGATCTTTCCCTTGCACCATACTGTCTTTTCTATAGGTATCTAAGTAGAAAAGAAGGATCCCACATGCTTGAGAAACTATCTGCTATCTCTAGTTATCTTTTCTTTTCCCTCCTTCAGGCTCCCATTAGGGTTATGACAAGAGAAGGCTAAGGATAGATGGCAGGAACAGCACCACTTTTCTCCCAATGTTCTCTAATTCATTTTCCTCCTTATTTTAATGGTTTCAACTTTTTTTTTTTTATTAAAGCTTTTTATTTTTCCAATCCTATGCTAGGAGAATTATTCAACATTAGCCTTTGCAAAACCTTGTGTTTCAATTCCCCGCCCCCCTCACGTCATCCCCTGCATGGCAAATAGTCCAATATATGTTAAACATAGTAGAAATGTTAATGTTAAATCCAATATATGCATATATATTTATACAATTATCATGCCTCACAAGAAAAATCAAATCAAACCAGTTTAAAAAAAAAAAGAAGCAAAAGAAAGTGCAAGCAAACAACAACAGAGTGAAAATGCTTTGTTGTGAACCACACTCAGTTCCCACTGGCCTCTCTTTGGCTATAGATGGCTCTTCATCCCTGAATATTTGGAACTGGTTTGAATCATCTCATTGTTGAAGAGAGCCATGGCCATAATGATTTTAACTTTACTCACAGATCTTGCAATAACTAATCAGATTCATGTAAACATATATTGTATTTAACTTATACTTTAACATATTTAACATATATTGGTCAACCTGCCATCTGGGGGAAGAGGTGGGGGGAAGGAGGGAAAAAGTTGGAACAAAAGGATTTGCAACTGTCAATGCTGAAAAATTACCTATGCATGTATCTTGTAAATGAAAAGGTATATAAAAAAAGAAATAAAATAGTACCTCTCACAAAAGATACAATCAATGAAAATCTGCATATGAATTGAAAAAAAAATAACTAATCAGATTTTTATAAAACCCTTTCCACATTGGTTACATTCACAAAGTTTCTCTCCAGTCTGGATTCTCTGATGTAATGTAAGAGATTCCCCTTTTTAAAAAGCCTTTCCCCAATGATTAAATTCATGAGGTTTCTCTCCAGTGAGGATTCTCTGATGTACAGAAAGATTTTCTGTAAAAGTTTTTCCACATTGATTACAGTTGTAAAGGTTCTCTCCCATATGGATTCTCTGATGTAGAATAAGACTATTGTAATCTTTAAAAGCTTTTCCTTATTGGTTATATTCATAAAGATACTTTCCAGTCTGAATTTTCTAATGTGTAGTAAGAGCTCCCTTATGTCTAAGTCTTTCCACATTGCTTTCATTCATGATGGTTTTCTCCAGTGCAGATTCTCTGATTACAGTAAGAGGTCCCCTATGTCTAAAAGTCTTTCCACACCAGTTATATCCATAAAGTTTCTTTTCAGTTTGGATTCTCTGATGTAGAATAAGAACTTTCTTTTTTTTTTTCTTTTTGCAATTCTTCTTCTCTTTTCCACCTCATACATGTGTGAGCATTTTTATCATATCTGTTTCAAAAACACAATACAACTGATGGTACAGTGGCTTGCCCATGGATAGAGCCTTCAGTCAGGAAGACCTGAGTTTTAATCCCATGTCAGAAACGTGCTAGTCAAGCTTTAGGACCTCTGTTTCCCTCAGTTTCTTCATCTGTAAAATGGATGTAATAATAACAACTAAGTCCTGTGTTCTCTTGTGAATAAAATGAGATAATATTTATACAGTGCATGATACTTAGCAGGTGCTATATAAATGCTAGCTATTTTATTTCATTTTGACTATTTCCTCCTCAGTTGTGTTCTCCTTCTGAAACTATTATTAAACTCACAAATTAATGATTTGGTGAGGCACTAAATTTATCCAGTTTGTATGCTCCATAATGGGTTTCTACATAGTTGTTGGTGTATTTTGTGATAACAGTCTATGATCTCCAGAGAGCTCCTGGCGCTTAGCCCATGGTCTGACATATCACAGGCACTTAAATGTTTGCTGAGTTAGTTCTAGCTCATCTTGGATCACCTGGTCCCTTTGGGCAATTTCAGGAGAATTCCATTAACCAAAATCCCAAATAGAGGCATCTTATAGTGTGAAGACCGAGTTAGCACCATGGATACTTTAAAATCAGCCGGACTCAGGATAAACAAAAGTCCTTGATCTTTATTCTTTGTCAAAGTGAGAGAAATGGACACAGGAATCTCCACATCTGTCTTCTTCCTCTCTCAGCAGCCAAAAGTGACTCTCACTTGTCTTAATCCACCCTCTAATCTCCTCTCACGATACTCTGTATACACCAACAGATAAAGCCAGCACAGGATAGTGGGGCGGGCCATTTTCCAAGCATATGCTAATATTGTCCAATAAGTAATTAGCCTTAAGTGCTCAGCTGTCCAAGTGTATCTGCTCAGTTTCAGCCCATTATATTATAGAATCACGGATGATCACTGGAAGGGACCTACAAGGCCATGGAGTGCACCCCCTAATTTTCTAGATGGGGAAATTTAGTTTCAGGACCCCACTGCCAAGAAATATCTGAAAAAGAATTCCAAGGCAGGTACTTGCCTGGCACTTACTTCATGGTAACTCCATGAAGCCTCTTGTAAGCACAACTCACATATCTCTGGAGGAGAGTTCCTCAGGCCTTCTTGGTTCCGCATCCATGGTACTACCTTTTGCTCAAAATAAGAGACTATATCTTTTCTGGGAACTGGAAGACCTGGGGAGGAAAATCCATTAGGGATGTAGATGGAGAGAAGTTTGGGGAAAGGGTGAGGATCCAGAACTGCTCCATTTTGTGACTTATACATATCAGTCTGTACTTGTAAAGCAAGTAATCCCAAATAAAATGTGCCGCAATTCTGTTGTACAACCTCTGGGAAAGAGCCAAATGTTCTTTCCCCCTCCTTTTTTCCCGTTAGTCACCATTCTGGCAGAAAGGTCTTTTTTAGAAGTTTTATTTATTTAATATTTGCCCAGTTACATTGAAACCAAAATTGTTTTTCATATTTTTTTCTAAAATTTTTAAGTTCTAGGTTCTCTTCCTTATCCTCACCTACAATTCATAAACCATTGTTGAAGTTCTGCAAAATATTTTCATAAAAATCAAATTGTGGGGAAAAGCCCAGATCTCCCACCCTAATGAGAATAAAAACCCTTAAGAAAAATTAAGTTTAAAAAAAAGAGAGAGAGAAGAGAGAGAGTGCTTCAGTCTACATCCAGACAAAATCATTTTCTTGTCTGGGTATGGAAGGAGTTTTCATCAGAAGAGTAGCCAGGGATGATTGTCCTGTTGAGTTTGGCACAATCATTCCCAGCTGGTCATCCTGCTACATCGATATTACTTTGTATATGGTATATTTCAGAGAGAAACAGAGAAACACACACACACACACACACACACACACACACACACACACACACACAAGTGTGTAGGAAACAGAGATTCAGAAAAACGGAGAGTGAGAGTCAGAGAGAGAAAGTAAACCAGAGAGGGCCAGAGAGTAAAAAATACAGTGAAGAAGAGAAAAAGAGAGTGAGTCAGAGAGGCAAAAAGAAATACAAACACAGAGAGACATTTTAATTCACTTCTCCAAATGTGAATGAATTAAATGTAGGTTTTGGCAATTTCCTTTCTGCTATTACAGATTATTGCCACCAGAGGGAGAACTTCATTCAGTTTTTGATTTTTAGCACAAGCCAAAGATCTTAAACCAGAAGGCAGAATCTGGTGATTTTGTTATTTGTTTTTTAAATTTGAGTTTTGGCAGCCACAGAGAGGCTATAGGGACTGAATGTGGATCACAACATAACATTTCCACCTTTGTTGGTGGTAGTGTTTCCTTGCTTGTTTTTTTTTTTCTCTCTCCCCGCTCCCCTACCTTTGATCTGATTTTTCTTGTGCAGAATCATATATGTGGAAAGAGATTTACCAGAACTGAACCGGTATTGGATTACTTGGTGTCTAGGGGAGCAGGAGGAGAGGAGAGAGAGAGAAAAATCTGGAACACAAGGTTTTGCAAGAGTAAATGTAGAAAAGTCACTTTGAATGTATTTTGAAATATATAAAAACATAAGAAAGAGAGAGAAAAAGAGGCAGAAAGACAGAAACAGTGAGAGAGGAAGCCAACAGATTGAGAGAGAAGCAAAGACATGATTAAAAGAAATAGAGTGAAAAAAAGACAGAGATAGAACCAGAGACAGAGAGAGCAAGACAAATGAACAGGAAAGATAAAGATAGTGCCAGATGGAGAGGGAGAAAGAGAAAGAGAAAGAGAGAGGGCTGGGGGAGGGAGAAGGGGGGAAGAGAGACAGAGAGAGAGACAGAAAGAGAAAGAGATACAGACAGAGAGAGATGTAGACAGTGAGATAGAAAGAAAGATAAAGAGACAGAAACAGTGAGACAGAGAGAGACAGAACCAGAGCTAGAGAGATAAGAGTGAAGAAAAAAGAGAAAGGAAAGAAAGGAAGTGCCAGATAGAGAAGGAGGGAGGAGGGGAGAGACACAGAGAGAGAAAGAGAAAGAGCCAGAGCCAGAGAGATAGTGAGATAGCCAGAAAGACAGACAATGAGAGAGACAGAGACAGAACCAGAACTAGACAGAGCAAGACAGAGTGAAGAAGAAAGAGAAAGGAGAGAAAGGAATTTCCAGATGGAGAGGGAGAGAGGGGGGGAGAGAGGGGCAGGGGAAAAAAGACATGAAATTCTTGCATACCAACTCATTCTTACAACTCTCTTTCTCCCTCCCATTATTCCCCAAATAAAGGAGGCAAGACCATTACCCCTTAGCTACTTCTCTGAAATACACACAGGAGCTGATGCATTGTTATAAGAACTGAGCCAGAGTGAAGTAAGCAGAACCAGAATATCTTGATATCAAGATGATAAAAATGAACATTTTGAAAATTTGTATATATTGATGAATAATGAAATGTGGAATTTATACCAGATAGTAATTTATACACTAACAATAATAAGAGATAGCTAGGTGGTGCAGTGGAAAGAGTTCTGAGTCTGGACTCAGGAAGATTCATCTATGTGAGTTCAAATTCGGCCTCAGATATTTAGGAGTTGTGAGACTTTAGATAAGACACTTTTAACCCTATTTACCTCAGTTTCCTCATCTATACAATGAGCTAGAGAAGGATTCCAGTCCAGTATCTTTGTGAAGAAATCCCCACATGGGATCATGAAGAGTCAGACAAAACTGAAGAAGCAACAATGCTGCGAAAGCAAACAATTTTGAAGGCTATAAAAATTCTGATTGACAACTGGTAATTCCAGGGGACAAATTACAAAAAGATGATGGATTTAAGGGAGAGAGAGGAGAGAGAGAGAGCACGAGGTATAAGTGAGAGAGAGAGAGCACTTAAAATAGGTTTCTGTTCATTTTTGTTTATGATAAAAAGGTGGTGATGTGCTCCAGATGTGATACATCGTTTGCTCTTTCAAACAAGATCATTGAGTTATTACTTTCACTTACCTGTTTCACGCATAAAACATTTACAATAATCTGTAAATATAGAGAGAAAACATCAATAAAACTTATAAAAACATAATTTTGGGCGAGGCCAGTACCTGGTACAAAAGGGATAAGATTACACAGCATAATTTATTCCCTCAATGACCCACACTGGGTGAGGTCGTTTGATAGCACCCACTTTGGAGACCACTTGTAGCATAAATGGTGACTTGGAGGAACACCCAAGGATCCACACTTTGGTAAACTGAAACAGAATGACTAAAACTAATGTGAATAAGAAACTCTATGCAAATGCCTTATAGTCATCAAAGAATATATGTCAGAACTTGATAAATAATATAAAAATGATTTTTAAATCCATCATTAGGCACATCTTGGTTTAGTGTAATGAGTCACAATAGACAAGAGTTCTTCCTCTTCATAACAAGAGGCTGTTATCTGAGAATAGGCTAGGAATAATTATCCCAAATCAGAGGTCCCTTTGCTTCTCAAGAAATGTTTCATTTTTTTGAACACACATAAAGTGCAAAGCAAAATTCATTTTACATTTATAGACAAGGAGGTTCCCAGTGACATTATCTCTATGAAGGATATACATGAGTAGTCAGAACTCATGGTGCCTGGGGCTTTGCTCAAGAGTATTAAATGTAGGGGACAGGTAGGTGATACAGTGAGTAGAGTGCTTGGCCTAGGGTCAGAGAGACTGCTTACTGTGTGACCCTGGGCAAAATATCTAATCCTGCTTGCCTCAGTTTTTTCATCTGTAAAATGAACTGGAGAAAGAAATTGAACATGATTGAAATGACTGAATAAACAATATTTAATTTACATGATGCTGACAGCTTTTGCTGTCTTTCAGCAAACTAGAAACAACAATTTAACGCCTGGTTAGTAAGAATAGTTAAAATTGATAGGTACTAGATGGCATGGGCAAGCTCACCTTTTAATAAATCATAATTCCAAGTGATTTTTCAAAATAGTTGGACCAATTCATACCTAAATATATTGCTTTATTATGCCTCTAATTCCATAGCTCCCTAACAATATTTCTAACTTTTGGGGTCATCATTGCCAATTTAATGGATGTCAAGTGTAATTTCAGAGTTGAAATCTTTCATTCTTAATAGCATCTTAAAAAAAAAAATTCTGCCTGAATAAAAACGGGAAGAAACCTATTTTATTAGTTGCACAGAAAAAAGCTGTTCATTTAGGAATGGCATGCAAGTTTCCTAATTCAACAAAAAGATTTAGATTTAGAATTTCCCATTTCTTGCCAATCACACCCAGAAGGCTTAGAGAAATCATCTCAGTTAATCTGAATTTGAGGCTGAGGACCCAGCAAGAAGTGACATTGGCGGGTGGGGTTCATCTTCAAGTCCTTATTTGGTTTCTCACATCCACAGGATCTTTACAGGATTTAGAACTGGGAAAGACCCTACACTTAGCCTAAATGTACTGAGACCCAGTAAATTTAAATCACTTTTTCAAGACCAGTGGTACAGAATCAGAAATTCAACTCATGTCCCGACTCCAATTCAAGTGAACTTTCCACTCCATCATGTTGCCTTTCAAGTAGGTGACCAGGTGAAAAAGGATCCAATATGCTAAAGAAGCTATTGGTGATCCCTCCCCTCCTCCCATTGTCCCTTCCCCCAATAGGGCTGTGGCTAGAGAAGGCTAAGTATAAAAGTCAGCAACAGCACATCTTATCCCAATGTTTTCTACTTAATTTTCCTCTTTAATGCTTTTACCTTTCTTCACAGATCTGGGAATAAGTAATCAGATTTTTATAAAAGCCTTTTCACAATTGTTAATATTCATAAAGTTTCTACTCAGTGTGAATTCTCTATTGTCTACTAAGAACTGGCTTATGTTTAAAAGGTTTTTTTTTTTTTTTTTTTTTTTTTTAACACTGGTTACATTCATAAAGTTTCTCCTCAATGGAGCTTCTGTGATGTCCACTGAGAGCTCTACTTTTTCTAAAAACCTTTCCAGAATGGTTATATTCATAAGGCTTCTCTCCACTGTGGATTTTCTGATGCTAAAAACTTCCCTTTTTTTGTTAAAAGAAAAAAAATTAAAGTTTTTTTTTTATTTTCAAAAAATATACATAATTTTCAGTATTAACCTTTGTAATATCTTGTGTTTCAAATTTTTTCCCTCTTCCCCCCAACCCTCTCTCCTAAATGGCAAATAATCCAATTTCACTTAGCATCAGTTCATGTAAGCCTCTCTAAAATTATCCTGTTGATCATTTCTTATAGAACAATAATATTCCATAATGTTCATATGCCATAACTTCTTCAGCCATTCTCCAACTGTTGGGCATCTGTAGAGGGCTGAAACTGTGAAAAGGTGTACTTAAGATTAATTACCTATTCGATGTGAGATAATGGTTTTATTTACATATATTTAGATGAGATGGTGATGTGATGGCTCCCCTCACCATTGGTGCTTGCTGAATGTGTGGTGGTGAGGTAATCATAGACAAGGGCTGGAGGGTGGAGGGAGAGAGTCAGAATTGCTCTTCTGAAGGACAAGGAGGAGAGAGATCTCAGGCTCCAAACTCCAGGGTTCAGGATTCATTTTTGGCAAGCTGTGTGGCAGCTTGCCCGACTCCTTCACTTCTCCCCCTGGAGACCAAGGACTTTGATTAATCCTGAGATCCTCCAGAGGGGTTCCAGAGAGCTAGCCCAGACATTATAGGCATCCATTCAAAAACTTCCCTTTTTAAAAATACTTTCCACATTACTTACATTCATAAGGTTTCTCTCCAGTGAGGATTCTCTGATGCTCAATAAGACTTTTCTTTTTTTTTTTTTTAATAGCCTTTTATTTACAGGATATATACATGGGTAACTTTACAGCATTAACAATTGCCAAACCTCTTGTTCCAATTTTTCACCTCTTACCCCCCCACCCCCTCCAGGCCTTTCTGAAATTATCCTGTTGGTCATTTCTTTTTTTTTTTTTTTTTCTTTTTTTATTTAATAGCCTTTTACTTACAGGATATATGCATGGGTAACTTTACAGCATTAACAATTGCCAAACCTCTTGTTCCAATTTTTCACCTCTTACCCCCCCCCTCCCCTAGATGGCAGGATGACCAGTAGATGTTAAATATATTAAAATATAACTTAGATACACAATAAGTATACATGACCAAAACATTATTTTGCTGTACAAAAAGAATCAGACTCTGAATTATTGTACAATTAGCTTGTGAAGGAAATCAAAAATGCATGTGGGCATAAATATAGGGATTGGGAATTCAATGTAATGGTTTTTAGTCATCTCCCAGAGTTCTTTTTCTGGGCATAGCTAGTTCAGTTCATTACTGCTCCATTAGAAATGATTTGGTTAATCTCGTTGCTTAGGATGGCCTGATCCATCAGAACTGGTCATCATCTAGTATTGTTGTTGAAGTATATAATGATCTCCAGGTCCTGCTCATTTCACTCAGCATCAGTTCGTGTAAGTCTCTCCAGGCCTTTCTGAAATCATCCTGTTGGTCATTTCTTACAGAACAGTAATATTCCATAATTTTCATATACCACAATTTATTCAACCATTCTCCAACTGATGGACATCCATTCAGTTTCCAGTTTTTAGCCACTGCAAAAAGGGCTGCCACAAACATTCGTGCACATACAGGTCCCTTTCCCTTCTTTATAATCTCTTTGGGATATAATCCCAGTAGTAACACTGCTGGATCAAAGGGTATGCACAGTTTGATAACTTTTTGAGCATAGTTCCAAACTGCTCTCCAAAATGGTTGGATTCGTTCACAACTCCACCAACAATGCATCAATGTCCCAGTTTTCCCGCATCCCCTCCAACAATCATCATTATTTTTTCCTGTCATCTTAGCCAATCTGACAGGTGTGTAGTGGTATCTTAGAGTTGTCTTAATTTGCATTTCTCTGATTAATAATGACTTGGAGCATCTTTTTATATGACTAGAAATAGTTTCAATTTCTTCATCTGAGAATTGTCTGTTCATATCCTTTGACCATTTTTCAATTGGAGAATGGCTTGATTTTTTATAAATTAGAGTTAATTCTCTCTATATTTTGGAAATGAGGCCTTTATCAGAACCTTTGGCTGTAAAAATATTTTCCCAGTTTATTGCTTCCCTTCTAATCTTGTCTGCATTAGTTTTGTTTGTACAAAAACTTTTCAGTTTGGTAGAATCGAAATTTTCTATTTTGTGATCAGTAATGATCTCTAGTTCTGCTTTGGTCATAAAGACCTTCCCCTTCCACAGGTCTGAGAGGTAAACTATCCTATGTTCCTCTAATTTATTAATAATTTCATTCTTTATGCCTAGGTCATGAACCCATTTTGACCTTATCTTAGTGTACGACGTTAAGTATGGATCAATGCCTAGTTTCTGCCATATTAGTTTCCAATTTTCCCAGCAATTTTTTTCAAACAGTAAGTTCTTATCCCAAAAGCTGGGATTTTTGGGTTTGTCAAAGACTAGGTTGCTATATTTGTTGACTGTTTTATCCCTTGAACCTAATCTATTCCACTGATCAACTTATCTATTCCTTAGCCAATACCAAATAGTTTTGGTAACTGCTGCTCTATAATATAATTTTAGATCTGGTCAGCTAAGCCACCATCATTTGATTTTTTTTTCATTAATTCCCTTGAAATTCTTGACCTTTTGTTTTTCCATATGAACTTTGTTGTTATTTTTTCTAGGTCATTAAAATAGTTTTTGGGAGTCTGATTGGTATAGCGCTAAATAAATAGATTAGTTTAGGTAATATTGTCATCTTTATTATATTTGCTCGCCCTATCCAAGAGCATTTAATATTTTTCCAATTGGTTAGATCAGACTTAATTTTGTGAAAAGTGGTCTGTAATTTTGCTCATAAAGTTTCTGATTTTCCTTTGGCAGATAGATTCCTAAATATTTTATATTATCAGTAGTTACTTTAAATGGAATTTCTCTTTGTAACTCTGACTGTTGGATTTTGTTAGTGATATATAAGAATGCTGATGACTTATGTGGGTTTATTTTATAACCAGCAACTTTGCTAAAGTTGTGGATTATTTCTAATAACTTTTTAGCAGAATCTCTTGGGTTCTCTAAGTATACCATCATGTCATCGGCAAAGAGTGATAATTTGGCTTCCTCATTGCCTATTCTTATTCCTTTAATCTCTTTCTCAGCTCTTATTGCTATAGCTAGCGTTTCTAATACAATATTAAATAGTAATGGTGATAGTGGGCAACCTTGTTTCACTCCAGATCTTATTGGGAATGGTTGCAGTTTGTCTCCATTACATATGATGCTTACTGATGGTTTTAAATAGATGCTGCTGATTATTTTAAGGAAAAGTCCATTTATTCCTATACTCTCAAGTGTTTTTAATAGGAATGGATGTTGGATTTTATCAAATGCTTTTTCTGTATCTATTGAGATGATCATATGGTTTTTGTTAATTTGGTTATTAACATGGCCAATTATATTGATAGTTTTCCTAATATTGAACCAGCCCTGCATTCCTGGTATAAATCTACTTGATCATAGTGTATTATCCTGGAGATGACTTTCTGTAGTCTTTTTGCTAATATCTTATTTAAGATTTTAGCATCAATATTCATTAGGGAGATTGGTCTATAATTTTCTTTCTCTGTTTTCAGCCTACCTGGTTTAGGTATCAGTACCATGTCTGTGTCATAGAAGGAATTTGGTAGGACTCCTTCATTCCCTATTTTAATCAAATAATTTATATAGCATTGGGGCCAATTGTTCTTTAAATGTTTGGTAAAATTCACATGTAAATCCATCTGGTCCTGGGGATTTTTTTCTTAGGGAGTTGTTTAATTGCCTGTTCTATTTCTTTTTCTGAAATGGGACTATTCAAGCAATTTACTTCCTCCTCTGTTAGTCTGGGAAGTCTGTATTTTTGGAGGTAGTCATCCATTTCACTTAGGTTATCAAATTTATTGGCATAAAGCTGAGCAAAATAACTCCTTATTATTTCTCTAATTTCCTCTTCATTGGTGGAAAGTTCTCCCTTTTCATTTTTAAGACTACTAATTTCATTTTCCTCCCTCTTTTTTCTAATCAGATTTACCAAAGGCTTATCTATTTTATTGGCTTTTTCATAGAACCAACTCTTAGTTTTATTAATTAGTTCAATAGCTTTTTTACTTTCAATATTTTTAATTTCTCCTTTTAATTTTAGAATTTCCAATTTAGTATTTGATTGGGGGTTTTTAATTTGGTCTTTTTTTAGTTTTTTTAGTTGCAAGCCCAATTCTCAATAAGACTTTTCTTATGTTTACAAGTCTCCACACTGGTTACATTCATGAGGTTTCTCTGATATCAGCAAGGGATTTCCTTTGACTAAAATCCTTGCCACAATTCTTTCCAATGTGGATTTTCTGATGTACAGTAAGACTGTTTTTATGTCTGTAACTCTTTCCACACTGGTTGCATTCATAAGGTTTCTCTCCAGTGTGGGAACTCTGATGTCCAATAAGAGCTAACTTTTGTCTAAAAACCTTTCCACATTGGGTACATTCATAAGGTTTCTCTCCAGTGTGGATTCTCTGATGTACAGTAAGACTTTGCTTATATCTAAAAACTTTTCCACATTGGTTACATTCATAAGGTACCTGTCCAGTGTGGATTCTCTGATGCTCAATAAGACTTCTCTTATGTCCATAAGTCTTTCCACACTGATTACATGCATAAGGTTTCTCTCCAGTGTGGATACTTTGATGTCCAATAAGAGCTATCTTTTCTCTAAAAGCCTTTCCACATTGGGTACATTCATAAGGTTTCTGTCCAGTGTGGATTCGCTGATGTTTCCTAAGAGTTCCTCTAACTTTAAAAGCCTTTCCACATTGGTTACATTCATAAGGTGTCTCTCCAGTGTGGTTTCTCTGATGTTCAATCAGAGCTTTCCTTTGACTAAAATCCTTGCTACATTGGTTACATACATATCGCTTCTGTCCAGTGTGGATTGTCTGATGTACATTAAGACTTTGCTTATGTCTAAAAGCCTTTCTACACCAGTTACATTCATAAGGTTTCTCTCCAGTGTGGATTCTCTGATGATCAATAAAAGCTCTCATTTGTCTAAAAGCCTTTTCACACCGGTTACATTCATAAGGTTTCTCTCCTGTGTGGATTCTCTGATGTGTACTAAGAGTTCCTCTATCTTTAAAAGCCTTTCCACAGTGATTACATTCATAAGGTTTCTCTCCAGTGTGAATCCTCTGATGTACAATAAGATTGCCCTTTTCTCTAAAAGACTTTCCACAGTGGTTACATTCATAAGGTTTCTCTCCATTGTGGATTCTTTGATGTACAATAAGATTTTCCTTTTTTATAAAACCTTTTCCACATTGGTTACATTCATAATGTCTTTCTCGAAGCTGGATTCTCTTATGAGTTGAACAGATTTCTCTCCAAGTAAAGTCACAAGGACTGTCACTCATGAATCTTTGCTTGTGAGTGTCTACCACAAAAAGGCTTAACTTTGCAGTAGTTTCTTTCATTTTAAGTCTGAGCTTTCCTTCAAAAAAAAAAAGAAAAAAAGAAATAAACAAAGAAAAGCCTAACAAACAGTAAAATAGATAGAGACATGATGCAGGCACATATATAGATTTACATCCCCTTCTATCCATCAGAAGAGAAACTCAGTTTTTTGTGTCTTTTTCTAGGCAAACAGAAAAATCTTAAATGGGCAGAGCCAATCATTTTAAGTTCCATTAGTTTACAGCCCAAATATAATTTAATTTCTATGGAGCTTCATGCACAGTTACACTGGAACTTTATAATAAACCTGTGACAACAGAGGAAGTGCTTTCATTCTCATTAGGTCCACAACTCAGGTCATCAGCTGAAAATGGCCAAGTGACTTGACCCAAATCTCAGCAGCTGAGATTAGAATTTATACCCTGTGAAGGGGCATGCTCTGTCTACAGTAGGTGACAAACTATTTGTATTCTCAATTTTTCCTTTTCATTATCTACACTTTCAATTCTTTAAATTTTTAAAATAGATATGTCATTTGGTACATATATACTAAATATTCAAATTATTTCATGCTCTATCCTGTCTGTAAATATACATTTTCATGATGATTACTTTTAATTTTTTTCTATTACATTATCTGAGGTCATTACATTAAATTATTCAGAAGGCTAAAACAGTTGCTTTTTGTATTTACTTGAGGTATAACTGATTTTGTTCTGACCCATTACCTGTTTTGAAATAGCTATTAGTTATTTCTTTTTTCAAAAAAATCCTAAGAAACAAAATTTTCAAAAAATGTGTGAAATTATCAACATCTGAAAATGTCTCCTATAGAAAATTTGAGTTCATCATCCTGTGATATGGAAGGGAGCTCCACTATTTTAATCCTTTCATAAACCCCTGGAAGGACTAAGATAATGATCCAATGGATCTGATCTAAAAATGTGTTAGTGGCACCTTAAGTGTTAAATAAATGTCTGATTTGGTTATAAAGGTAGCTGCCCTCTGGGACAACACAGATGTGCTTATTTCCACCTTAATAGCTCTTTCTGCAGTGATTTCAGTCTATCTTGATCACCAATACAATGCTGTGGAGGACTGTGCAGTGCTCCATCAAACTCTGGCTGCTTCTAAGTGCAACGTAGTCTTGTAGCTTCTCAACTTGACATCAGATTGTTTCCAGTATTCCAGGAAGATTGGACATTTGTGTACAAATGACCACAGGAGTACAAAGTACTTCAAGGGCTGTCTCTCCCTGGACCAGTTCTCTCCCTCCTGAGTTACCTAGCAACTCTATCAAATCATATCTCTAATAGTTTGATCAAGATGTTACCTGGGTCTACTTTTTTGCAGCAGTGTAGGAGCCATGATCAGGAGGCAGGAACAGGAGAAGCAATCATGAAATCATCATGGAAATCCACAACCTTTCTAGAAAAGCAGATCTTAAAGTGCTGCTCATTGAAATGTGAAAGGTTGCTTTCTAATTTGTACTTATCTGCTGTTTATATTGCTCTTCTTCTATCTGGCAGTTTCCCAAAGGAATTGGCTGGCTACATGGGTTGGTCATTCAGTAGGGTTTCAGTTGTCCTTTCAAAGGTTGTGATTACATAAATAGTATTAAAAACAACATAAAGCAATATTTGTAATTGACCCTTGAGTACATTTGTCATTTGGTGCAATATTTGTCATGAGCCAATAGAAATGTGCAATTTCTTTTGACTGGCTAGAGTTTTAAAAAAATGAATTTCCATGTTTTACCAGGAGCTTGTGCAATTCTCCTGTTATTTTCTATCTCATACAGGTATGACTATTTACATCATATATGGATGGAATGTGGAAAGGGCCTTGAATCAGGAAGACAGAGGTTTTAATCCCACCTCAGAAACTTGCTGTTATAGGACCTCTGTTTGATTCCTTTTCTTTGTCTGTAATATATGCATAATAATAGCAGCTAAGTCCTCAGATTCTCATGAGGATAAAATAAGACAATGCAGAGTATGACACATAGAGCTGTATAAATGCTAGCTATTTTACTTCAGTTTGTTTCCTCTCCAGTTGTATTCTCCTTAAACCATTATTATCCTCGTCAATTAATAATGCAGTGAGGCACTCAATTAATTTAGTTTATCTGATTCACAGTGGGCTTCTCCATAGCTGCTGGCATATTGTCTGCCCTGCCATTCTGTGACCTTCAGGAGAGTGGAGGATGTCCCTTAGACTCTTTATGTTCCTGGTATTCAGCCCAGAACTGCCATGTAGAAGGCACTTAAGTGTTTACTGACTAGAAGAAGTTCTAAGAAATGGCTCATGTAGCAGAACCTAATCCCTTTTGGCACTTGCAGGAGAATTCCATTGCCCCAAATCCCAAACAATGACTTGGTATAGCATCCCAGATGAGCACTAGAAGGGACCTACAGGTCCATGGAGTGCAACCTTCTCCTTTCATAGATGGAAAAATGAGATTCACTGACTAGCTCAGGATGCTGCTGCTAAGAAGTATTTGATAAAGAATTCCAAGTTTGGTCTTTCTCCCCCAAACTGAGCATTTACTTCAGGGTAACTCCTAGAAGCCTCTTGTAACGCCAGCTCTCTCATATACCTGTTTTCACCTCACTCACCTGGAGAGCAGCTCCTCAGGCCTTCTGAGTCCAGCATCCAGGATGCTTCCCTTTGCTCAAAATAAGAGATCACCTCTTCGCTGGGAACTGGAAGCCCTGGGCATGGAAATAAATTAGCAATGAAGATGGAGAGAAGTTTTTTATTTAATTCTTCTTAGGGGAAGGATGAGGATCCAGAGTTGCTCCATGATGAAAATCAGCTCCTTATGTTCATACATATCCGTCTATATGCAACCACTAGTGCTTGTAAAGCAAGTGACCTAAATTAGGATGTGCCCCATTATTTGTACAACTTCTGAGAAAGAGCAAATGCTATTCTTCCTACTTCGTGCCCTATGAGGCTCCCTTCTGGCAGAAGCCTGAGTAAAAAGTTATTGGGCTGGAGCAGCCTCAAGCCTGATCAATAGGGACTTGGACTTGATACACTTTCTTTACAGAAGGATAGACTCATTCCATAGTTTCCATTATCCAGAAATTAAAGGGAGCCAGTAGTACAGTGCAGAGTTCTGGGCATATCTTCAGGTATACCCGAGTTTGAATTAAGCCTTGGACAGTTACTGTGTACCTCTGGGCAAGTCAATTAAACTCTGTTAGTTTGTCTCAGTTTCCTCAACTGAGGAATAACAATATAACCTAACTTGGAAAGTTAAGATGAGGATAAAGTGATACAATATTTCATTTTACTTTTAATTTATAAACAAACATTTTCATATCAAAGCAAGATGATTGCACATGAAATTGTAAATCTATAACGCACAACTTGCTATTCCTTTCAAACAGACAACAAATTTATCAAGTACATTTTTTTCCCTTTCACTTTGCCTGCCCCCCACCCTAGAAATGGCTGCCATTACATAGAAATATATATACATATATAAATAATAAATACACACGTATGTAAAATTAGGCTATCCATATTTTGATTTATCAGTTTTTTCCTCTGGATGCAAATAGCATCTTTGTTGATTTGGCCTTTATAGTTAATTTAGGTATTTAGTGTAGTCAAAATAACTTATTTGCTAGAAGTTGTTCTTAAACAATTGTTGTTTACTGTATTATTACTGTATTGTAAAGAAGGCATATGGCACAGCACCTGGCAAATAGCAGGCAAAAATAAATGCTTATCCTCTTCCATTGCTTTACCATCACTTGTGCTCAAATTTGTGGTCACTACAAAGAAACATTAAGGAGAAACTCCTATACTAAGTGCTTTAGACTACAAGTTAATGCTTGTTAAAAAGAATATTCCAAATACTAAACCCATCCCAAAAAGGAATGAGTTGAAAGGAAAAGCTGCTTGAGCAATTTTCAGAGCTTTGGCAGGCAAAATTCATGTTCTGGTAGAGGTTAACCTCTAAAATTAGTTCCACATTTGAGATTCATTCATACTGATTTAATCTTTGATCTGAGAATTAGTAAGAGAGAGTTTCAGGAGCAACAAAGAACATCTCCAAGTCCTATCATACGATGCAAAGACCAGCCCTTTTCCTTCTTTTCCCCTACTCCCAAATCCTGCACATTGGGCAATGAGGATATTCCCTTTGACTGCAGACTTGCAATTATCAGGGGAAGTGTCCTTACCCAGAGAGAGCAGGTTCTGAGCAGTCTCCACCATGACCTCCTTGTACAGCTCCTTCTGAGAGGGGTCCAAGAGCCTCCACTCCTCCTGAGTGAAGTGCACAGCCACGTCCTTGAAGGTCACCATCTCCTAAACCATCAAAAGTGAGAAGACATGGGGCTGAAAGCCCCTTTAGAAGTAAAGAGTCCAACCCCCTTAAGTTTATAGGAGGAAAGTGAAACACAGAGATGGGATTTGCCAAATTTGCCTTTATGAGTGTTAGTCAACTCTTGAAACTGTGGTCATTAAGAGATTGACTAAATTTAAGATCTGTTGAAATAAAGCTCAGAAATGACTTATTATGGAATGCATATACTGAAGGGTACCCTTGGGCTACATGACATATTTCTTTAATGAATTCTTCCACACTATTTTCCTTGGTAACCCTATGGCTCTCCCAACTCCATTTTTTGAAATTGACAAGGAGAAGACCACATGGGGAGTCATGGAGGGTAGAAAGTTGGAAAAGGTAGATCAAGCAGGGGGTCTGACTTTGAAGATGAGTTATAGGAGACAGAGGGGTTTATTGCCTGAAAAATCTACTTGTCTTGGGGTTGGGAGAGTTGTCACTCTCCTTGGGGGAAACTAGCACTTGGAGGAGTAGAAGAGCATGGACACAAGGACGACATTTCTAGAAGAATGTGGAAGAAAAATGAAAAGACAAGAGAGGATGAATATGTGGAGGGGATGTCCCCTGATATGAAGCAGTGTTTCCTGCTGACATCTGCCCTGATACAGTGTTCTGAAAAGAAGGCATCTGTGAGGTTGGTGTACAAGCAGTGGCAGAAAGCTCCTACAGCATAGCCTCAGAATGGGGACCTTGGTGCCTTTGATTGCATGAAGTGTCATGGAAAAAAGATCCAGTGAGCAGAGGAGCTATGTGACAGAGAATGAGAATCTAGGCAAAACAGCAAAGGAAGATGGACAATGAGGAGAAGGAGAGAAATCCTTGTTAGAAAGGGGAAGGAAAATGGATGAAATTAGAAAACTAATGAACAGGACTAGTTGAAGGGCAAGAGAGGGAGGGGATTTTACAACAAAACTAGGAGGGAAAGGGGGATGAAGAAGTGCAGAATGAGATAGAGTAGAAGAGATGAACAACTGTCTAGAGGAACTTGAAATAAAAGACTTCTAAATGGGACAAAAGAAGAATATGCAAATTTCTTTTCAACACACGGTACTTTTACAGAAATTAACCACTGGGATACAGAGATCCTCCACACAGATGAAAAAAATCAGAAATAATCCATATACTCTATACTCTTTCATTCCCTAATGAATTAAGAATGAAAATTAGTTGAAAGATCACCAACAAAAAATACAAACTTAAAAGGAGATTTACCTGTGACATATGACATAATAATTGAATTACATAACAAATCTTAGAAGTGATAATGTAAAAGAAAATGATTAAACAATAACCCAAAATTTCTTGGGTTGAGCTAAAGCAGTCCTCAGAGGGAGAAACAGATTTACTATCACACATTAAGAAAAAAGAAAGAGATTAATTAAATATGCACTATAAAAAACTAGAAAAATAAATGAGTAAATACAAAATAAGTACAAAAGACAAGATATTAAAATTAGAAGGAAAATAGAAAAATTGGAAATAAAAAAATAAAAATGAGAAATGGAACTAAAAATGGCTTCTTTGAAATGATTCGTAAAATGGAGAAAACCCTTAGCTAATCTGATCAAAAGGAAGAGAGCACAAAATCCCAGTCACTGAAATAACATGGTAGAAGTGAAATTACAAGAAAACTAAAAGAAATAAAAGTGGATAAGCAATATATAATATACAGTTTTATGGTAAAAAAAAATTGATGAGAAAGCTAAGAAGAAATTTGTCAATAGCCCAAAATATTCAAATTATTAGAAGGTAGGAAAATACTATCAAATTTATAATGAACAGCTAGTATTCACTTACCCACTAATGTCTCCAAACAAGAAAGTATCCTTAAAAGAATTATTTTTAAGAGTCAAATAAAGACCTAAAACTGAAACCAAGGAAAGTCCAGAGACAGAAAATTACAAGTCAAAGAATAAATATTGTCTCCTCACTCCAATTTTAAACAAAGTCCTATCAAACAACCACAATAAATTATCTAAGAAACCATTTATTATAATCAAATGGGATTTCTACCAGGTATGGAAGAATATTTCAACATTAGGAAAAAATGAATATAATTAATCACATTCTTTTTTTTTTTTTTATTAGAGAGAAAACATTTTTATTTAGCTCTGGACTAGTTATATGCAGGAAGACACTAACTTTGATCCATACATTTGTTGTTTTTGTTCAACCATTTTCAAACACATCTGACTCTATCAACCATTTTCAAACACATCTGATTCTTCATTTCTCCATTGGGGGTTTTCATTTTTTTTTTTTTTTTAATAACCTTTTATTGCCAGAACCCATGCCAGGGTAATTTTTTTTACAACATTATCCCTTGCATTCACTTCTGTTCTGATTTTCCCCCTCCCTCCCTCCACCCCCTCCCCCAGATGGCAAGCAGTCCTATACATATTAAAGAGGTTACAGTATATCTGAGATACAATATATGTATGCAGAACCAAACAGTTCTCTTGTTGCTCAGGGAGAATTGGATTCAGAAGGTATAAATAGACTGGGAGGAAAAACAAAAATGCAAGTAGTTTACATTCATTTCCTAGTGTTCTTTCTTTGGGTGTAGCTGCTTCTGTCCATGCTTGATCAATTGAAACTGAGTTAGATCTTCTCTTTGTTGATGAAATCCACTTCCATCAGAATACATCCTCATACAGTAATTAATCACATTCTAAACCCAAACATGCAAAACCACACAGTCAATTCAATAGATAAAGAGAATGATTTGGATAAAGTACAACACTTTGGTAGTGCACAATTAATTAGAAGTATAAGACTAATGGGACCAGAATTTTTGAAAGGGTAAGAGTTAGAGTTAGACATGTTTATGAATGGAATAAGAATACTTGAGGGGAAAGTAAATGGAAAAGAAATAAGTTTTGTGAAAAAAATCAAGCTCATAAAATTTTGCCCATACATCAAACTCTCTAAACATTTAGAGACCCATTGGAAGCCACAAGGCAATGACAAATATTAAATCAAATTCAATACACTTTAAAAAAGAAAAGAAAATGTAAAACACCTCAAAGAAATAGTTACTTAAAAAAGGGAGCAAGGCAAAACTAAAGTATCATTGTTCTATCAGAATGCCTTTAAAAAATCAGCCTAGACCCAAGACTTCAAGAAATCATTTAAGTCTCCACATATCTCCTAAAGAAAGAAACCACAGGTCACTTTGATGAGACAGGCCCTGAAATTTTTTCCCAGAAATGTGCTTTCAGCTGTTCTTATCATAATCTTCCATGGTCAAAAGCACATTTCTTTCCCAGGTAAAATCCTTAGAGAAATGATCTTACAGATCACAGAAGACGACTTCCTTGACCCCTTTCCAGCTCCAGGAGCCTTGGCAAAGTGCCAGAATTTCCATAGCCCTGGTAGTTTCTCCCATAACCAGCCTGTATGTTTTTATGTGAATAGAGCTCCTGGTGGCCAAGAGAAAACATCTCTGATTTCTTTCTGCATCTCAAACCACTATGAAATTCATGTAGAATTCATGTAGAGCTTCCAAGTCAATGAGAAAAATCCCGCAAGCCACGGTAAAGAAAGCCCAATACAATTCAAGTACCAAGAAGCCACCATTAGAACCAGACACAATTTGGCAACGATTTTTATTAAGGAGCAAAGAACTTGGAAAAAGATCTGACATAAGGCAAAGGACCGGATCTTAGGACCAAGAGTGAACTGTGAAGCAATTTCAGGAGAAAAGAACCTTTAATGAAAGTCCTTCCAAGCATTCCTAAGAAAAAGACCATAAATGTAGAAAATTTTAGAAGTTCAAACACAAGTGAAGAGAAATTAAAAAAAAAAAATCCAGAATGAACTAGCCTCAGTGACTCAAAAGGATTAAGTAATTATATTTAATTATGGTGAGATGTCACATGTCCCCTCAGATCCCTATTTGGGCTCACAGGGGGAATCAAAATAGTGCAAAGCTGGAAGTGATTCTGTTATGTCTTGATGATCTTAAGGAGAAAATGGAAAGAGGAGAAAAAGGATACATTAAGGTGGGTGGAGAGAAAGGAGGACTAGGAAACGTTCTCTCTCGCAATGAGGGTCCACAAGCAGACATCTCTACAAACAAATGGGTGGAGACATCTGAATCTCAGTCATCTAATCAAAGGAAGAATACACACAACACAGGGAGATGAATGGAGAAAGAGTTTACTCTCCAATGAAAAGGGAAGAAGGAAATGGGGAAGGAAGTCAGAGGGAGAATGGATGAAGAGAGGGATTAGTCCTAAGCAAAACAAATTCAAAGATGTACGAGAATATATGTTGTTCTTTTTGAGGTGGTAAAGGGAATCTAAGGGATGGATCAGTTGCTGTGAACATACACATGTGTCCTGCAGGTGTGTCACACATGTATATATGTGTGTTGAATGGGGAAAGCATGAATAAGTAAGGGCCCCAGGTGTAATGGAATGGTACCACAGTGAACTAGGATTAGCATAAGGACCAATCAGCATTACTGAGGAACAATGATGTCTAACAACTAACCCTAAATGCTGTTGCCTCCCCCTTAAAGACACTGATGCAGAATGAGAAATATGCTTTAGGACATCAGCAAGTGGATGGTTTTATTTTTCAAACTGACCATATATTGTGTGAAGGTTTGGTTTTATTCATGTTCTCAGTGGAGGAGCAGGAGAAAAAAAAATGAGACAGTGGATTTTGGGTGATATAAATGTGTGTGTACACATGCATGTATACACACATAGGAACACTGATCAATCAGTTTCTGAGGACTCATGATCATGTTTCCTGCCCCTTGAGACATATTGCTTATTCATAACCAATGAGAAAATGTGTGTACATGCATGCAACTTAGACACATGTGAACATGTGCACACATATCTGCAAATACACGTGGGAACACACACATATGTACATACATAGCTACTGAGCAATTCAACGACCAATAAATTCCTGAGGCGCATTATGACACACTGCTTACCCTCCTGATCGAGAAGTGATGCTCAGACATCAGATTGAGATATAATATTCTTTCGATTTGAATAATAAGAAATTTTGTTTAGCTTGATTACATACATTCTTGGAAAAGAAGGTTAGTTTTTCTGGTTTTCTCAATGGGAGGGCATGGTAGAAAGGAAAATGAGAAGGCTAATTTATGTTATAAAAAACCAAAATTTTCATTAAAAAAAAAAATAAACCAGTAATCCTCCCTCCTCCCAGATCTTCCTGATGACACCAGTAAAAAAAATAAAATAGGGATAATAATATTTACTTAACAGGTTTGGTATGAGGACATGGGGAGCTACTGATAAGGTGCTTTAAACAAGTCTGGCACTTAGTAGGTGCCTTATAATAGATGCCAGTTTTTTCTTTCAATTGGTCTTGAAGTTAGATTGATGACTCATTTGAAGGCTCTCAAAGGCAGTACCCTCCCCACTGAGCTTATCAGCCATGGTGAAAGAGCCACTATTTCCTGCAGTTCTGTCTTTCCCTTGTGACATGGTTGGGTCAATTTTGTTACTTATGCTAAAAGGTGACAAAGCTGCCCAGGACCAGATTTACATAGTGGGCAAAGGCTCCATGTGCCTCCCTTCAAGCAGTATTCTGAGGGCCTCTGGACAAATTAGTGTGGCTGCCTGGGAACCTAAAGGCCTACAAGTTTACCATTATGAAAGAAGGCTCCCTCAGATATAACAGATTTCAGAGTCTGGCACACGGACATCCCTTGCTCTGTGGACCAGAGGAGCTTCCCCATGAAAACAAGAGGAGCTGTGTCTACTGAAGCTAAATAACGCAATGCTGAGTCCATACTTCATGCCCTTTCTAGGCTATACTCAAGTAAACCTCCTTTCACTTGTAGAATGAATAAGAGTATCTGATGTTTGTTGAATATTTAAATCGAGCATTAACTGAGTCAGTCCTATCCATTATACTCTTCCAGTCAGCCAAGACCTGCTGCAGCCTAGAGCAGTCATAATTTCCAAGGACCTGGGGTACCATGACACACTAATGTAACCCTTTTAATCCTTCCTTTTCTCCCAGTTGTTTTCATGGTCTTGGCCAGTGCCTGGCACTCTGCACAGGGGAGCCCAAATTAAACCACCAGGAAACCAGTTTGTATAAAACTTGAGGTCCAGGAACAACAGAGGCAAGGATGAGAATCCGGGCAGCCTCTTTTAGACAGGAGAGATCGGTCCCTGTGCCAGGGCAGGTCTTAGAAGCCCCAGAGCAACAAGATGGCCCAGAGCTCTGTGTACTGGAACTCCCAAGCTTGGACCCAGGGCCTTTCTCAGTGCTTATTGGCTGGAGCCAAGGAATGGTCAAGGGGAGAGATTCAGGAGACCTGGGAAGGCTTGGGGGACCTGAGGCAGAAGGATTGGAGCACCCCAGGGGGACAGTTTCTGCTCTGATGACCAATACAGGAGCTGGGGAAGATTCTGGGCTCAGTTCCCAGGCTGTCCAGAACAAACTCTGTGTGAAGGGTTTTCCAGGAGCTTCAGGGGAGCTTGGCCACAGGATATCAAGAGGAAGGGGGAGAGCTTTTGTAGAGGAAGGGGTGCTGGGCAGGCCCAAAGAAAGGAGATCAGATCCCTCTGGAATGAAGATTCATGATAAAATGGTGAACCTCATCAGTCTGTTGTAATAAGGAAAAAAAAAACACATAGGATTACGGCACATGGGGTGTATCTGGGTGCCCAAGATGCCAAGGGCCCAAACAATCAGCTGGGCAGGGCAGTGTTGCGGCTGTGTTCTGCCTGATGCCAGTTTTTGTGAAGAAATGACCCATCCACAAGGCCCTCCACAGCTCACTCAGGTTGGTCGGGTTTGTGGATGGACTGCACTCACCTGAGGAGGTCCGAGGCTCCCAGGGCCCATTCCCTTGGTTCCAGGCTCCCTGTGGAGGTAGCAAAGCAATCAAAGTGACTCCACTTTTTCAAGTTCCTTCCTCAGGTCTCTGCTATTTATTTTTCTCAGGGTCCCACTGACCTTGACCCTAAATGTACACCCCCTGACTCTAACAGCTAACTCTAAGCAGAGGTCACATCCAATCCTGGGGGGCTTTAATTCTGAGCCTCTCTGAAAACCAAGAGAAAGGCCAGTAGCTCAGAGAGGGACTCCTTCTTCCCTCTGCATAGAAAAGCCCAGCTTCCCCTCATCCTAGTCCCAGGCAGACTGCTTTTATGTTCATAGCCTGGGACAATGCTATTCGGGGCCCTCATTAGAAATTGTTCTAATTTTATGCCATTTTTGGTGTCTGCCTTTGACCCAATACCTGCTTGGCCCAGGCCTTGGTCTGTTTTTCTAAGCAGGAGGCAAGGCTGAAGGGATTCCCAGTAGAGGGGGAAGTCCTCCAGGAGTTACAAAGGCCCTGACCCTGCCCTGGGAGGAGAGACTTCACCCTACAGAACAATGCTGGGAGAGTCAGATTGGAAAGGAAGGTGGTCTGAAGAGGAAGACTGCTCCCCTCCTTCTTTTACTCCTCTTCCCAATTTCCTACAGAGAACTTAGAGGTACAAGGGACTTTGGGGTCCCAGATGGGAGGAGACCAGTCAGCCTCCATGGCTCCTGAGTCAGAGCTCTCCCTTGCCACAGTCCTCTGCCTCCCTGTCTCCCCTCTCTCCAACCAACACACACATTATCATTCTAGACAACAGACTGATAGGTTTGGGTAGGAGAGAGGGAAAGTAATGATGGGGAGGGCTCTGGAATGGAGCCCCCAGGAAATGACCAGGGGAAGCCTGAGCCTGAGAGACAAAAATCGAGTCTGGGATTCAACACTGAGGGCTGAAAGAGAAGAAGGGCCAGGAAAGCAGGAGGTCTGGGGAACAGGGGTAAGGTCATGGAGGTCAGGGCCATTAGAGTGAGAGAAGTGGTCCCAGTGGACTACTGAGGCTGGGAAAGCAGGAAGACTGTGTCCCGAGGTCTACTGAGGAGCTGGGGAGGAATGCTGGGGCCTTCTGGTATAGCTTAGTCTTGTCTCAAGGCAGGACAGCTGAATCTCTAACAAAGAGATGGGATGGGGAGACGGGACAGTGGGGGTGCTGGTCAGAAGGCTGAAATTAGGTCTCTGGGATTTCTATGGACAAAGTCTGAAGTCTGGGAAAGTGTGACCCAGCGGGGAATCTGAATAAATCTGGAAAGCGATTGGAAATCTGGAAAAGGTTTAGGGGTGGGGAGCTCATTCAACAGGAAGCCTTGGCAGAAAGGTGTGCTCCTGATAGAGCTGGAGGTCGCTTACCACAAGGTCACAAGAGAGCCAAAATCAAGGGCAGCCAGTGGCAGCCAGGAAATATGGGGGAGGCTGGCTCAGACCTACCTGGGAGCTGCAAGCACAGAATTCAAAGTGATTTGAGGTCCAAGGGAACAAAGGGGAGAAATCTGAACCCGCCAGGAAGGCAGAGCTGTTTCTGCTGCAGGGAAGGATCACGGAGCGGGAAAGCAGAGGGATCCCAGCTCAAAGACTTCCTGTTTCTCACCAGCCCCGTCTGGGAGGGTCTTCCTCATCCCAAGAGCCCCACCCTCTGAGTCCTTTCCTCCAATCACACCCAGGGCCAGGACAGCAGGACTCTCAGTGCCTGTCCTCCTTTAGTCCTGCCCCCCATTCTGCCTCAAACTCCTCCCAGGCCTCCAAAGTCCACCATAATGCTCAAATCCCTTCGGGACCAACCCTCCCCCCCTCTCCCCCCCTCCCAGGCTGGTCCCCTCTTCCCCAAGGCCTTCATCATCTTTCTCCCTCTCTGACTCACCTCTTCCTCCTTCTGAACAGAAAGACTGCCGGGCTGAAACCGCAGCACCGGACTAACACACATTAATGGACCCCATGCTCTGAACAACTGGAAGCAAATGGCTTTTGGGAAAATCGGGGCGCTATACACCATTTGTAACCATAAATTCTGACTGGATTGCATTGAATTCTCCTTTTATAATTATGATCTTTGATCCTCTAAAAGCAGACCAGACTTTAAAGCAAAATACTCTTAAAATTCAGGATTAAAGCAATTTGATGAGGAATAAGACTAAGGAAGAATAAAAATTAAATATCATTGGATCATAATTACTCTGTCCTACTCTATAGGCATTACTCATTACTTTAGCTATTACTTTTATTAGATTTTGACTTACTTCCTCCAAAATTCTGTTCTCCTTAAACCATTATTATTCTCACTAGTTAGTGATTTAATAAATCACTAGATTTAGTTCCAATTTATTCAGTCCACAGTGGAGTCCACATTGAGTTTCTACCTCATTGTTGGTGTATTGTCTACCCCACCAATCTGTGAACTCCATAGGAAGGGGTGTCACTTGCATCTCCTTTTGATCCTGATGCTTAGCCCAGGGCCTGGCATTTCCTAGGCACTTAAATATTTGCTGACTTGAAGAAATAAACTCATCTTGGATCTCCTAATCCCTTATGGCACTTTCAGGAGAATTTCATGCCTCAAGTCCCAAACAGTGACATCCTATAGGATCATAGATGATCACTGGAAAGGACCTACTAGGCCATAGAGTGCAACCCCCTCATTTTACAGATAGGGAAATTTAGATCCATTGACCAGTCTAGGATACATTGCAAAAAAAAAAAAAAAAATTGAAAAAGAATTCCTAGGCAGTTCTTTCCAAAGCCTACCCCTTACTTCTTGGTAATCCTAGAAGCCTCTTGTAACCACAGCTCTCTTACACCTGCTTTCACCTCTCCTAGAGAGCAGCTTCTCAGTCTTTCTTGGTCCAGCATCCATGATGCTTCCCTTTGCTCAAAATGAGAGATCATGTCTTCTCTGGGGACTGGAAGCCCTGGAACCCTTGGAACCCTTTAGAGATGAAGAAGGAGAGAAACTTATAATTTACTTCTCTTTAGGGAAAGAGATGAGGATCCAGAGCAACTCCATTTTGAGATTCACACAATTATGTTTGCACTTGTGAGTCTCTATACGTATGTATTCATTAGTGTTTGTTTAACCCAAAATAGAGTATGCCATATTATTGTTATACAATTATTTTTTAATAATAGCTTTTTATTTTCAAAAGATATGCAAAGATAGTTTTCAACACTCACCCTTGCAAAACCTTGTGTTTCAAATTTTTCTTCCTTTCTTCCCCACCACCTCTTCTTGAAGCAAGTAATCCAATATATGTTAAACATATGTAATTCTTTTATACATATTTTCACACTTATCATGCTGCAAAAGAAAAAAAAACAATAAAAAGAAGAAAAAAGAGAAAGGAAAAAAAAAGCAAGCAAGCAAACAACAACAAAAATGTGAAAATACTATACTTTGATCCACATTCAATCCAAATGGATCTCTCTGGATATACATGGTCCTCTCAATCACAAGTCTGTTGGAACTGGCCTGAATCATCTCCTTGCTGAAAAGAGCCATGTCCATCAGAGTTGATTGGTAAATAATCTTGTTGTTGCCGTGTACAAGGTTCTCTTGTACACGACTTTTTCTGAGACAAAGCCAAACCTGTTTTCCCAACTCCTGCCTCCTATCCTGTTAAGTTATATTCTGGAAGAAACTATTAACCCTACACCTGGACAAGAGAAGGTAATTAGGCCAGAGCAGTCTCAAGCCTGACCAATAGGGATCTTTGTATTGAGCACCTTCTTCATAGAAGGATAGACTCATCCTAAGGTTTCCATTATCCAGAAGGGGAGATGGTAGTATAATAAAGAGAAACCCAGGCCTAGAATCAGAAGTGCTTGAGTTGAAATCAAGCTTCAGACAATTTCTAGCTCTGTACCCCTTGGCACATATTTAAAGTCTCTTTGCCTTAGTTTCCTCGACTCTTAAATGGAGAGAATAATATCAATTAAATTGGAAGGTTATTATGAAGACAAGGTAACATAATATTTAGTTTTCTTTTTAACTTATGGAAAAGAAACACTTATGGAACACATTGTTTTACTCTGCTTGATGCTTCTTGCCGTGATACCCCATACAATCTCTGGAGAGACCTGGTAGACAGATACAAATGCTCATGGGCTTTTGATGCTTGATCTAGAGGACAAAGGAGGATACTTTGTGTAAGCAGACCTGCCACCATTTTATTCCTTTTGAATGTAGGCCCCAGCCCATAAATATGAAGACGGACATGTAGAATGTAAAAAGGATGGGCTCTCATTACAGTCACTTCTTGTCCCTCCTGTGTGGAAAAGTGAAGAACTTACAGATTAAGCACATATTGATCAGAGAGTGTTAACTAAAGTAGATCAGGCCTATAGGCCCCAGTCACGTGATTTTAGATGAGCCCTGGACTGCATTCCATTGTCCAAAGAAGGAATTAATTGGCCAAAGCTGTCTATCACCTTTTTCACTGCATTTCACTGACCAAATAGGGAGATAAAGGTTTATGGAACCAATCACAACCTATAGAGGGTGGGATTTTGGGGCTTCTTTGTCTGAAATGTATAAAAGTTGTAAGCATCTTCAAGTGAATGACTCTCCTCTTGTGGGTATCCTCGCTGTCCTTTCGGGCCCACAGGCCAGGACTGTCTGCTTCTGGAGATTCTAATAAATTCTTTCTGTACATCATTTGGAGTGACTCCTGAGTAGTCAGTTTGGGTAGGTATAATTGCCCTGAAACAATGAGAATCTAGGTCCTGTTTGACCTTTTATATATGCTGTCTCTATTCTCTGGACCATCCCAACTGTTTAGTGGATATCTGAAATAATATGGATAGGTTTGTCTATTCTCAATGCCTGTATAATGGCAGACAGCTCATTGTGTGTGTGTGTGTGTGTGTGTGTGTGTGTGTGTGTGTTATCTGCTTTATGTTATTGATGACTTTAGGTGTCCATATCCTGCTGGAATCTAATTGAGGATTGCCCTCTAGCATTTTATACAAAGGAAAAATCAGAGTGTTGTGTATACAGGATTGCCTTGGATAAACTGTTAAATGAATGAGCTGGCACTGTCGCATGTGTTGACTAGACAAACATTTTTTAAAAGAATTAGAAAATCCAGTTAGAGTACTAGTAGTAGAGATCTTAGAACAAATCCATAAGTACTGTGTGGAAAAAATATAAGAATGCTCCATTGTCATGTAATGCCAAAAGAAACTGAGCAAGACAGAGATTAGAGACCAATTCAATAGTTTATTAAATGGAGAGAAATACTGGGACCAATGGATCCCAGGGCTAGACGAGACTATCATCTCAAAGAGTCTAGCCCAGAGTATCGGAACAGCAAGCCTTTTATGGAATAACAAGAACAATGACATAATGCAGAGACCTAGGTGGGGATAGCCTCATAGATGGAGGTTACTGATATTCTAATAACATTAAGGAATATCTATAACACCTTTATCTCCACCATTAAGAGGGGACAGTCATGATCTTAAGGCAGAATTATGAAATAGGACAAATGGAGGAACTGGTCACCCCATTAAAAGTGACCTTTGGCATTACATTCCCTCCTTTTTCTCTTGGAACTATTCAAATCTTTGAATTACCTTCCTCTAGAAGGCCTTAGCACTATAATTTGAACAATCCTATGTGAAGTAAATCAAAATAAAGCTAGACCAATGCAAGGGCAAATCTCTCCCTGATAACCCCAGAATTAATCAGCAATACACAAAGTTCCTTATTTTAATTATTTCTGACAATCAATTGTCAGATCCTCTGCAGTTGGGGAGCATATGGACAGCTGTGGTCATTTGTGCATGACTCGGCCTCTGCTTACGGACAGCAGCAGGCTCAAGGCAGTTGTGTTGCCCATTCAGAGGGGCAGCCGGCTCCAGGGGAGGAGGGTGAGGCTTGGAGTAGCCCCACCTGTCCCACCCAGAGGAACAAACAGGGCTGCCACTAGAATACAGATTTCTGAGCAGATTATGCAGTTAGACCAAGGCAGGCAACCCCAAACTTTTTAGAGGCCTCAATATCAACAAGGTCCTTTTAAGTACGCTGAAATACCAATTAAGGACCTGGGGTAACAGGAATGGAGAAACAGATCAGAGAGACTGCCATTTCCAAGACAGGTATCCAATTTCTGGTTGTTTCTAAAAAATAATCCCCAAAACTGAGTCTGCCAGGGCAATTCCTACAGAATAAGGGATTTCCAAGTTAAAGCACAACCAGCAAATCGTAGTCTAGTAAATTTAAGCAAGGAGTAAAGGACTTCCAACTAAATCTGAACTAGCAAGATACCAGTTTTCCCAACTTCCAAATAAATCTGAACTAGCAAGGTACCAGTTTTCCCAATTTCCTATTTATTCTCCTCCTCCCTTTTTTTTTTTTTTTGGAAAGGAATTATCAAATGACCATCCCATATATAAATCATACATGTATGCATATACATAACAGACTAAAAGTCCCTCAAACATAACAGCAATAGTTACACAAGTTTAACAATTTCCATTCCAAGTCTTAAACACAGCACAGTAATACAGTGAAAATTCTAACAAGTCAACCACTTTCCCACTCCCCCCCATCAGTCCAAATTACATCAGGAAAAGTGGGCACGGGTGATAGCTATCATTTGCTTCTTCAAGCTGGACAGGGACGATGCTCAGTCCGTGAGGGGGATGGGTCTGTAGTGTGGCGAGCTGACAAACAAAGGTTTGATGTAAGTCCCAGAAGCAAGTCAATATATGTCAAACAAAGGTTTGATGTAAGTCCCAGAAGCAAGTCAATATATGTGCAATTTGACCAAATCTAGAAATAAAAACAAATCTAACAAAGAAAAGTTAGAACAGTCTGAGATAGAAAGACCAGTCCACAAGGACTGCTACAAGATATGGCCTCTCATTAGTTAAAAACCTTAAAAAAAATTGAATATCCTGATACAATATCTGGTAACCAATAGATGACCAGACTAAATACTTATTTGCTCAAGTATTTAGGATATAGTGATTACACATAACCAGATTGGAAACAGCAAGGTAGGACATAATTGAATTAACAATTTCTTATTAACCATTATAGAAATCAGTTACAGGAGGGAAAAAATGCAGTGCATATTAACTACAAACCCAAGATATTTTACCTCTAGTAACAAATCCTAAACAGATATTTACCATAACCTTATCAGTTTGCTGCTTTTAAAATGTCTGGAACAGTTTAGAGGAAGGGGGGAGAATAGAATTCCATGTGACTACCCTTCCCCCAACTCAAAGGTGGGGAGCGAAATCACTCCAGGCTAACTAAATGGCTCCTATAGCTGAAGTAGCAGCAGTGTGGGGCGAGTTTAAATCTTTACAAAAGATCCCTACCCCACCCAACATTTAAAGTAGCAGAAATCAGTGGGTTTGGGGGGAATCCCATAAAACCTACATGTCTAGCAGAGCTGGATTTAAAGCATATAATCCATTTCTATCTCATTTCAAATAATAAAACAACATAGTTTCTTTCTCTCCTTCTGGCCCCATGTGGCCATTATTCCCAATGGCCTTCTCCTAAGCCCAGCTTGGCCAGGGATGAAGCTTTCAGAAAAGTCCTTGTTACATACTTTAGGTAAAATTAGAGGCACATGACCTCTTTGAGGCAAGTTAACAGAACTTCTTTAACAAGTTATTGTTCCTTTAAGATCTTATACTTAAGGAAAACCAATTCATTTCCCAAATTTAGAATCATCTTTAAATTCCTAATCAAATGTTTTCACCAGCTGGAGTTCAGTATTGAAATAACCAATTCCCAAATTTGATCATTGTTCTTAAATTTAACAGAGCTCTTAAATTACCGAAATGGACAAACAAATTACAAACAATTTCACAAAAATCACACAGAACACAGAGCACAACTAGATTGTCTAATAACATACAAGACATACAGAACACTGGTCACACTTAGACTGCACAATTACAACATTCAGTAGGACACTAACATTAAAGCCAAACCAAATGGCGTTTTTAAAACCCCCAGAATTACAACATTCAGTAGGACACTAACATTAAAGCCAAACCAAATGGCGTTTTTAAAACAGGATGACCCAAACAGGGAAACTGAGTCCCATTTTCAAATGTATATACTTCCCACTGGATGGAAGAAGTGGGAGGACCTCTCTTAGAAATGCAAAGGATGGGCCTTTGTCTCTGGAAAAGAGTTGGACAGAAAGAGTTTCCTTAAGCAAAGCATGTGCTCCAGGAAAAGAGTTTTGAGGGGGCAGAGTGTCTAGATTGCAGACAAGTAAAAACTTAGTTTTCCCAACCTTGGAGCCTGAGTTGTGCCAGAGCTCCCAAGAGCTCCAAACAACGACTGCAGTCTTGATGACTGCAGTGTCCACCACAAGATAAGGAAAGAAAAAGTCTTTTACCTTGTCCAAAATTCCATCGCTACTCCAGTAGCGACCCCCGGCATCCAGTAGGCCACTCATCAACCAAGCAAATGGCACCCCCAAAAACGGCACCCCAAGTGACCCCGCGTCCTGTTATTCACTAATCAACCAAACCAACCAGTACCCCAAGAAAAGGGCACCCCAAAAGTGACAACCGTCAACCAAATACAAACTCTCCTGTGGCCAAAATGGGGTTGTCTACCATCAGGCTATTGTGGCTGGGAAACTGCTCTCATTCCCCTAGGCTCTGGAAAGAAATCCAGGAGGGCCCGACCTTTCCAGGCCAAGAGTTCAGATTCGCAGTCACCCCGCCCAAGGCAGACCCCAAAGTCTCATCTCTTATCCTGCTCATTTTCTAATTATCTTTCTGGGGGGCCTCCAAATGTAATGCCAAAAGAAACTGAGCAAGACAGAGATTAGAGACCAATTCAATAGTTTATTAAATGGAGAGAAATACTGGGACCAATGGATCCCAGGGCTAGACGAGACTATCATCTCAAAGAGTCTAGCCCAGAGTATTGGGCTAGCAATAGACAGCAAACCTTCTATGGAATAACAAGATCAATGACATAATGCAGAGACCTAGGTGGGGATAGCCTCATAGATGGAGGTTACTGATATTCTAATGACATTAAGGAATGTCTATAACATCTTTATCTCCACCATTAAGAGGGACGGTCATGACCTTAAGGCAGAATTATGAAATAGGACAAATGGAGGAACTGGTCACCCCATTAAAAGTGATTTTTGGCATTACAGTCAGTTGTGTCTATAAAAGCAAATGAGGTAAAATTACTTACAGCTGAGGCCCTCATTAGCATAACCAAATGCCGTGATTTTGATCAAAAAATTAGGGTTGGTATTGTTATTTGCCTTTGACTTGTCTTTTTTATTTGCTGCATAATAGCTTATGTTCATATGACCCTTTGTGTTTACAAAGTGTTTTGTATATATCAACTCATTTAATTCTATGTTCCTTGCTCTCTTTTTGTAGATGATATTGATGTGGGAAAGATTCCAATCTTTGATTCCCAACCCCTCCTAGTTAATGTAAATTACCCTTTGACTCACAAATCCTGGTCCCTTTGACTTCCAATAGAAGATCCAAACCTGTCCCAGCCCCACCCGGATCTGAGCCAACTTTGGGGCTACACCCAAAAGCCCCTCTAGCTAAGTCTCCTACTATAAAAGGGGCATGGTGGGAACCCCTCTTTGCAGAGATTCCAAACATGCCAGCCATGTGAGGACCCTCTGTCCACTGGACCCTCTGTCCAGTGCCTTCTTTATCTCTACCTTCACCTATCTCCTACTTCTAAACTCAATAATAAACCTCTTTTATCAATCTAGCTCTCGGGCTAATAAATGCTTTGCTACTAGACCTCATTTACCACTGTATCCTTGCGCCGAATCCAAGGGGGTTGCAGGGAGCTCTGTTTGACTCCCTGTACCCCAAACCTGCCACTAGACCTCAACTAAATACTAATTTCATTTAGGTACCCCAAATCTAGACCTCAACATTATGATTTTTAGAGAGGAGAAAATTTCCCCAATATCAAACAGTTTAGCTTGTTCATTAACTCTAGAATTCCTAGTCTCCTTTTTGTCACATCACATAGCTTCAGATATTCAGTTGTCCCTCCACTAGAAGAATGCCCTCTAGATGACTACAATGAAGATATTATATGTGAAATTATATACTTGAAAATCTTAATCACCAAGTCTCACTTGTACTTTTTATATAGTAGCAAGCTGAGGCTCCTTCATTCAAATGATAGAAATGCTTTAGAGTAACTTTTAATCACCACTCAGGCTGATTAGCAATGTCCCAGGCCCTGGCCATTATATTTCCTCAGGGTTCTGGAATTATCCCTTAAGTGTTGGGAAATGCTATTTTGCACTCTCTCTCTTTGTTTTGCTCTGGCATTTAGAGCTCATTCAATAGTGATTTAAATATCTTCAGATATGCAATTTGGTTTAATGAACAAAGAGCTAGCCCTGGACTCCTGGGCTAAAGTTTGGAGCTCAGGCAGGCACTGAAGTTGCTTTCTAATGAGATAACCATCGGAACACCTATCTTTCTATGGATAAATAGACTTTTGATGGGTGATGCTATAACTTTCTCTGTATTGTCTTGATCACATTTTTCTTTGTATCCATCTTCTTTCACACTTAGCTCCATGCTTTGGAGCTTCTCTTCAGGCCCAGGAAAAAGAGATTCTTCCACTTAGATATCAGCCAAGCCTGTCACCAAGAAAGCTAGAGCTGATTCACAACTAAGAGACAGTCATTATCAGCAAACCTAGGACACTCCCCCTCTGCCTCATGCCCTGCAGTGGAAAGTGGGTGAGTCTTCGGGAGATTCAGATCTCTCATTCTGTGGCCCGGCTTTGGCCTGTTATGCCACAGTCTCTTTTGAACTATTCTAAGAGTTTCCCTTATCTCAGTCTCCCTGTTTCCCTTAGTTGTAAACCCCCCTTCTGGTCCATTAAGATTGGGAACCATTTGCCCTAAGGTTATAAATTGTTAGCACACAGGATAAACAAGAGAGTGGAATTCTTGACTCTTTCCTGGTCTTAAGAACTTACAATATCCCTCTAAAAATAGTCCAAGATACCTCACTGACATCTTTATCTCTGTGTATTCAGACATCCTGTCCCTGGGCTTTTAGGATTTATGGCCTCCCCTATCTTGACAGAAACTTTCGCGCCCTTTTCATTTTCTTTGTTTCTAAAAGGTATTTGAGAAGTTGGGTTTCTCCTATTCATTGCTGGATGCAGCATGCTGGATTCTTTGAGATGACAGTCTCCTCCAGCCCTGGGACCAACATGGATTCTTTGGTCCCAGTACATTTTTATCTCTGTCTGACTGGATAATTTGAGAAGAGAGTCCTGTCCAGTCAATTATACTCTCCAATTAATAAAATATTGAAAGCTCTCTAATCTCTCTCCTGCCTCAGTTTCTCCGGCATTACAGGCCTTGGCTGCTGCTGCTAGAAAGAAATGCTGTACTTCATGAGTCCTCATCAATATGTTCACCTTCCCCCTTTGCCACCATGATTATCAGTTGATATTTGCTGGACTTCATTAATATTTACAAAAGGGGCTATATGCCAAGATGGTACAGTGCAATAATGGTTATTAAACATTCTGCCAGAAGTTTGTATTGTACTTTCCTGTTACTTTATTCAGATTCCTGGGGGCTGTAGCCTCAACCATAGAAAGTGTATGTGGTAAAGAGATAACTTAACATCTCTGGAAGTTCTTTTGTTTGCATCCTCAAGGTGCAAAGTGTTTTTTTTTTTTTTTTTACATTAAGTATTTTTTAATATTAAGTACCTGTTTTTATTTTTAAGGTAATTTGATTTTATCTTGGGCTGTCTGTAGAGCTTTAAATCTGTGACCAGTCTCTTCTTGGTTACTAATATAACATTATCATCAGCTGATGGGTGGACACTACTAAGATGCTGATGGAAAAGAGAATATCATAAATCTTCCTTACACTTCAAAGGTTTCAAATTTCTTTTCCAGCCAAAGAATGAAGTAGAATGTATTTGGGAATTCACACTTAGTGGCTCAAGATCTGTTCTTGCCTGATAAATTATCAGTATTAAAGGGATGGATTTTAGCCTTATACAAGCAACAGATAGAGAAAATAAATGACTTGTTCACACAATCAATTAGTGGCTTATGAACATTACTTGCCATCATATATATTTCCTTCTTTTTATGGCTAAATTCCTTAAGAAATCTTTCAATAATAGGGACCATTGCTTCCTTTCCTCTCCCTTTCTTCTTAGTTAAGTTCTGGCTTTGACCTTATTAGTCAACAGAAATTATTCTAAGTTTTTAAGAGATTCTTTTTGGCAAATAGAAAGAATAGGCTTTTGTCACATCTTTCTTAACCCCTTTAACTTTTGAATCCTTTCTATTTTGTGGCTCTTCCTGCCTGCAAACACTCAACTAGGGCTGCTCATGTTGATTCTTTGCCTTCCACACACTCTGTCTGTAATTTCACCATCTGTACTTCAAGGAGTCCCTGATTTCCTTGAAAGCTTTCTTGCATCATCACCTATGTAAGGACTCTTCTGATTCCTCAACTTCTAGTGTTTTCACTCTTCCTACATTCCCTGTATTTATTTTGTTTCTAATTACTTATATTGATGTTGGCTCCTCTCATAAATTTAAAGCTCATTTAGGTCAGGGGTTCTACGCTTTATCTTTGTATATCCAGCATTTACTGTAGTGTTTGAATAAATGATATACTCCTTCTTACAATAATAGAGGTCTTTCTAATAATAAGAAATATATATTATTAATTGATATTGTAGTACATAGTGGTATTTACTTAGATTTTAGAACATGTAGTGTGAATTTTAGTAGAAGAAAGACTCCAACGTTTTCTATACTA